>NC_091287.1:38164694-38514694 GCF_032444005.1 Ranitomeya imitator | reverse complement strand
TAGACAATCCCTTTTAAATTAAATTTTTTCAGATTGCACCAATATTTTTATTTTTTTGACATACTTTTTCTACAATCACAGTCGCTTATATGACGGATGAAGCATACAGCTTTATGCAGAATACTGCTAACTAGTGATGAGCGAATATACTCGTTACTCGAGATTTCCAGAGCACGCTTGGGGGTCCTCCGAGTATTTTTTAGTGCTCGGAGATTTAGTTTTTCTTGCTGCTGCTGAATGATTTACCGTACATCTGTTAGCCAGCTTGATTACATGTGGGGATTCCCTAGCAACCAGGCAACCCCCACATTTACTTATGCTGGCTAACAGATGTAAATCATTCAGCTGTGGCAAGAAAAACTAAATCTCCGAGCACTAAAAAATACTCAGAGGACACCCGAGAGTGCTCGAGAAATCTCGAGTAACGAGTATATTCGCTCATCACTACTGCTAACCAATGCCAAATGTGAAGTTTGCCTTAAAGCATATTCAACTGATCCAACTGCTACGACTCAACAATGTGCGTGCATGTAGCGTACCTTTTTTTTGCCTTTACATCTTTAATTTTACCACAATAGTTACCATTTAGCCTCCAACAGGATACAAATAAGCTGAGCAGCAGCACTCAATGTCAAGCAGCAGCTGCAAAAGCAACCAAGATTTGAGGATGTATAAAAAGAGAGATAAAATCCCGAGATCCCAAGATATTGTTACCCCCTGAGCATTTTTTTGCCAGTCTTTCCAAATATGTTTTTGAAAAACGTAGTGAAACCCCTGCCCCCCATCACCGTTGTTACAAAGTCTAGACAATCTTCTTGTGGAAGAATCTACCTTTCCCTTTTTGGTCACATTACGAGGAACATTAGGATAGGTGAGGGATAGGCAGCTTGGTAAACTTGGGTAGGTCAGGACATAGGTTACTGTAAATTCACTTGGATCAGATATGTGGCAGATATTCCATCCAAATTTGTGGGAATAAAATCCACAGCTTATTAGCGAATACGTGTAAGGGTATGACCGATGAAGAAACAACCCCTGAAGATATCATGATGACTGTAATGTGTTATTTTGCTGGACTTTCTGTACGAAAAAGTGCAACAGAAAAGGAGCTGCAGATTGTGGAGCCAAGACAGCTAGAAGGAGTGGGGCTGAAGAGGCTATGTGTAAGCTGGTCCTGGAAGCATAGGAACAAGACTAGGCTTATCGGGTCAGGAGGAAAGGTACTAAAGCATAAGAGGGCCATATAGAGGCAGAAAGACGATAACATGGAGATGGAACGTTCAAGTTGTTTATGTTTCGTAAAGTCTATGTCGCCCCTTATATTATTATGTATACGTTGTACCAGTTTCGTCAGTAAAGAATGTTCCCCTTTAATAAAATGGACTGAGATCCCGGGGGGGTTCCTATACAATCATACAGTATGCGGTCTGTGTGAGGAACACCGGAGTCAAACCATAACACACATACACCCAAAGGAAGACGTTTCCTGGCACCTGGGGTCGCAGCGCTACACCTTGACCCGTGCGGACCTTACACACACACACACACTACGTCTTTTTCAGGCGACCAGCAATAATGACGAATTAGAACTCTCTATAAAGTATTCTTTGAGAGATTTCTTTCACCCAATTTTTTTTTTGGAGCGGATCATCTACAGAAGACATACCTTTGCGGTTGCAGCAAAATATGAGAGATTTTACCAAATCTCATCCGCATTCATTCTGGAAAAAATCTTCATCTGAAATTGGTGAATGATTTCGATTTTTAAAGCCACATTATGTGAATTTTTTTTGCTGCCGATTTTCACCCTTTGGGTGTGTCCTCAAATGTTCTAGTAAAAATACAAAAATTCTTCTGTTGTTGATTTTGTTGGAAGTTCACCACTATAGAAATTCATGGTTATATCAGTATTGTGACCAGGACACATTTCTTTTCAGCTTTATGATGGACCGAATGACCAAGCCAGTCTGATCGAGACGCACTGTGGGAACGATTTGCCTCCAGATGGCACTACCAATGGTACAAGCCTTCATGTTGTCTTCCAATCGAGCAGTGCCGTAGCGTATCAAGGATTTCAGCTATCATGGAGCATTAATGGTAAGGAAAGTTTAGGAAGATATTTTTTATTATACATCCAGTACCCATCTCACCTTGTAGGTTTCATTGGATTCTCAGTGTACTCTGTCGGTCATCATTTCTGGCCAAATATGCCTATTGGAGACGATCAGCAAGATGTAGTTGCTGCCCATCTCAACTAGGCGAACATGGCCGAAAATAATGTCTGAAAAGGCACACCGTGACTCCATCTCCATCATTATAGTCAATGGCACTGTTAGCTCTTATGCCTGAATCCCATTTGAAGGGAATTCGGATGAAAGCCCCAACAGAGCCACTGAACATAGTGGTAAACGCTATGTGAACCCAGCCTGACTATTATATAAAGACTTAGAGCGAACCTATTATATCAGGTGACTGCTCTGAATAAGCTCTGTAGCGTCAAAACTTGCAAACATGAAATATGAAAATTGAATTGCATTGCTGCACTAGAAATATGAAAAATTGAGAAAGTTTAGCGTATAAATTGGCCAATTCATGTGTACCTGGTAGCCACGATAAGGCATTTCTCGTTTACCAGGACCTAACAATGCCAATCCTCTAAATAAGCTGTCCTGTTTGTGAATAACAATATTTCTGGCCATTATAGGATTTGTATCCTGTATTTTCCATTGGTTTTCATCTTTGTAACCTATATTACAAAATTTCAGTTGACTTTGAGCTAGTGTGTAAAGACTAGCCGGTATGATGTCTCCGATACAGAGTACACACAGATATGAGGAATTCCTGCTCTCCTCCTCTGTGCAGCACATGTTCAGAAGCAGCAGCATAGAGGACATTATACAATATTACTGAGCAGTGTAACTGTGAATCCAGCACTGACGGTGAGATGAATACTTAATTGAAAGCAGCAACACCATCTCTGTATACCTTTCTGATTCTATCTTTCGCTTTTCACTACCACCTATTTTTTCAACTTTATTTTTTTAAATGCTGATTTTTTTTTTTATTTTCTATTTAAGGTTTGAAAAGATTGGTAGAACAATGGTGACCGATAAAAATAAATTGTGGTAGACACAAAATTAGGGCCAAAAAAAGTCATACGCAGAAATGCCA
The DNA here is from genome assembly GCF_032444005.1 of Ranitomeya imitator. Classification (NCBI taxonomy): domain Eukaryota; kingdom Metazoa; phylum Chordata; class Amphibia; order Anura; family Dendrobatidae; genus Ranitomeya; species Ranitomeya imitator. The sequence continues at coordinate 38,511,523 of NC_091287.1, read as the reverse complement.
GAAAAAAAAAAAAGCAGCACCAAAATAAGAATACAATGGAAAGATAATAGATTGATAGACAGATGCTTTTACTTAAGAATGGAAAAAGCAAAAGCAGCTGTTTCTTCTATCTCCAGTCACTGCGTATTCCGGATTCTACAGACAGGAATTCCTTGTGTGTAAAATTTCCGTATCTCTATCTAAATACAGGGATTTCAGTGCAGCTGGTGTCATTTCACACACCAGACAAAGGAAATGTAGGTCAGTTGTCTGTTTTAGGCTGTGTTCACACGTTGCAGTCACATAGCATTTTTTGTTTTGCCACAATCACAGTAAAATAATAGCTTTTTTTTTTCGAAAATCGCAGGAAAGCCACATCACTGCTGCAATGTGTGAACTCAGCTTTAAGGATCATGCTGGTGTACAAAATTGTATAATTGTGGGGAAAAATTACAATTATCGCTGATCAGCAAAAAAATGAAATCCATAATGACTTTCGCAATAATATATTTCTTTAAATATTCTAATATTTTATTATTTTTTTATTTTTAAGTTCTACGTAATGATGCAATAATTTCTCTTGTGACTTCTAAAATCTTAAAATCGACAATCAATGTGGCCTATAAAAGAGAGTATAAGGTGGCATGTTTGGGTGCTGGGGATGTCGTAATCAGATTTTAGAAACAAAATATTCTAGTATTGTAACACTAATGCCTGCGCCCCTGCATGGTCCCTCATCCCCATCCATGCAGGGATGCCGACATACTAACCCCAATCACCCCGGCCGCGTGGTGGCCTACCTGTCTTGTGGCTTGTCTCCTGCACCATGCTTCCTGTGTATGCCGCATGTTCTCCTGGTGGCACACCTAGTGCGCATGCTCCTCTGTTCTTAAAGGGGCAGCACTCACACCTTGAAAATGCCCCCAGCCAATAACTAGGAGGCATCTAGTATAAAAGGCACCTTCCCCAGTTGGGAGGTGCCTGAGCAACCCCTGTAGTTTCCCTAAATCTCTTGTGTATACAACTGTATGTTGTCAGGTGAACCATTCTAATCTAGTGAAGGTAGTTCGTTATCCTAAACCAGTTCCTGTATTCCTGTGTGGCGTGTGCGTATTAATCAAACAAGTGCAATCTGATACAAAATTGGATTGCATTTGTACCAATGTTATTCAATGAGGCAGTGTTCATCTGCAATTATTTTCTGTGCTGGTATCGGGATGAGAAAAAAATTGCAGCATGATGTGAGTGGCCGCATATATCAGATGAGACTCGCCAATGTAAATCAATGGGTGTGAGAAAAAAATCGCATGACCCACCGACCATGCACGTGCAATTTTTACACACATCTCAAAGGAAACCTGACATTTCATCAGCCAAGTACAGTAAATTCTCATCCTGAACCATCAGAATAGAATAAATAGAAATATGTCAGTGAGATATTTAATCAGTGTTTTGTGTGTGTAGTTTTCTGTACTTGTATTTAGCTAATTTAGCTAATACATAATTGAAAAGAACTATTTAGGGTCTCATCTATTTTTAGTAACCAGCTAGGGGAAAAGAGACAGCTGTTAGCTGGTCTTCTTAGTCTGGGAAGGGGCTAATATCCATTACTGTCTATTAATATGAGCTCACAGCTGTCTGCTTTGCCATTACTGATTATTTAAAAGGCATCCCTAAAAAAATGACATGGGGATCCCCCTATTTTTAATACACAGCAAAGGCTAAGCGGACAGCTGCGGGCTGATATTAAAAGGCTGGGAAGGTCTATGGATATTGGCCCCTTCCCAGGCTAATAAGATCAGCCTTTAGCCACCCTAAAAATGGCGCATCCAATAGATGCGCCAATTCTGGTGCTTGGCCTCAGCTCTTCCTGATTGCATTGGTGCAGTGGCACTCAAAGTAATGGTTTTGAGATTGATGTCATCTGTGTAATGTCCTCTGGCATCAAGCCCAGAGGTTAGTAATGGAGAGGTGTCTAATGGACACCTTATTACTAACCCCTTAGTCAAAAGAAAGAAACATGCACACACACAAATCCTTTATTTGTAAAAATTACTCCCTGACAATTTCCCTCTTTCACCCATTTATTACCATAAAAAAAACACAGGCTCTGTTCTAATCAAAATGAAGGTCCCTTGACGATCCCCTCCTTCTTCATCCAGTGTATGGAGAACGCAGCTCCACAGACTGGAGCAGCAGCCACTGCCGGGTCATATGCTGCCCAGCGCAAGAACCTGGTTACGGTGATGTCAGTAAGGTTACCACAGTTCAGTGCAGTTCAAATACAAAACCATTACTCCGTTTGCCACCGCACTAGGGCAATTGGGAAGAGCCGAGGCTAAGCCTATTAATATGAGCCTGCAGCTGTCTGCTTAGCCTTTGCTGGTTATTAAAATTAGGGAGAACCCCCCGTCATTCTTTCTAGGGTCCGCCCTTTTTAATAACCAGTAAAGGCAAAGCAGACAGCTGTGAGCTGATGTTAATAGGATGGGAAGCTTCATGATTATTCGCCTTTTCCCAGAATAATAGGGAGCAAACACGATCTTAGGATGTATTAAAAGAAAGAGCGTATTGTTACCCCTTTGTAAATCACTGGTGAGGCCACATCTAGAATATGAGATCCAGTTTTGGGCTACACATTTGAAAAAGGATATTCAGAAGTTAGAATCAGTTGAAAGGCAGGCTACTAGATTATGACAAGGCCTGGTAGGCCTCTCATATGATGAGAGGTTAGGCTTGTTTAGCTTGGAAAAAAGAGGCAACAGAGGAGATCTCATTTATATGTATAAATATATGCACGGTCAGTACAAAGGGCTGGCACATGACTTATTCCTTCTAAAGACCTTACTTAGGACCAGTCGGCACTCATTACGAGTGGAAGAAAGGTGATTCCGGCAGCTAAATAGAAAGGGTTCTTTACAGTTAGAGCAGTCAGACTGTGGAATGCCCTACCACAAGAGGTTGTAAAGGCAGACACTCTAGCAGCTTTTAAAAAAAGGGCGTAACATTGTGGGTTATAGTTAAATTTGTGACAAAATGTACAATTGATGGAGGAAGGTTGAATTTGATGGACCTGGGTCTTTTTTCAACCTATGTACTTATGTAAGACCAGCTCACTGCTGTCTGCTTTCTCTTAGCTGGTTAATAAACAAAATGGTAACCCCACTCCATTTTTTTACATTTATTCCTAAAATGCTGCTGGATAAGCTCCACAGAGTTTATTAAATATCTGACATCTCTCTCTCTCTATGTGTCTGTATCTATTTAGAATATTAACATCAGCCCCCTGCCATGGGCCTTGCATCAACTGGTTATGAAAATTACGGGGGAGCCCAAGTAATTTTTTAATCTATTTTTTTTAATAGATTCAAGTGCAAAATATAAGCTTGAAAAACACTGATTAGAAATTACACTAACATCTATCTATCTATCTATCTATCTATCTATCTATCTATCTATCTATCTATCTATCTATCTATCTATCTATCTATCTATCTCTATCTATCTATTATCTATCTATCTAGCTATCTATCTAGCTATCTATCTCATATCTATCTAGCTATCTATCTCTGTATATAAGATTGCTTTATTAGATAAAAAACTAGATTTAAATTCCATAGAGCTTACAGTATATAAAAGTTAATAAAAAGTGCATTGTATACAGATGTCATGCGGATGCTATGTGAGAAAAACCACACTGTACTCGCATGGCACTCATCCTACTTTTCTGGATCAACATCAGAGCGATTTTTTTTACAGCGGTGTGAGCGAGGCCTTACCCTGAATCTGTTCCAGCGGTACCTGAACCCTGAAGCCGCTCCGGCGGTACCTGAACTCTGATGCCGCTCAGGCGGTACCTGAACCCTGAAGCCGCTCTGGCGGTACCTGAACCCTGAAGCCGCTCTGGCGGTACCTGAACCCTGAAGCCGCTCTGACGGTACCTGAACCCTGAAGCCGCTCCGGCGGTACCTGAACCCTGAAGCCGCTCTGGCGGTACCTGAACCCTGAAGCCGCTCCGGCGGTACCTGAACCATGAAGCCGCTCCGGCGGTACCTGAACCCTGAAGCCGCTCTGGCGGTACCTGAACCCCGAAGCCGCTCCGGCGGTACCTGAACCCTGAAGCCTCTCTGGTGGTACCCGAACCCTGCAGACGCACCAGTCTGGTGATTCTGAATCGTACTGTCTGAGTAGGTTCTGAATCCAGTCCTGCCTATGACTCTGAGTCCAGTCCGTGTTAGCGAACCTGGCCCTGGTGTCAGCAGCTGCGGTACTGGGAACTGCCTAGGAGAGGTACCTGGCGGCTACCTGCATCTCAATCCTGACTCCATCATCAGGAGCTCCAGTAAAAACCAAGTAGCTGCTTAGCTATGCCCCTCCACGGTAATCCCGGCCCCTTGGCACAGTGGGACCAGGATCCACGTGCGCCACCCGCATGCGTGACATTCTTTATTGGTAGTCTCTGTACAGTTTTCTGCTTCTTGTGTTGGGCAATAATGGAAACATATCAGGTTATGAAACTTTTTGGATAATTGGATTAAAGGAATATTACTGTGTACAAGTGAACATGTATATATGTACACATCCCAACATTTGAACTACTGTCTTCTTCTAGAAACATAAAAAAGCCCACTTTGGAACACATTGCCATAAACTTAGGGACAATTTTCCACTATAATACAGTGGAAAATGCGACTGTTGGGCGATATTATATACATGACTACCAACATACCGTATAAGGGCATCAATCTGAAACTGTCACGATGTGACGGACTGGAGTAAGGATGAGGGACTTTAAACTGTTCCTGGAACTGGGACCCTAACTATCCCTGTACCAGGGGTACTCTTGAAGGTAGAGAGGCCTGGGTTTCCAACCTTACTATGCTCTAATCTGTGCCATTCTCCACCCCATGAGGCATGGGACAGAAAAGTAAGGGAAACAAGACACAAAGTCAGACAGGGGAAACTGTAAACCTCTATCATACAAAACACTCACCAAAAATAGGGATGGAGGGAAGGAGGGAAAGGGAGGAATAAACAAACCAAATAGGAATAAGGACAAAGGGATAAACTCTCACAAACCAACTGCACATGGAACTCTCTAATAACTACTATAAACCCCAACTGCATAGCTCAATGTTTTTCAGGAAGAAGATTCTTTCACTGTCAAGGAAGAAAAGCGCAGAACCAGTATATGTAGGAATAGTAAATGATAAGCAGTTTCAGCTGAGAACAACCACTCATTATGTTCCGAGCCAGCATGGAAAGAGTCCTTAACCCTTTCAGCATTGATGGAAAGGAAATTCCATTTAAAATAGGACATGAATCACACCTTCTCTAAAGAGGACCTATGATTCATTGCCCAGTTGACCTTCTAACTCAAGGTCTTCCAGGGGGACATGACACCATCATGTCAGAAACAATAATTTGTAACTAGAGACACTCCTCTAACCGAGAACACCAAAGAACAAAAGTAGGTGCATATAGCCTCTTAAAATGCAGTATTTATTACATTTCAATAATTAAAAACAATTACATCCTAACAGAGTAATCGAATGGAGGAACACATTAGATATATTTGCATAAATACATGTGTTATCATTATTAACATATCATAACTATATTGTCTTTACTTGTCCAAATACATACGCAAGACTCTCTAGTTCATATCAGTAAAATTGAAACACTAGCGGCAAAACATGTGTTCAAAAATTGAGGGAACACTTACATGTCTGTCAAACTAATGTAGCATGTGGTCCTGGTGCCTCAGTGCATGTTTCACCCTTGCTTCATCAAGGGATGTTTTAGAAAATGAGTAAAAAGGTGGGTATATATAGGTAAGTGTGTATGCTAATTAACCTAATTAGCTAATTGCAACTTGACTGTTTGTTATATGTGTGATGCATAAACCAATTAAAGGAACTATGTATGTGATTGTCATCCTACATCAGCCAATACCATCATATGTATTATTTGGGTTCATCAATGTACCGTATTTTCCGGACCATAAGACGCACTTTTCCCCAAAATTTTTTTTGGGGGGAATGGGGTGCATCTTATGGTAGGAATATACTTACAAATCCTGTGGCAGTGGTCCCGGTGGCGGCGGTCCTGATGCAGCCTCCCTTCCCAGGCTGGTGCTGCTGTGGTGTGGCGATGACTGGGCACTGTGGTGGTGGCGGGGCATGGAGGCCCCCGCACATCCATTGCTGCAATGCGGTGTGGTGGCCTGCGGCAAAATGGCTGCCGGGGGCGGCGCATGCTCAGATTCAGATCTCGGCAACAAAATCTCGGGACGAGATCTCGTTGCCGAGATCTGAATCTGAGCATGCGCCGCCCCCGGTGGCCATTTTCCCGGAGCCACCACATCGCAGCAACGGATCTGCGGGGGCTTCTAGGCTTTGATGAAATGCCGGCGGAGCCCCACCACCACCACAGAGCCTCGCCACCACCACCACACCACAGAGCCCTGCCGCCCCACAGAGCCCAGCCACCCCACAGAGCCCAGGCACCCAACAGAGCCCAGGCACCCCACAGAGCCCAGGCACCCAACAGAGCCCAGGCACCCCACAGAGCCCAGCCACCTCTCAGAGCACTGCCGCAACACAGAGCACCGCCACAACACAGAGCCCCGCCATAACACAGAGCACCGCCGCAACACAGGTAAGCTGAATACGGACTGTAAGATGGACTCCAATTTGACACACTATTTTTCCCTATTTTCCTTCTGAAAATTTGGGGTGCGTCTTATGGTCTGGTGCGTCTTATAGTCTGAAAAATATGGTAGCCTATGAGGAGTTCCTTAATACAAATGTAGTGGGTACACTCCCCATAAGTGTGGCACTATTTATCTGCCTATCCTTTGCTCTATCTCAAATATGTACGAGCGTGCTTTCTATCATATGTGCTGTGACTGTGGAACTCCTGCCATCCACCCATTGGAGGCCGCGCTGTGTAAGGACATATGAGCCCCTCCTCCCATTCAAAACAAAGCAGTGCATCACGCTGTGTAATGCCGCATCATACCAATGAGAATCCATATAGCGGAGCATATGCAGATGGTGTCCCACTCGGCCAGGATACACGACTTCCTCATCAGTCTGTAGGACATAGAGCAGATGCCACAACATGGGCTGTTACAAAAGGAGAGCTAAAAAAGGCTACCAATGTCTGCCCATATATGCGAGGAGCAGGAGAACTACAAAATGACATCAAGTGACTGCTTGTATGCATGTATCTGACCAAACTATGAGGATCAGACTACATGAGGATTGCATGACGGCCCAACGTCGTGTATTGGAACCTATGCTCACAGTCCAGCACCCTGCATAGCAATTGGCATTCATGAGAAAGCACCAGAATTAGCAGTTCCACTACTGGAACCCCATTCTCTTCACAGATGACAATAGGTTTACATTGAGCACATGTGTCAGTCATGAAAGAGTCTGGAAATGCCATGGTGAATGTTATGCTGCTTACAACATCATCCAGCATGACCAGTGGGTCATGATCTTCTAGGGAGGCACATATTTGGAGGATCGTGTAAACTCCCACATAATAGCCAATTGTGCCCTGACTGCTATTCGGACCCAGGATGAAATCCTGAGAGGCATTGTCAGTCCTTATGTTGGTACAGTGGCAATGGGTTCCTCCTGGTACAGGACAATACCCGGACTCATGTGGCCACATTGTGCAGGGAGATCATGGATGATGAAGGCTTTGGCGCCACTGACTTTCTCTCACATTCCCCAGACCTGAATACAATTGAGAAACTCTGGGACATTATGTATCAGTGAATTCACAGGAAGTAAAAATAATCCAAAAATATTCTTCAACTACATAAACAGTAAAAAATTCAAAAATGATAGTGTTGGCCCCCTCAAAAATAATCTAGCAAAAATGGTGGAAAAGGATGAGGAAAACGCCAATCTGCTAAATGTTTTTTTCTCTGCAGTTTTTACCAGAGAAAATTCCATGACAGAGGACATGATCAGGGATAACATAAATTCTCAATTACCATGTATACTAGTATAAGCCGACCCGAGTATAAGCCAAGGCACCTAATTTTACCACAAACAACTGGGAAAACTTATTGACTCAAGTATAAACTGGGTATACATTGTCCACTCATCGCCATCCTGGTACGCATGGCTCCTCATCCCTATCCTGGTATGCATGACTCCTCATCCCCATCCTTCTATGCATGGCTCCTCATCCCTATCCTGGTATGCATGGCCTCCTCATCCCCATTCTTGAATAAATGCCTCCCTCATCCCGATCCTGGCATGCATGGCTCCTCATCCCTATCCTGGTATGCCTGACTCCTCATCCCCATCCTTGTATGCATTGTCCCCTCATGCCTATCCTGGTATGCATGGCCTCCTCATCCCCATTCTTGAATAAATGCCCCCCTCATCCCGATCCTGGCATGCATGACTCCTCATCCCCATCCTGGTATGCATGACCTCCTCATCCCCATCCTTGTATGCATTGTCCCCTCATCCCGATCCTGGCATGCATGCCTCCTCATCTCTATCCTGGTATGCATGGCCTCCTCATCCCCATCCTTGTATGCATTGTCCCCTTATCTCTATCCTGGTATGCATGGCTCTTCATCCCTATCCTGGAATGCATGGCTCCTCATCCATATCCTTGTATGCATGGCTCCTCATCCCTATCATGGTATGCATGGCTCTTCATCCCTGTCCTGGTATGCATGGCCCCTTCATCAATATCCTTGTATGCATGGCTCCTCATTCCTATCCATGTATGCATGGCTCTTCATCCCAATCCTGGTATGCATGGCTCCTCATCCCTATCCTGGTATGCATGGCTCCTCATCCCTATCCTTGTATGCATGGCTCTTCTTCCCTATCCTTGGATGGCTTCCTTCAGAAAAATATACATATAAAAAATAAACAATCCTACTTACCATCCCTGCTCTGAAGACACAAAAGAGAATAGTAAAACCAAAAACACTCAGTTTGAAAAAATGTTGCAGTAATCCGCAAGTGCTAGTAAAAGATGTAAAAAACAGGGTATTTGGTTGATACGTTTTTTTGCAAAAAATGTATACTAAGCTGCTCTACCAATCTTCACGGTATACCCTTATCAGAGCAGTCCTAACTAATGTATGCAATCCCTATCTGATGTATTTAAAAACCTGATCATCTGTATATAACCTGTGTGAACAGGGTTCAGAGAGGAAAAATCCATGTGTGCATACAGGGTAGAACAGCTTTTGTGCAGATAGCCCAAGAGGAGTGGTGGAACTCCCCAGTCTTGTAGACACAAGAGAACAATTATGGAAACAGGAACACATGGGCTACTTGCACAGTGAACAAGTCTGTATGATCATGTTCACACACCACCAAGAAACCTGAAGACACAAAAGAGAATAGTAAAACCAAAAACACTCAGTTTGAAAAAATGTTGCAGTAATCCGCAAGTGCTAGTAAAAGATGTAAAAAACAGGGTATTTGGTTGATATGTTTTTTTGCAAAAAATGTATACTAAGCTGCTCTACCAATCTTCACGGTATACCCTTATCAGAGCAGTCCTAACTAATGTATGCAATCCCTATCTGATGTATTTAAAAACCTGATCATCTGTATATAACCTGTGTGAACAGGGTTCAGAGAGGAAAAATCCATGTGTGCATACAGGGTAGAACAGCTTTTGTGCAGATAGCCCAAGAGGAGTGGTGGAACTCCCCAGTCTTGTAGACACAAGAGAACAATTATGGAAACAGGAACACATGGGCTACTTGCACAGTGAACAAGTCTGTATGATCATGTTCACACACCACCAAGAAACCTGAAGACACAAAAGAGAATAGTAAAACCAAAAACACTCAGTTTGAAAAAATGTTGCAGTAATCCGCAAGTGCTAGTAAAAGATGTAAAAAACAGGGTATTTGGTTGATACGTTTTTTGCAAAAAATGTATACTAAGCTGCTCTACCAATCTTCACGGTATACCCTTATCAGAGCAGTCCTAACTAATGTATGCAATCCCTATCTGATGTATTTAAAAACCTGATCATCTGTATATAACCTGTGTCAACAGGGTTCAGAGAGGAAAAATCCATGTGTGCATACAGGGTAGAACAGCTTTTGTGCAGATAGCCCAAGAGGAGTGGTGGAACTCCCCAGTCTTGTAGACACAAGAGAACAATTATGGAAACAGGAACACATGGGCTACTTGCACAGTGAACAAGTCTGTATGATCATGTTCACACACCACCAAGAAACCTGAAGACACAAAAGAGAATAGTAAAACCAAAAACACTCAGTTTGAAAAAATGTTGCAGTAATCCGCAAGTGCTAGTAAAAGATGTAAAAAACAGGGTATTTGGTTGATACGTTTTTTGCAAAAAATGTATACTAAGCTGCTCTACCAATCTTCACGGTATACCCTTATCAGAGCAGTCCTAACTAATGTATGCAATCCCTATCTGATGTATTTAAAAACCTGATCATCTGTATATAACCTGTGTGAACAGGGTTCAGAGAGGAAAAATCCATGTGTGCATACAGGGTAGAACAGCTTTTGTGCAGATAGCCCAAGAGGAGTGGTGGAACTCCCCAGTCTTGTAGACACAAGAGAACAATTATGGAAACAGGAACACATGGGCTACTTGCACAGTGAACAAGTCTGTATGATCATGTTCACACACCACCAAGAAACCTGAAGACACAAAAGAGAATAGTAAAACCAAAAACACTCAGTTTGAAAAAATGTTGCAGTAATCCGCAAGTGCTAGTAAAAGATGTAAAAAACAGGGTATTTGGTTGATACCGATCCTGGCATGCATGGCTCCTCATCCCTATCCTGGTATGCCTGACTCCTCATCCCCATCCTTGTATGCATTGTCCCCTCATGTCCCCTCATGCCTATCCTGGTATGCATGGCCTCCTCATCCCCATTCTTGAATAAATGCCCCCCTCATCCCGATCCTGGCATGCATGACTCCTCATCCCCATCCTGGTATGCATGACCTCCTCATCCCCATCCTTGTATGCATTGTCCCCTCATCCCGATCCTGGCATGCATGCCTCCTCATCTCTATCCTGGTATGCATGGCCTCCTCATCCCTATCCTGGTATGCCTGACTCCTCATCCCCATCCTTGTATGCATTGTCCCCTCAAGTCCCCTCATGTCCCCTCATGCCTATCCTGGTATGCATGGCCTCCTCATCCCCATTCTTGAATAAATGCCCCCCTCATCCCGATCCTGGCATGCATGACTCCTCATCCCCATCCTGGTATGCATGACCTCCTCATCCCCATCCTTGTATGCATTGTCCCCTCATCCCGATCCTGGCATGCATGCCTCCTCATCTCTATCCTGGTATGCATGGCCTCCTCATCCCCATCCTTGTATGCATTGTCCCCTCATCTCTATCCTGGTATGCATGGCTCTTCATCCCTATCCTGGAATGCATGGCTCTTCATCCCAATCCTGGTATGCATGGCTCCTCATCCCTATCCTGGTATGCATGGCTCCTCATCCCTATCCTTGTATGCATGGCTCTTCTTCCCTATCCTTGGATGGCTTCCTTCAGAAAAATATACATATAAAAAATAAACAATCCTACTTACCATCCCTGCTCTCCCTCGCAGTGTCTTGTTCAGGTGCCAGCAGCTGCAGAGGTGGGGCGATCACATGTGCCAGCTACTTAAGAGAAAGAATATTCAATGCCCTCCACGCATATGGGCGTGGAGGGCTGTGAATATTCATTCCCTTAAGTAGCGAGCACACATGATCGCCTGGCCACAGTGGAAGTCGGCAGCTGTGACTACTGTGCCCGCTATTACGGAGAAATGAATATTCACTGCCAGCACAGTGAATATTCATTTCTCTTTAGCACAGGCTTTAGCCGCAGCTGCCGGCTATTGTCTCCTGTGACCTGCTGCTCCCCCTCTGTCTTCTGGGACCCTCACTCGAGTATGAGCCAAGGAGGGCTTTTTTAGTACAAAAAAATGTGCTGAAAAACCCGGCTTATACTCAAGCATATACGGTAAATGTCACCTGCTTAACCCAGCAGGAAGTAGAGCACCGACTCAGAAACACTAAAATAGAGAAATCTCCAAACCCGGATGGGATGCACCCCGAGTACTGCAGGAATTAAGTACAGTGACAGATAAATAGCGATGAGTGAATAATGAAATATTAGGATTTGGGAAAATCGGCACTAATAATTTCGGAAAGCCGAATATTTTTCTGCTGAACCCAACAAACAGGTCTGGGAGCATGGGAAAAAAAGATGAAATGGATGGGAAAGAGCTAAAACTAAATGGAAAAAAGCCTGGAGAAGATGCCTGCATGCCTTTCTGACTACATATGGTATCTGGGGAATAATGTTGTAAGACTATTGCGCCATTTTTACAGATTTTTAAAAAGACCTACCAAACCAAACTTAATTTTTTTTTAAAGGGAAAAATGCTAAGAAATATTTTTTCAATAAAAAAAAAAAAAATTATACCTCCCCTTTAGCATATGTTCACACAGAGCGTTTTGGCTTCAGTTTTTCCTTTAACATTTGTGAGGGCTCTGACTCCTACATTTGGGAGGTCCCTCCCTCATTCCAAATTGTTAGCCAGATAGTGGAATACATATTCCCCATCCCTTTACAATGCCATTTCAAACATGCCCATGTGAATTTTGGGCTTTGCCCGACACCACCACCACCTCCACCACCATGACATTATGCGGCTCTCACTACACATTTTCAGAGGGCCAGCAGGTGCTGTGAAACCTGCGTTTTGTAAAATCCACAGTTCATTTTTGCCCCCGGATCCCAATGGAGCCACCATCATAGTGGGAGAAGCCGCTGTAATGTGAATATAACACAGGAGTTGGGGGAGCGGTATGATCAATGGCAGGAAATTGGATTCTACCAGACACCAAAAGCATTAGAATTAAATTCTGAATACAGTGTATGCAAGCGAGGGCCGGTATTGTGCTCAGTCTATCAGGCCCGAAACCCATGTCAGGAACATGTACAAGTCTCATTTTACTTGGAAGCAGCCTCCGCAAGGGAAAGAGACAAGAATACCATTGACCAATCTGCACAAGTATATGCACTTCTGGAATCTACCCAACCAGGCAGAATGTATCTTTTGCATGGTTTCGAGCAACAATGGAGTAATTACAGGATATGCCCCAGAGAGTGTCGAGGTCTGTCGAATGTATTACTCAGGTGATAGGTGGTGTTACAGAGCTCAGTTAAAGGCCTTAGCGTGGCAATGACCATGTTCCAATATGTGTAAGACTGCGGCCTGAATAGGTCAGTGGAGCGTATTAACCCTGTCTCTTAGGCTACTTTCACACTAGCGTCGGCCCGACGTACCGACGCATCCTGTGACAACGCAGCAAAACGGGGGCAGCGGATGCATTATTACAACGCATCCGCTGCCTCATTGTGAGTTGCGGGGAGGAGGGGGTGGAGTTCCAGCTGCTCATGCGCGGTCGGAAATGGCGGACACGACGCACAAAAAAACATTGCAAGCAACGTTTTTTTGTTCCGACAGACCGCCACAACACGACGCAACCGCAATGCGTCGCTAATGTTAGTCTATGGGGAAAAAAACGCATCCTGCAGACAACTTTGCAGGATGTGTTTTTTCTCCAAAACGACGCATTGCGACGTGCGTCGTACTACGCTAGTGTGAAAGTAGCCTTAGATGTGCTTAAAATGTACATAAACTGGCCAATACCCCACCACCATTTTTTGTAAGGACCCAAATTTAGAAAATGTAAGTGACAGTTTAATAAAGAGACAGAAATTTCATTTAGGAGCCTGGAAAAGTCAGTAATGGTCTTTGTCCTGCACCGGACAATGTAAATTGCTAACTAATATGTATGCTCTAACTAACAATTTGTGATCAGACATACAGTATATGCTCACTGCGCTGGGACATAGACCTGGACGTGGTTGCTGACTGTTGTGCCTGTGCAACTGCAGGTTGTGGGCAGGAGGCATCAGCGCCTGCTTCATGGTTAGCAGATTGAGAAGGCCGTAACACAGGGGAAGGGGCGTAGTTTCACCCTCAGACACGGATTTAGTACCCAGGCGTTCCACCCACTATCTGGGGTTCTTGCCTCTTCTTAGCTTTGTTTGGCAGATGCTGCATATTACAGTTGTTTTGTCTGAAGGAGTTCCAGAAAAAAACTGCCATACAGGGAAACAACGCACACTGTTTTCTAGATGAGTGGGGGGTGCTCTGTGGACCAGTTGACCGAGTTCTTCCTCTGGGTAAACCGTTGCCTCTTCTTGCCTGTTTTCGTTCTACGGGTCCATCCCTCTCTGCACTGCTGTGCTCGCTAGATGTGCCACCATGCCAGGTTGGATCAGTGGCCTCATCATCGACCATGTCGTCTTCCAAATCCTCAATCTGATCCTCCTTCTGAGTTGCGATTTGAGGCTGACCTGATGGCAACTGTGCGTCATGATTATCCTCCACCTCTTCAGACATGAATTGACCTTACCCAAAGTGGCTTTCTCCTGGCCATGGGTGCTCAAATGTTTGGGCATCACTGCACTCCAACTCCTCATGACCCTCTTAAATGGTGTACGTTGAGGGGCCTGACAAATTACGAGGGAGCGTAAACAGTTCCTCAGGGTGGCCAGTGCTGGTGTCATATGTCTCCTGGGACTCTTGATGGTGGGAGAAAGGAGGACCAGGTTGAGGATTCAGAGGCCCAGCCTCTTGGCTACCGAGACTGGACAGTGTAGAAGACTTCGTGGTGCTGCTTGTCAACACACTGGAGCCTTTGTCTGCCATCCAACCTGTTGTGAATTCTGTGGCAGAGCTCCCTCCTGTGGTCACAAGTGGTACTTCGGCTGATTCTCTCTGTGAGCTTCCGTTGGTGGAGGAGAGTGGTACTGCGGCTTCTGAGTTTCCTTCCTCAGGTGATGTGGTGATGTCATTAGGTTCTGCTCTATTTAACTCCACCTAGTGCTTTGATCCTGGCCTCCAGTCAATGTTCTAGTGTTGGACCTGTTTCCTCCTGGATCGTTCCTGTGGCCTGCTGCTCTGCATAGCTAAGTTCCGCTTTTGCTATTTTGTTTGCTATTTTTTCTGTCCAGCTTGCTTAATATTGTTTTCTTGCTTGCTGGAAGCTCTGGGACGCAGAGGGTGTACCTCCGTGCCGTTAGTTCGGTACGGAAGGTCTTTTTGCCCCCTTTGCGTGGTTTTTGTAGGGTTTTGTGTTGACCGCAAAGTTACCTTTCCTATCCTCGCTCTGTTCAGAAAGTCGGGCCTCACTTTGATAAATCTATTTCATCGCTACGTTTGTCTTTTCATCTTAACTCACAGTCATTATATATGGGGGCTGCCTTTTCCTTTGGGGTATTTCTCTGAGGCAAGGTAGGCTTATTTTCTATCTTCAGGCTAGCTAGTTTCTCAGGCTGTGCTGAGTTGCATAGGGAGCGTTAGGCGCAATCCACGGCTGCCTCTAGTGTGGTTGGAGAGGATTAGGGATTGCGGTCAGCAGAGTTCCCACGTCTCAGAGCTCGTTCTATGTTTTTGGGTTATTGTCAGGTCACTGTATGTGCTCTGACTTCTATGTCCATTGTGGTACTGAATTACCTTATCATAACAGTACTGGAGGCCGAAAGTACTAATGGTTCTCAATAGAGGGAAAAAAGAAGTTCTGAGACCATTTTTTTTTCTCTGCACTGTGTTTTGCCTTTTTTTTCCCCTAGACATTTGGGTGGTTCAGGACACAGGTGTAGCGATGGACATTAAAGGTCTGTCTTCATGTGTGGATCAGCTCACGGCAAGAGTACAAAATATTCAAGACTTTGTGGTTCAGAATTCTATGTTAGAACCAAGAATTCCTATTCCTGATTTGTTTTTTGGAGATAGAACTAAATTTCTGAGTTTCAAAAATAATTGTAAACTATTTCTGGCTTTGAAACCCCGCTCCTCTGGTGACCCAGTTCAACAAGTTAGGATCATTATTTCTTTTTTACGTGGCGACCCTCAGGACTGGGCATTTTCTCTTGCGTCAGGAGATCCTGCATTAAGTAATATCGATGCGTTTTTCCTGGCGCTCGGATTGCTGTACGATGAGCCTAATTCAGTGGATCAGGCAGAGAAAAATTTGCTGGCTCTGTGTCAGGGTCAGGATGAGATAGAGGTATATTGTCAGAAATTTAGAAAGTGGTCAGTACTCACTCAATGGAATGAAGGTGCGCTTACAGCTATTTTCAGAAAGGGTCTCTCTGAAGCCCTTAAGGATGTCATGGTGGGATTTCCTATGCCTGCTGGTCTGAATGAGTCTATGTCTTTAGCCATTCAGATCGGTCGACGCTTGCGTGAGCGTAAATCTGTGCACCATTTGGCGGTATTATCTGAGCATAAACCTGAGCCTATGCAGTGCGATAGGACTTTGACCAGAGTTGAACGGCAAGAACACAGACGTCTGAATGGGCTGTGTTTCTACTGTGGTGATTCCACTCATGCTATCTCTGATTGTCCTAAGCGCACTAAGCGGTTCGCTAGGTCTGCCACCATTGGTATGGTACAGTCAAAATTTCTTTTGTCCGTTACCTTGATCTGCTCTTTGTCATCTTATTCTGTCATGGCATTTGTGGATTCAGGCGCTGCCCTGAATTTGATGGACTTGGAGTATGCTAGGCGTTGTAGGTTTTTCTTGGAGCCCTTGCAGTGTCCTATTCCATTGAGAGGAATTGATGCTACGCCTTTGGCCAAGAATAAGCCTCAGTACTGGACCCAGCTGACCATGTGCATGGCTCCTGCACATCAGGAGGTTATTTGCTTTCTGGTGTTGCATAATCTGCATGATGTGGTCGTGTTGGGGTTGCCATGGCTACAAGTCCATAATCCAGTATTAGATTGGAAATCCATGTCTGTGTCCAGCTGGGGTTGTCAGGGGGTACATGGTGATGTCCCATTTCTGTCTATTTCGTCATCCACCCCTTCTGAGGTTCCAGAGTTCTTGTCTGATTACCGGGATGTATTTGATGAGCCCAAGTCCGATACCCTACCTCCGCATAGGGATTGTGATTGTGCTATCGATTTGATTCCTGGTAGTAAATTCCCAAAAGGTCGACTGTTTAATTTATCTGTGCCTGAGCACGCCGCTATGCGGAGTTATGTGAAGGAGTCCTTGGAGAAGGGGCATATTCGCCCGTCGTCGTCGCCATTGGGAGCAGGGTTCTTTTTTGTGGCCAAGAAGGATGGTTCGCTGAGACCTTGTATAGATTACCGTCTTCTAAATAAGATCACGGTTAAATTTCAGTACCCCTTGCCGTTGTTATCTGATTTGTTTGCTCGGATTAAGGGGGCTAGTTGGTTCACCAAGATAGATCTTCGTGGTGCGTATAATCTTGTGCGTATTAAGCGAGGCGATGAATGGAAAACTGCATTTAATACGCCCGAGGGCCATTTTGAGTATCTAGTAATGCCATTCGGACTTGCCAATGCTCCATCAGTGTTTCAGTCCTTTATGCATGACATCTTTCTAGAGTACCTGGATAAATTCCTGATTGTGTACTTGGATGACATTTTGATCTTCTCGGATGATTGGGAGTCTCATGTGAAGCAGGTCAGAACGGTGTTTCAGGTCCTGCGTGCTAATTCTTTGTTTGTGAAGGGATCAAAGTGTCTCTTTGGTGTTCAGAAGGTTTCATTTTTGGGGTTCATCTTTTCCCCTTCTACTATCGAGATGGACCCTGTTAAGGTCCAAGCCATCCATGATTGGACTCAGCCGACATCTCTGAAAAGTCTGCAAAAGTTCCTGGGCTTTGCTAATTTTTATCGTCGCTTCATCTGCAATTTTTCTAGTATTGCTAAACCATTGACCGATTTGACCAAGAAGGGTGCTGATGTGGTCAATTGGTCTTCTGCTGCTGTGGAAGCTTTTCAAGAGTTGAAGCGTCGTTTTTCTTCTGCCCCTGTGTTGTGTCAGCCAGATGTTTCGCTTCCATTCCAGGTCGAGGTTGATGCTTCTGAGATTGGAGCAGGGGCTGTTTTGTCGCAGAGAAGTTCTGATTGCTCGGTGATGAAACCATGCGCCTTCTTTTCCAGGAAGTTTTCGCCTGCTGAGCGAAATTATGATGTTGGCAATCGAGAGTTACTGGCCATGAAGTAGGCATTCGAGGAGTGGCGTCATTGGCTTGAAGGAGCTAAGCATCGCGTGGTGGTCTTGACTGATCATAAGAACTTGACTTATCTCGAGTATGCCAAGCGGTTGAATCCTAGACAGGCTCGTTGGTCGCTGTTTTTTGCCCGTTTTGACTTTGTGGTTTCGTACCTTCCGGGCTCTAAAAATGTGAAGGTGGATGCTCTGTCTAGGAGTTTTGTGCCCGACTCTCCGGGTTTATCTGAGCCGGCGGGTATTCTCAAAGAGGGAGTAATTGTGTCTGCCATCTCCCCTGATTTGCGGCGGGTGCTGCAAAAATTTCAGGCTAATAAACCTGATTGTTGCCCAGCGGAGAGACTGTTTGTCCCAGATAGGTGGACGAATAAAGTGATCTCTGAGGTTCATTGTTCGGTGTTGGCTGGTCATCCTGGGATCTTTGGTACCAGAGAGTTAGTGGCTAGATCCTTTTGGTGGCCATCTATGTCGCGAGATGTGCGTTTTTTTGTGCAGTCCTGTGGGATTTGTGCTCGGGCTAAGCCCTGCTGTTCTCGTGCCAGTGGGTTGCTTTTGCCCTTGCCGGTCCCGAAGAGGCCTTGGACACATATCTCTATGGATTTTATTTCAGATCTTCCCGTCTCTCAAAAGATGTCAGTCATTTGGGTGGTCTGTGATCGCTTCTCTAAGATGGTCCATTTGGTACCCTTGTCTAAATTACCTTCCTCCTCTGATTTGGTGCCATTGTTCTTCCAGCATGTGGTTCGTTTACATGGCATTCCAGAGAATATCGTTTCTGACAGAGGTTCCCAGTTTGTTTCGAGGTTTTGGCGAGCCTATTGTGCTAGGATGGGCATTGACTTGTCTTTTTCCTCGGCTTTCCATCCTCAAACTAATGGCCAGACCGAACGAACCAATCAGACCTTGGAAACATATCTGAGATGCTTTGTTTCTGCTGATCAGGATGACTGGGTGTCCTTTTTGCCTTTGGCTGAGTTCGCCCTTAATAATCGGGCCAGCTCGGCTACCTTGGTTTCGCCGTTTTTCTGCAACTCTGGGTTCCATCCTCGTTTCTCTTCAGGGCAGGTTGAGTCTTCGGACTGTCCTGGTGTGGAAACTGTGGTGGACAGGTTGCAGCAGATTTGGACTCATGTGGTGGACAATTTGACCTTGTCCTAGGAGAAGGCTCAACGTTTCGCTAATCGCAGACGCTGTGTGGGTCCTCGACTTCGTGTTGGGGATTTGGTTTGGTTATCTTCTCGTCATATTCCTATGAAGGTTTCCTCTCCTAAGTTTAAACCTCGTTTCATTGGTCCGTATAGGATAGTATTTCTGAGGTTCTTAATCCTGTGTCTTTTCGTCTGACCCTTCCAGATTCTTTTTCCATACATAACGTATTCCGTAGGTCATTGTTGCGGAGATACGTGGCACCTATGGTTCCATCTGTTGATCCTCCTGCCCCGGTTTTGGTGGAGGGGGAGTTGGAGTATATTGTGGAGAAGATTTTGGATTCTCGTGTTTCAAGACGGAAACTTCAGTATCTGGTTAAGTGGAAGGGTTATGCTCAGGAAGATAATTCCTGGGTCTTTGCCTCTGATGTCCATGCTCCCGATCTTGTTCGTGCCTTTCATATGGCTCATCCTGGTCGTCCTGGGGGCTCTGGTGAGGGTTCGGTGACCCCTCCTCAAGGGGGGGTACTGTTGTGCATTCTGTGGCAGAGCTCCCTCCTGTGGTCACAAGTGGTACTTCGGCTGATTCTCTCTGTGAGCTTCCGTCGGTGGAGGAGAGTGGTACTGTGGCTTCTGAGTTTCCTTCCTCAGGTGATGTGGTGATGTCGTTAGGTGCTGCTCTATTTAACTCCACCTAGTGCTTTGATCCTGGCCTCCAGTCAATGTTCTAGTGTTGGACCTGTTTCCTCCTGGATCGTTCCTGTGGCCTGCTGCTCTGCATAGCTAAGTTCCGCTTTTGCTATTTTGTTTGCTATTTTTTCTGTCCAGCTTGCTTAATATTGTTTTCTTGCTTGCTGGAAGCTCTGGGACTCAGAGGGTGTACCTCCGTGCCGTTAGTTCGGTACGGAGGGTCTTTTTGCCCCCTTTGCGTGGTTTTTGTAGGGTTTTGTGTTGACCACAAAGTTACCTTTCCTATCCTCGCTCTGTTCAGAAAGTCGGGCCTCACTTTGATAAATCTATTTCATCTCTACGTTTGTCTTTTCATCTTAACTCACAGTCATTATATGTGGGGGCTGCCTTTTCCTTTGGGGTATTTCTCTGAGGCAAGGTAGGCTTATTTTCTATCTTCAGGCTAGCTAGTTTCTCAGGCTGTGCCGAGTTGCATAGGGAGCGTTAGGCGCAATCCACGGCTGCCTCTAGTGTGGTTGGAGAGGATTAGGGATTGCGGTCAGCAGAGTTCCCACGTCTCAGAGCTCGTTCTATGTTTTTGGGTTATTGTCAGGTCACTGTATGTGCTCTGACTTCTATGTCCATTGTGGTACTGAATTACCTTATCATAACACCAACCCACAACATCCTCACACTTGTCTGGGTCTGTTAGTGGAGTAGCGTGCTGACCAAATTTTGACAGGAAGCTAGAACAAGCTACAGTCACCTTCGGATCTGTCACACGGCATTGGCGGGCACCAGATCCACATCCGTTAACATCACCCTATCTCATATTGAATGTGTTATGCGTTATGGCTTTATTTTTCACAAGTACCCTCACAAAGGTCTTATATACAAATTCACTGTATCTAGCATTGTGTAGCTATTTTTTTCAGATCTCAGCTTTATTATACACGGCAACAGCAGATTGACATAAATTACAGGTAAATGGTCACGTTTGGATATCTCTGCAGGCTTTGCGCCAGTCACACAACTGCTAGATAAAGATACACTATTTATTAAACCATTAGAAAATTAAGATTTTTTTATATTGCCTTACTGACACACTGCAAGATCAAGTAATGAAAGTTATTGCCACTGCTAAATTGTCGCGTTTGATTATCTCTACCCGAATTGCACCAGTCGCACAACTGCAAGATAAAGATACGCTATTTGTTAAATCAATAGAAAATTATGATTTTTTTAGATTGCCTTGCTGACACACTGCAACAGCGGACTAATGAAAATTATTGCCACTGCTGAATTGTCTCCTTTGGTTATCTTTACCAGGATTGCGCCAGTCGCACAACTGCTTGATAAAGATTCTCTATTTATTAAACCAGTAGAAAATTATGATTATTTTTAGATTGCCTTGCTGATACACTGCAACATGGAGTAATGAAAATTATTGCCACTGCTAAATTGTCACATTTGATTATCTCTACCTGGATTGCAGCAGTCGCACATCTGCTAGATAAAAATACGCTATTTGTTTAACCAATAGAAACTTTTTAGGACTTTTTTACATCGCCTTTATGAGACACAGCAACAGCAGACTCAGGGAAATTAATGGTAAATAGTTATGTTTCTATATCAGAACAGGTTTTGCACCAGTCGCACAACTGCTAGAAAAATATTAGGTATTTAAGCAATAGAGGAGGAATATTATTGAACAGTTAGCTTTTAAAATGGATGTTACTAAATGCTGGCACTGAGGAATATTATTTTGTGGTGAAAAAAAGATTTCATAGGCTGCTACGCAGGAATATTATGTAGCTCCAAAAAATGGTTTTGTATATGCTGATACTACCTAATATTATTTGCCTCTAAAAATAGTTGATTTGTATATTTTGGTAGTGGATGAAATCCTCCATATTTCACCCTAATCCCACAGTCTGTTCCTAATACTAAACTATACAACACAATGGAAAACAGCAGAGATCTGCAGCATGTACTTGCAATGATCAGAACACCCAGGTGCCTGCCTTTCACTCTCCCTCCTATTAAATCTCTCCCTACGCTATCCTCACCTAACAAAGAACTAATCTTCAGCTCTTAAAATAGCTTTTTGGAATAAAATAAATAATGCTCCCTATGTGCACCTATCATTCTCCCTGTGCTCACACTATGCTTTCCCTACGCTGTTTCTGGCTGCAATGTGTGCAAGATGGTGCTGGCAGCCTTTAAATATCCCCTATGATGCCGTCAGGCCAACCAATCACAGTAATGCCACACCAAAGATGGCACCGGCATTACTGTGATTGGTTGGCCTGACAGCATCATAGGGGATATTTAAAGGCTGCCAGCACCATCTTGCACACATTGCAGCCAGAAACAGCGTAGGGAAAGCGTAGTGTGAGCATAGGGAGAATGATAGGTGAACATAGGGAGCATTATTTATTCCAAAAAGCTATTTTGCTGCTTGATAAAGATGGCACCGGCACACCAAAGATGGCACCGGCATTACTGTGATTGGCAAGCCAGCCCAGCATGTTCATTGGCTGCACATAAAGCGCCAAACATGCTGGACGGGTCACTCAATTATACCGAGGCGAAAACCTAATTACTCGCCAAGTAACGAATAGCCCAAAAACTGTACTGTTTGTGCGAGTAATGATTAGTGCCGAATTTATTCACTCATTACTATAAATAAACCATTATTTCTAAAATTCAATTATTCCATAATAAACAGGGTCTGTATCATAGGACTGGTGCGTATCAAATGTGGTGCCATTATTTAAACGGCACAAATTGGGAATCTTGAAATTATAGGTCGGTAAGTTTTACCTCTGCTGTGGTAAAGTCCTTGAGGGTTTCCTAAGACACACTATCCTTGAATATCTCAATAAGAATAACCTCATGACCCAGCATCAACATGGTTTTATGAGGGATCGGTCCTGTCAGACTAATCTGATCATTCCAGAAAGGACAAGGATAACACTATGAATGATGTCTATCTGGACTTTTCAAAGCCGTTTGATACGGTGCCACATAAAAGTTGGTACATAAAATGAGAGAGTAGAACTAGGCGAAAATATGTGTAATTGGGTTAACAACTAGATCTGTGATAGGAAACAAAGGGTGGCTATTAATGGAACACACTCTGGTTGGGTCACAGTTAATAGTGGAGTATGACAGGGGTCAGTATTGGGCCATCTTCTTTTTAACATATTTGTTAATAACCTTGTAGAGAACATACTGAGTATTATTTAAATTTGCAGATGATGCTAAACTGTGCAGGGTAATCAGCACATAGGAGAATAATTTAATATTACAGAGGGGTTTAGGTAAACTGGAGGCAACTGAAGTTTAATGTAGATAAATGTAAGGTCATACACTTGGGCAGATGAAATTAAATGCAGAATTATGTCCTAAATTGTAGAACATTAGCTAAAACTGTCACCGAAAAAGACTTGGGAGTCTGGGTGTACAGCAAGTCACGCAGGCATGTGGGGGCCGTGCACACTACCGAGTTACAATATGAGTTGCTGTGATAAGAATCCACATTGGATCTGCCTGTGAGTTCAATTTTTTACTTAGATTTTTCTGGGTGATTTGGAATCCAGACCTCGATTGGTTCATGATTTTGGTTTTCAATCATTGATCCGTCATTTTACGCAATTTACACCAGGGAAGATTTCCAACTTGATTCGTTCGTGCACCCCGATCCGATGTGTGATTTTCGTATTCCCTTCCTTGTTTTGAGCAGTGTGTATATAGTTACCCTGTCTGTCGCTGTTAAAGAGAAGCACATGCCATTCATTGCCTTTATGAATCACTTGTCCACGTCGCCTGATATAACTGCCGTGAATAACCCAGCAATCAAATCTTTACTACTTGCTGCCAAATCGTACCTACCGCCGAGTCGCAAACTACTTATTATTGTGTATTACTAAAAACTATACTTTGCCCGAGAGCCCACATGAAATAAGAGCTCGTTGTGACTCAGACTTGTACAATGCGCGGTGATTGCTGACATTACCAAGAAAAACTAATGTACTACACAGACTTCTGGAAATGATCTATTTATTGTCTGGTAGCTAAGCAACAAGTTCTGGGGCCAGACTCTTTGGTGTAAAATCCCCCGGGGATCACCTAAATTCTTCTGAGAGGGTTTTCATGAACATAATTAGGAAGGGAACACACGAGGAGGCTCTTCTGCCGTTTCTTTCTGTAGTTCTGCTTTGTGGTTTCCAATTAGGAAGTGATTGGATTAAAAATTAAATTGTGAGTTACTTTATGTTGCCGATCTGTCCAGGATTAATATTGGCCAGTTTTGTTAACTTTTTTTGACAATGCATAAAGTTCTAGTTAAGACCACACAGTTTCTGAGTCCTAAAACAAAAAAAAAATCTCCCCCCCTTCACTAGTCAATAAATTAGGCAGAAATGTAATTTCGGAGAAGTAATCAGTGATTTTCATGGCAGTTGTACAAGGGTGTCTAAGTCACTGTGATCGAGGGTGATCTTATTTTTGTTTTGGGGTGGTCTGGTATTGTTTGAGTCTTGGGTCCCCCCCAAAAAAAGTCATCCCCAATCCATTGAATAGTAATAGTAAATTGATGTAGAACTCGGCACTCAGAAGGACTTTGCAGAAAAGAAGAATTTTATTTACAACTCAAAAATGCAGAATAAATTTTAAAAAATCCAGAATTATTTAACGTTTCGGTTCTTTACCTGGACCTTCATCAGAAACGGGAGGATTGTGTAGAAGACAGTGGAAAGGTGTAAGGGCCGTGTAGAGTGCGACATCCATCGCTGTAAGTAGTGCGCCCTGGTCGATGGTACTGACAAACACCACCTCCATCCTCTCTCGTATTCCTGACCTAGAAAATGCAGAGGTCACAATTGATAGTGGCATCTTAAAGGTTAAACTGTTGCTGGATGTTTTACTGCATGTTGTTGAATACCTTTTAGTAGCTCCTTAGAATGTATTACTTGTTGTATCTGCTGTGTTCCAACATAAATAGGGTAATACGCGTGGAATATACACCTCACATACACAAATAGCGGAATCAAATCTGCAAAGGTGGAATGTGGGATATCTGTGACATTTTGAGCGGGCGTCTTGGAGTTTTCTTAAGGAAATAGAATGCATGAAGCCTTAACTTTCCATAGTCCTGTTCCAGCTGAGTCATAAAGTAATTCGGCTGAAAACATCTTATACACCAGTCTCCATTTCAATGTGGGCACCACAAGAATTTGGGAATGACTCACACCGGACAATACGTTTTTTGTGCTAAAGGGACATGACTTGTGTAACTTAGAGCCAAAAATCAAACTGGAAATAACGAAAACATATTAACCCCATAATTCCAAGTTTCCCTGAGAAGTATAAGCAGCTGAACAACTCTAAAATGGGTGTTAAAGAAGTAACTTTTATAGCTGTAGTGCCCCGATCGTCCAGTCCTGGGTTTAGCTGCTCCACCGCTGTATCGGACCATGACCAGGGTTGTATGTGAAGGGGCAGGTTAACTCCTCATTTTAATATCCGAGCCGGTCCTTTTTTGGATTGCAGGGTCATGAGTATTTCACAATAGGGACACTTGGCGTAATTGACCTACACTAGTAAGTTATATAGCTTGTCTTATAAGAATTCTGTATTTTTTTATTTGCCAGGATTGTTTTATGAGTACTTTCATTTTTAATTTTTTTTGCTCCATTGTACTCAAAATAGAGAAAAAAAATTAAGAAACGTTGCAGAAATAAGTCACAACTAAATATACTTAAACGTTGTGTGTATGCAACACGTATGCAGAGCTTTGTGTTCCATGGCTGCAGACAACAGCCATTCTGTTCCTTACTCCTGATAGTTATCAAAAGCATACTGTCACGACTCTGTTGTCTGATATCCTAGCGTCAAGTGCTCCTACCCTGTCCCTAGCTCTAGGGACCCCTTAGCTATCCCTGCTCCCCGGATTACTTCTAATGGTGAAGACGCCAGGGCCACGTACCTTGTGGAGCCACGGAATCCACCCTAAGTATGTTTACTCCCACCACCCAAGGAAAAGGGGAGTAGTTGTGCATGGAAATACACCAACCAGACTACCAAGGGAATATGTACAGGGATAAAAGAAAATGCCAAACATACAAATATGCTCTCACAAACTACAGAGGGGAACACTGGGGAGTGAAGTAAGGGAAAAAAACAAATTAGGAGAAGAAGAGGATTTGCATACATCCAAAACCAAGCAACAATGTTTAAATAAATCAACCAAATGTCTCCTCAAACAACAAAACTCCAACTTCTGAACCATGCAGCATGAGGCTAACTCTGGCAATGCCTGCTTACCAGAGGTCAGTATATATAAGGAGGGGGGTGACCAACACTGAACAGCTGAGAACATCAACACAGGTAAGCTTTCAGGATCTCTCAACTGAACATATTAACCCCTGCACTGCTAGAAGAAACCTGCAATGGTTCATATGAAGATGAAGTGCTTATCAGTGCTGGAGTAGGAGAAATCAAACAGTGCAACTTTCTGGCTCCTCTCTCTCATCATAAACCTGTGTCAGTACCCCACCTTCTGCAAGGTACCTCTGGAACCTCAGGGCCGGGTTTATCATGGTGTGCTGCATGAAAAGACTGGATCAACCTGACTGCAGGGACATCAGATGCTGGTACCAGATACTGAAGAGACCGACAAACAAAGCAAAAATCAACGATCTTAGCAATTTGAAATTCCAATAAACAATGACCTGAGATGGAGTTAGTGGTGATGGTACAGAGGGTGCAACATATTTTTTTGAGTAGAGACCGGTGAAATACATTATGATTCCTAAAGGTGGGCGGCAAAGTAAAGTGGAATGCTACATGATTGACTATGGCCACAATCTTGTAAGGACCAATGATCCTAGGTCCCAGTTTCCAAGAATTAACCATCAACTTAATGTTCTTTGAGGACAACTACACCAAATCACCAACACACAGGTCCGGACCCACGAAGCATCTCCGATCAGCCATACACTTGTATTTGGACCCATATTCAAATTATTCAAAACCCCTTGGCATAAGATGTAATAGATGATGAAAATCGTTCCTCTTCAGGTAATCCTGAAGACTGAGCTCTATTAAAAGAGCAAAACTGAGAATGAAATCTATATGCCCGAAGAACAGGGACTTACCAGTAGACTCATGACAACTGTTATTCACCGCAAATTCAGCTAGAGGTAAGTACCGTATTTTTTGGACTATAAGACGCATTTTTCCCAAAAAAAATTGGGGGGAAAATGGGGGTGCATCTTATATTCCAAATGTACTTACCAAGAGTGTGGTGGCAGCAGGAGTTGGGCTATTCTGCTAGCCCTAGGCTGGAAAGGGGGTGTTTGATGGTGCGACGCTGCAGGGCGATGACCTAACTCCCATCCCAGGCTGGTGCGTCAGGTTCAGCAGTGCTCAGTGGTGTGGGGGCTCCGATGACATTTTCTGAAAGCCCAGAGCCCCCGCACTTCCATTGCTGCACCGGAGGCGGTGCATGTGAAGATTGAGATTTCGGCAACAGGATCTCATACTGAGACCTTGGGAGACGAGATCTTGGGGTCGAAATCTCAATCTACACATGCGCCGCCTCCAGCGGTCATTTTCCCGGAGGGCACCAACTGCACCAGTAGATGTGCTGGAACTCTGGGCTTTCACAAAATGTTGGCGGAGCCCGTGCAAAACCGAACCTGCCGGGGAAGGAAGTCAGATCATCGCCGGGCCACCGAACACCTACTGTGACCCTGCTCCACTGGCGCTGCCAATCTCCCCCCCCCCCCGGTAAGCTGAATTCGGACTGTAAGACGGACCCCCATTTGATGCATTAATTTTTTTCCCTATTTTCCTTCTGAAAAGTTGGGGTGCGTCTTATGATCAGATGCGTTTTAAAGTCTGAAAAATACGATATGTAACCCAAACCTCCTAATTCTCAGATACAAAACACCCATGGTAAGTCTGTCTCAAAGTTCTGGTTAGTTTGTCCATTGGACTATGGATGAAAAGGTGAAGAAAACAACATATGAATCCCCAAACAAGCACTAAATGCTTTCCAAAATTTGGAAATAAATTGCACCCCCCAACCCGTTCCCCCTCCCCCCCCCCCACCCCGATCAGAAACAATGTCAGTAGAAATCCCATGCAATTTTATGATCTCTTTGATCAAAGTTTGCGCCAAGGTCTAGTCGTTAGGTAAAGCAGGAAGAGCAATGAAATGTGACATTTTCTGAATCTGTCCACCACCAAAATTACAGTATTATCTGCTGACACAGGTAAATCAGTGATGAAATCTATGGATAAATGAGTCCTAGGTCTACTTGGAATGTCCAATGGTTGAAGAGACCCAGATGGATGAGTATGATAGATCTTAGAACGCGTGCGCATACACACTATAGGTTGCTTCTGAACATCCTTCTGTACCCCAGACCACCAAAAATGCTGAGTAACGAGATATTTAGTGGCTTTACTACGAGGATGTCCAGCTAAGACTGAATCATTATGTTAATTTAAACCTTTTAGATGGAGATTCACAGATACAAACAGTTTACGTAATGGAGAGGCAGTAGAGGCATCCCCTTGAGCTTCTACAACCTCTTTCTCAAGATTGGAGTGTACATACACAATGACCACCCCTTTTTGTAGCATAGGAACCAGTTCACAATTGTCTCCACCCCCAGGAAAACAACGAGATAAGGCATCCGCCTTAATGTTCTTATTTCCCATCCTATATGTAACAAAAAAGTTACATCTGGTGAAGAACAACGCTCATCTTGCCTTTCTAGGCATTAGACATTTTGCAGATTGTAAATATACAAGATTTTTATAATCTGATTACCATCACCAGATGAACTGCCCCCTCCAGAAAATGACACCACTCTTCAAAAGCCCACTTAATTGCCAAGAGTTCCCTGTTAACAATGCCATAGTTTTTCTCAGCAGACGACAGTTTCTTAGAAAAATATGCACATGGACACCATTTACTAGGAGATGCACCCTGCCAAAATACAGGTTCCACCCCCACTTCATACTCATCAACTTCTACAATAAATGGCTGAGTAATGTCAGGCTGTATGAGAATCGGCACAGATGCAAAACACTCTTTCAAGGTATCAAATGCCTCCCTGGCCGGATTGGATCATTTGGAAAAGTCGGTCCCTTTCCTGATCATATTCGTTAGAGATTTGACTACTACCGAAAAGTTTTGACTTATGGTAGTAGTTGGCAAAATCCAAGAACCTTTGTAACGCCTTTAAGTCCTCAGGATGATCCAAATCTGGCAGTTGTTTACAGTGGGGTAAGGAAGGACAAGTACTCGAAAAATTACCCCTTCCACCACAGTAAAAACACACACCCCTTTACACCGAACTACAGTTGGAATAATAGAACACGTTTCCCCACCCAAATGCATGAGTTCCTCAGTGGATTCAAACCAAGGTTCCCTTGACCCCAGACCCCCACGCAAATTGGAGTGTCTCTTTATGTCTCTTATGAAGAAAACGATCCACGCAAAAGTATCCTTTACCCTTACATATAGCCCTTGACAGAACTGGCTACGGAGTGCGAGGTCATTCCGCTTAGTATCTGTGGACCACCTCTGAAACTATCAGCAATACTCCTCAGCTGGCCGGTCTCCCTTCTGAAGCTGATGTAGCGTGGACTCGGCCATCGAGACGTGGTTGAGGTCATCGTGTATATGATCTAGTGCCTGAAAAAAATCCTCAGCGGCCTGTAGAGACTGAGAGTTAGCCCAGAGAGAAAATGCCCAGGCTTGGGGGTTATGGAATGCCCGCCAGGGCCATGGGGTACTCGGTACCGGGTCCGGTACTTAATGGGATGTGTCATGGCGGCAGTGACCTGGTCCATGGCCCTGGGCCCCCAAATTAAAGGAAAAGTCCTTAAAGGGGTTTGTGAAATAAGATATGTTCCTGATGCCACCTGTGATATTCGGTCAGGGATGACCGACGCTGCTTAAAGGGGTCCACTGGGGTGATGTTATAGCAGCTGGGATGGTATGGCTTCCCACAGGTGAAGCTGGGTCCCCAAGGCTCCCGATGTAGTTGGGACAGGTGGTAGGTGGTGTAGAAAGAAATGGAGGACACAGGGTTGCAGTCTCTTTACTGATGAATTCAGGCAGCCACAGTCCAGGGTACCGGATCACAGGTACAGGTATGGTCCGGCCGGCTTGGATGCGAATATGGAATCCTTTTTTACTAGGTGGGGTTGGAAGCCTTCCTACTAGCACTGGTTTGTAGTCTCTTGCTGCCTTAGGCCTCACACAAGGTCTTCACGTTTCCTCTCTATCCACCTTGTTGGTAGGACACTACCCATACGACAGGTAACTCAAGTCTTTTTACAGGATCTCTATCACGACCCGGGCGCTATCTGCTACTGTGTCCTCGGGTGTCAATGGTGGGCAGGTAACTTGCAATCTGCAGACTGCCTGTGACAGACTACTCTGCTCTGTCCCTCTGACAGACTGACTACTTTCCCTCCAGCCAGATTATATATAGGGGAGCCACCCACAAACTGGATCAGAGCTCCCCCTTCTGGCCTGGAGTAAGAATATGTTGCATGTTTGTGAATACCTGATAAAAGGAATCCTTCCTCGCTTCCCTGTGAGGAAAGCAATGCCACTGTAACAACCAGTAACCTGGAGTGTTACACTCCCTCCGTTAAATCCAGTACTCCCTGACTGGGAAAGCAAAAAGACAATACAGGTTTGATAAAGACATACAACATTTTTGACATGCATGTAACTGGTTAGGAAAACTTTTGCTTCCCTTTATGGGAAGTTATAATACTTTAAACGTTACAAAATTTTAATACTAGGTAGAATATTACTCTTTCAAAATAGAACCTTCTATGATATTAAATATTAAATACTAAATGTGAAATGACGATCACCCTTTACAGGTATACTATCTTTACCAACACTTCTGATACAGAGCAAAAACATTAGTTTTACCACAAATATAAATCTCTCTGTACTACTCAATATTACCTGTGCATATTTTGATTATCTGACAGTTAAACTGCTATTCAATCCACTTTACGGGTTAACTTTTTCTGGCAATATTAAATACTATCACTTTTAATATAGTGCAACAAATTCAACGTTTTCTGTAACTGAGGTAGTGCATTAAAAGGTGCAAACATTCAAGTCTCTCAATATCACATTAATGACATTTTCATTTAACATTCTGTGAGATCTTTCTCACCAATAACAGCAGTGATTTGGGGGAACCGTCGTAAACCCCCAATGTGGGCTTTGGGCGGGCTAAAAGGCATCTCTGATCTTCTCTCTGGACCATTTCTTCAGCCTCACCAGATGGTTTTTCTTCTTGGTCACTTTAAAACAAAATAACTTTTTAAGGCAAACATCAATCAACAGTTTCTTCAATGGTTCCATGTAAAACCAGTAGAAAGCACCTTAGGAGGTGCCAACTATTTACATAACAGTTTGTAGGCCATTCACTGTCCATGGTATCAATGTCTCTTTAAAAAAAATTAACTCTTAAACTTTAGCAATCATTTTAAACTCTTTACTTCCTCTTATACCTGCCATGCCAGGGATTGCTGCTTCTAGTTCTCCTCCCGCCATCTACAATGCTCCTGCCATGTCATGATGGGGATTTCCCCTTGGAGCGCTATCATGTCCTCCTCTGCAGGTCCCTCTTCAAACACCATGGGTTTGGTATAGTTAACCCGGGGCCCACTGGTTGGAACTAGCGAGGCTGTCATCTGGTCTAAGTTGCCATCCCCCCAATTCCAGTGTAGTCAATGTTCTGCTCCTCCGAGCCTCAGAGTCGGCGGGGTCAGTAGGGGGACCACCAGGGTGTCGACTGGTGCAGGGGTTGCAGCGGGACTTGAGGCCGGGGTACCCTCGGCATGCAGTGACATTTCACTGAGGGACCCAAAACCCTGGTTGGGTGTGTTCAGCGGTGGTGACTCGGGCCTAGCCGTTGGGCCTTCTGCCACCAGGGTCAGGGTGATACCCATTACCTTTTCTTCTGGAGCGCCGAATCTTCTTTCCTGCTCTGGGCCGGATGAGGTTGCTGGTGGTCGTCTGGTAAGGATCCCGAGGAAGGCCTCCTTCCACCCAGCCACAGCCTCCAGCAGCATCTGCCAGGTGAGTTCCTCCACTTCTTTCCGCAGGAGGTACGGATAAGCATAAGCAATCAATATGGGTAAATCCCTGTAATATCAACAAAGGGATTAAGGTGCTGGGGTGCATCAGGTGATCAGATGGATCAGAGACTGCTTGTATTGAAAAAGCTATAATGAAAGAGTATGCATAATTTATATGTAGTGCCGACCAGAGCCAAAAAACATGTTCTCTAATGTTTTTAAATAGGTTTGGGGGATAAGGTTTTCCTTAGTTGTAGGATCGATCTATGTATAGACGTGAGGGGACCCTTTAGAACCGCATCTTGGGTAGAAGGGTTACGATCCACTGCAGGGTGTGTCTAGGGATCCTAGGGTAAGCCATCGTTGAGCGGGGGCGCCACAACGCTCCCACTAGGGTGCCAACCCCCGCAGATAGGCAGGTACTAATATAGAAATATTAATAGGATCTAGAAAATCTCCCCCATACCTAGGGATTTTTTTCACCGGATATTTTATAATATATTTTTTCACTTTTTGGTTTGCACGTTTTGTTGTGTTCACGGTGATTTAAAGTGTCAGTCGCCACAGGTTGGTGGCATTTTAAGAGTCATATAATAAAATTGAGTTTTATGGGGAATTGTATGATTAGTGCAATTGATACTTACCCAATTGATAGTATTTGAATTATTAAAAGTTCTGCAGGAGGTCCGGATCCAACATCAGTGGCTGGTTCAGTTCTTGCGGATCCTGGCTGATGGAGTCCTCCTGCTCCACCCCACGCTCCAGTGCCCGCTCATCTCCCTCCGCCATGTTGCTTTCCAGCACTTCCTCCTTGCACTGGTTTCCCGCAGTTTCACTCCACCATGCTTGTTTTCGTGGGTGGTTGCTTCTCTTCTTCCCGCCACCCCAGACCAGGAGGCGGACTTCTCTCATTGATGGGCATACTTCTTTCACATAGTAGTACTGGTGAGGGGCGGCCATGGTTTTCGCGCCGTTCCTCTGTGTGTCGCCTATGATAACACGCCCTTCTCCTCCTGCGCGCCACATGCTGCTGTAATGGTGGTAGTTTTGGCAGCAATTAGCAATTCAATAGTCTCACAGTTAAGCACAGTCTCTTATGTGCACAAGACCAAGTTTGCTGGGTCGGTCCATCCTGTTTGTGACACCAAAATGGAACGCCCGCCAGGACCGTGGGGTACGTGGTACCAGGTCTGGTACTTAAAGGGATGTGTCATGGCGGCGGCGATCCGGTCCATGGCCCTGGGCCCCATATTAAAGGAAAAGTCCTTAAAAGGGTTTGTGAAATAAGAAATGTTCATGACGCCACCTGTGGTATTCGGTCAGAGTTGACCAACGCTGCTTAAAGGGGTCCACTGGGGTGATGTTATGGCAGCTGGGATGGTATGGCTTCCCACAGGTGAATCTGGGTCCCCAGGGCTCCCGGTGTAGTTGGGACAGGTTGTAGGTGGTGTAGAAAGAAATGGAGGTCACAGGGTTGCAGTCTCTTTACCTCTTACCTCTTTACTGATTAATTCAGGCAGCCACAGTCCAGGGTAACTGATCACATGTACAGGTATGGTCCGGCCGGCTTGGAAGCAAATCAGGCATCCCCTTTTACCAGGTGGGGTTGGAGGCCTTCCTATTAGCGCTGCGTTGTAGTTCCTTGCTGCCTTAGGCCTCACACAAGGTCTTCACGTTTCCTCTCTGTCCCCCTTGTTGATAGGACAGTACCCGTATGTACCCGTATGATAGGTAACTTGAGCCTTTTTACAGGATCTCTATCACGACCTGGGCACTATCTGCTACTGTGTCCTCGGGTGCCAAGGGTGGACAGGTAAGTTGCAATCTGCTATCCGCCGGTTTCTGCCATGGGGCATAGAGTTATCACCACAACCTCAGTCTCCTAGCTACGGTTTCTGTGCTCAGAGTGGAGGAAGCCCAGTTGCAACTTCTCTCCACCCCTTCACTCTCCTTTGCTCCTTTTCCTCCTTCTCGCGCTCTACAACTTATTCCGTCCCCTTCTCTCCTTTCCAGGAGCTGCAGAACTCAGTCTGCATGGCCCCTGCTTTCCTCACAGGAGCTGCAGATCCTCTCATCTGCACGGCCCCTTTCCTCTGTCTCTCTCACAGGCTGACTGCCTGTGACAGACTACTCTGCTCTGTCCCTCTGAAAGATTGACTACTTTGCCCCCAGCCAGAATATATATACGGGAGCCACCCACAAACTGGATCAGGGCTCCCCCTTCTGGCCTGGAGTAAGAACATGTTGCATGTTTGTGAATACCTGATAAAAGGAATCCTTCCTCGCTTCCAAGCGTGACATCACTCTCCCCGTGAGGAAAGCAATGCCACTGTAACAACCAGGAACCTGGGGTGCTACAGTTACTCTGAAGGAGGGAAATTACAATTCCCATCCATTGCTTATTGGTTCCTGAGGAGTGAAGATGTAACTTAATAATAATAATAATAATAATAATAATAATTTAATATAATAATTTTTATTTATATAGCGCCAACATATTCCACAGCACTTTACAATTAAGCGGGGACATGTACAGACAATAAATTCAGTACAAGTTACGACAATTTAAACAGTGACATTAGGGGTGAGGTCCCTGCTCGCAAGCTTACAATCTACAAGGAAATGTGGGGACACAATAGGTGAAAAGCGCTTGTTATTTCAGGTCTGGCAATTATAATAAATAGGGATTTTCATATAACACTGCATGATCCGGTCATCAGCCCGTGTGTTTAAGTGCAATAGTCAAGTATCAAGTGCAGTTATCATGTGCATGGAGGGTGTGGGGACAGATGAATAGTAGGGTGCAGATTCACATGCAGATAATATTTGGAAGGAGCGAACAGGACAAAGTTAGTTTACTGAGTAATTGATGTGGTAGGCTTGTTTGAAGAGATGGGTTTTTAAAGCGCGCTTGAATAGGTCGGGGCTAGGTATCAGCCTGATCGTCTCGGGGAAGTGCATTCCAGAGAGCTGGCGCAGCACGAGAGAAGTCTTGAAGACGGAGGTGTGAGGTTCGGATTACGGGGGATGTTAGTCTTAGGTCATTTGTAGAACGGAGGGCACGTGTAGGGCGATAGACAGAGATGACAGAGGAGATATAAGGCAGTGCAGAACTGTGGAGAGCTTTGTGGGTGAGAGAGATGAGTTTACACTGGACCCTGTAGCGAATGGGTAGCCAGTGTAATGACTGGCACAAGATGGAGGCATTGGTGAAGCAGCTGGACAAAAATATGACCCTGGCTGCCGCATTCAAGATGGATTGGAGAGGAGAAAGTTTGGAAAGAGGGAGACCGATCAGAAGAGAGTTGCAGTAGTCCAGACGAGAATGAATAAGAGCGACAGTAAGAGTCTTAGCAGTTTCAAAGGTGAGAAAAGGTCGGATTCTGGAGATGTTTTTAAGATGCAGGTGACAGGAGCGAGTGACTGATCGGATATAGGGAGTAAAGGAAAGTTCGGTGTCGAATATGACCCCAAGACAGCGGGCATGCTGCTTGTGAGTTATGGTTGATCCCTCCAGGGTAATTTCGATGTTGGGTAGAGTGAAGTTAGTAGAAGGGAGAAACACAAGTAGTTCAGTTTTGGAGAGATTTAGTTTCAGAAAGAGGGAGGACATGATGTTAGAGACAGCAGACAGACAATCCTTGGTATTTTGAATTAGGGTAGGGGTGATGTCGGGGAAAGAAGTGTATAATTGGGTGTCGTCAGCATAAAGATGGTACTGGAACCCAAATCTGCTGAGTGTTTGTCCAATAGGGGCAGTGTATAGAGAGAAAACGAGGGGGCCTAGGACTGAGTCCTGCGGAACCCCGATAGTAAGGGGACGAGGAGAGGAAGAGGAGTCGGCAAAAGATACAGTGGAGGAGTGGTCATAGAGGTAGGAGGAGAACCAGGAGAGGGCTGTGTCCTTGAGGCCTATAGAGCGGAGCATAGTGAGAAGGAGATGGTGATCCACAGTATCAAATGCGGCAGATAGATCCAGGGGAATCAGCAGAGAGCACCTTTGATTACCTTTGGATTTAGCTGTTAATAGATCATTAGAGACTTTAGTGAGGGCAGTTTCAGTGGAGTGTAAAGAGCGGAAACCAGATTGTAAGGGGTCAAGAAGAGAGTTATCCGAGAGATAGCGGATTAGACGGGAGTGGACCAAGCGTTCCAGGAGTTTAGAGATGTAGGAAAGGTTAGAGACAGGTCTGTAGTTAGCCGTGCAGTTCTGGTCCAGGGATGGCTTTTTAAGTAAAGGGGTAATGATGGCATGTTTAAATGAGGAGGGAAAGATACCTGAAGAAAGAGAGAGGTTAAATATTTTAGTCAGGTGAGTGGTGACCACTGGTGAGAGAGACTGCAGGAGATGTGAAGGAATGGGGTCACTATTGCAGGTTGTAGGCCGAGCAGAAGTGAGGAGCTTGGAAACTTCTTCTTCTTCTTCTGAAACAGGCTCAAAGATGTCTAATGAGCTTGAGGTGCGGCAGGGAAGAGGATCCAGGCACTGAGGAGATTGGGCTGAGATATCCTGATGGATGTGGTTGATTTTTTCTAGGAAATAAGTGGCCAGATCCTCACCACTGAGATTGGAGATGGGGGCCTGTACTTTAGGTTTCAGGAGGGAGTTTAAGGTTTCAAAAAACGTTTTGGGTTGTTGGATAGTGAGGTGATGAGGGTGGTGAAGTAGGATTGTTTGGCCAGAGAAAGGGCAGAGTTATAGGTTTTGAGCATGAACTTATAGTGGATGAAGTCTTCTGCTAAGAGAGATTTTCTCCACTGCCGCTCTGCACACCTTGAGCAACGCTGAAGAAAGCGTGTTTGCATAGTGTGCCAGGGCTGCCGTTGTCTGTGTCGGGTCTTTCTAACTTAAAGTAAAGCTTACAGGCCTCTCTGAAAACAAAAACTTGTCTCGTGCCCCAAAGAACCTGTCAAGCAAAGTGATCTTAGGCTCCACTAGGGGTTGCTTGGGAGTCACAGTCCCCAAACCTGATGGGTTAGGGTGCTGCAAAACGTAGTAGCAGTGCATAGGTCTGCCACCTCCAGGCTGAGTTGCTGCAGTTGCTGCCAAAGCAGTAACAAGATTCATGCTGGATGAAAAAAAGAGGTATGTGGCAGAGTTAATGTTATGACTATTGTCGGATATCCCAGGGCCAGGGGTTCCTTCTTTGTCCCTAGCACTAGGGGCCCCCTAGCTATCCCTGCTCCCCGGATTACTTCTAATGATGAAGACACCAGGGCCATGCACCTTGCTGAGCTCCTGAATACTCCCTAAGTCTGTTCCATACCCTCACCCAGGGAAGAGGGGAGTAGTAGTATATGGAAATACACAAACCAGACTACCAAAGTAATACGTACAGGGATGAAGGAAAATACCAATCATATAAATATGCTCTCACAAGCAACAGAGGGGAACAACCTGGAGTGAAGGAAGGGGAAAAATAAAGTAGGAGAAGAGAATTTGCATACAACCAAAACCTCGCAAGAGTCTTTAGATAAATCTACCAAACACCTCCTCAAGCAACAAAACTCCTCCAACTCCTGAACCATGCAGTATGAAGGTAACTCTGGCAATGCCTGCTTACCAGAAGCCAGTATATATGTAGGATAGAGGAGTGGACAACATTGTATAACTGGGAGCATCAACGCAGGTAAGCTTGCAGGAGCTCTCAACTGAGCAGATTAACCCCTGCATTGCTAGAAGAAACCTGCACTGTTTAATATGAAGGTGAAGCGCTTCTAATCAGTGTAAGTGTAGGAGAAAACAGATGCTGCGGTCTTCTGGCTCCTCTCTGTCGCAGTAAACCAGTGACACATACCAATAGTTTAAAGAGAACCTGTCAGTACATTTTACATGTGGAAGAAGTCGCATGGCTGTATAGGCTCTTGCCCCAATATAAAAATTATAATTTTTTGTAGAGATCTCATGTGACAAACATGAGAAATTAGAATGTGGGTGTGTCAGTGCACTTGGCCTGCTTCAGCCAAGTGCACTGACACCCCCAATGCACTTCCTGCCTGATTTTCATATGTCTTCTACACTACATTTCTCATGGCTGGCACATCAGATTTATACAAAAAAAGATATCGTTTTTATTGAGGGACAAGTGCCTATCCAATAATACCTTTACTTAAATATGTAAAGGTTTCATTTAATAAAGAATATTCCAGAGCTGAAAACCTTCACTAAAATCATTTAAAAAAATAACGTATGGTAACTGCATTTTTTGATGGTGATACTCTTGGTGTCTTTAGAAGGGTGTTGTTCTGATTTTGTTGCGACACTATTAGTGAGTATTCGGATTGCTCACTGGAAGGCGGCGGGGATGAGATCATGCAGCAGTCAGATGATGATGAAGCATGATAGAATTTCCACTAATTTAGCAGAGAAGTAACAGTTCCTACATGGCAAACCTGCTATTTTCTACACAGTGAACTCTAACCTCAGCAGCTTCAGCATTTTGAAAGTTTTGCAAATGCTGGAGAGCCTTTGGTAAGAGACCAGTGATATGCAGAAGTAAAGGTGAATTACAAGTACTAAGGAATAAACTCCTTACATAGTTTTTCCCGTCTTTAGAGATGGTATTGTAGGATAGTGCCCGTAAAAGCAAGCACTTTTGCAATTTACTGTTTATTAAAAATTTTCAGCCATTTTAGAGATATTAACTCTTTTCTTTTGTTTACAGTTTGTTGCCTTGGAGACCGACCATCACTACTATATTGCCCTGCTTCAAAACAGTGCTTACAAGCTCAATAGAAAAGAGCTTGTAAGCACTCCGCATATATGGCCACCGCTGCAAGACAACAGTAGTGGTCAGTCACCTACAGAAGGACATTAAACAAAAGAAATATGTTATTATCTAAAGAATAGAGAAAATTTTTAACGAACAGTAAATTGCAAAAGTGCTTGCTTGTACAAACACTGTTCAACAATATCCATCTGTAAAGATGGGAATTAGCTTGTAATGGGCTATTCCCTAGATAATAGTTATCTCCTCTTCCTGGGATAGTGGATAACTTACTAATTGCTGGGGATCCAACTGCTGGGACACACAATGATTCTGGAAATGGGGCTCTGAAATCGAGGATTCTGCAGTGATCCAACTTGCAGGGAGCGAAGATGTGCATACACAACCTCCACTCCATTCCAGAACAAGTACCGCATGTAGCAGTTAATGGAGAAGTCCTAAGTAGAGATAGGTTTTGGGTTTGTTCCGGACAGTTAGTGTATCCGGAGCTACACACCGGACATTGACTTCTCCCGGCAGTACTTTCCAATGTTTGGTGTTTCGGGGGCAGTCCAAGAGAGAGATAGAGGGAGGGATTTTTTTCCAGCTCAATAGTTCGGGTCCCCATTGTTTTTTATGGAGTTTGCTTTCTGGTTCAAGTTCTAATATCTGAAGCGAACTTTCGAATAAAGTTTGCACCAGAATGCGAACTTCAACGAGTCCGCTCATCACTAGTCCTAAGTGGTCGGATAGGGTAGTGCCTCCCTGTCTGGTGCAAGGGATAGTTTTGTGTCGATGCAACAGAGTTTGTCTCGTCTGTCCAGTGACTGCTAGGTCCCTTTCCAGGGCTGGCCACCATCTCAGACCCACTGAGGACTGCAAATGAAAAACTTCCCTCTTCCACCTAGAAATATTCATAGCCGTGACTGCTACATATGCCCTGCCTGGCTATCTGACTTATTCTGGTCCCCCGCAAATCCTCTGAGATGCCCACTCCTGCTGCCATATAGGTGCACACCTACTACCACTCATAAGCTGGCCGCTAATCTTGGATGAACACGATGGGTGGCCGTTAATGCTTGACCCCCACCATGCCCAATGAAGTTGCATCCTAAAAGTAGTCCCAGCCCAGGACCTTATGCTACGTGGTAAATTAATATTTTTCCTGACGTACAATATAGCATAAAAAGTGCAACACATACAGTGGGGCAAAAAAGTATTTAGTCAGTCAGCAATAGTGCAAGTTCCACCACTTAAAAAGATGAGAGGCGTCTGTAATTTACATCATAGGTAGACCTCAACTATGGGAGACAAACAGAAAAAAAAATCCTGAAAATCACATTGTCTGTTTTTTTAACATTTTATTTGCATATTATGGTGGAAAATAAGTATTTGGTCAGAAACAAAATTTCATCTCAATACTTTGTAATATATCCTTTGTTGGCAATGACAGAGGTCAAACGTTTTCTGTAAGTCTTCACAAGGTTGCCACACACTGTTGTTGGTATGTTGGCCCATTCCTCCATGCAGATCTCCTCTAGAGCAGTGATGTTTTTGGCTTTTCGCTTGGCAACACGGACTTTCAACTCCCTCCAAAGGTTTTCTATAGGGTTGAGATCTGGAGACTGGCTAGGCCACTCCAGGACCTTGAAATGCTTCTTACGAAGCCACTCCTTCGTTGCCCTGGCGGTGTGCTTTGGATCATTGTCATGTTGAAAGACCCAGCCTCGTTTCATCTTCAATGCCCTTGCTGATGGAAGGAGGTTTGCACTCAAAATCTCACGATACATGGCCCCATTCATTCTTTCATGTACCCGGATCAGTCGTCCTGGCCCCTTTGCAGAGAAACAGCCCCAAAGCATGATGTTTCCACCACCATGCTTTACAGTAGGTATGGTGTTTGATGGATGCAACTCAGTATTCTTTTTCCTCCAAACACGACAAGTTGTGTTTCTACCAAACAGTTCCAGTTTGGTTTCATCAGACCATAGGACATTCTCCCAAAACTCCTCTGGATCATCCAAATGCTCTCTAGCAAACTTCAGACGGGCCCGGACATGTACTGGCTTAAGCAGTGGGACACGTCTGGCACTGCAGGATCTGAGTCCATGGTAGCGTAGTGTGTTACTTATGGTAGGCCTTGTTACATTGGTCCCAGCTCTCTGCAGTTCATTCACTAGGTCCCCCCGCGTGGTTCTGGGATTTTTGCTCACCATTCTTGTGATCATTCTGACCCCACGGGATGGGATTTTGCATGGAGCCCCAGATCGAGGGAGATGATCAGTGGTCTTGTATGTCTTCCATTTTCTAATTATTGCTCCCACTGTTGATTTCTTCACTCCAAGCTGGTTGGCTATTGCAGATTCAGTCTTCCCAGCCTGGTGCAGGGCTACAATTTTGTTTCTGGTGTCCTCTGACAGCTCTTTGGTCTTCACCATAGTGGAGTTTGGAGTCAGACTGTTTGAGGGTGTGCACCAGTGGCGTAGGAAGGGGGGTGCGGGGGGTGCGGGCCGCCCCGGGCGGCACAATGTGGGGGCGGCTATCAGCACGGCTGCGCGCACTCATTCTCTGCTCCTTCCTCCCAGCATTATGAGGACTGGAGCAGAGCGCTGGCAGTGCGCGCGGCCGTGCAGAGTTGCTGGCTGCAGTGTAGCAGGGGCACACAGTCACACACGCTGTGACTCACCCCCGCACCTGCAGTCAGCAGCAGAAGATCCGATCCTGCCCCTCCAGCAGCATCACAGCTCTCACAATGTGAAGAGCCATGGAGGGGCGGGGCTAAATGTCGGGGGCGGAGCCACGGACAAGCAGGAAGAAGAGGCAGAAGGAAATATGAAAATCAGAGCGGGAGACAGAAAAGATGTGAGAACAGAGACAGAAAACAACAGAGAGGCAAGACACAGGTGAGAAGTATATATGTATATGTATATATATATATATATATATATATATATATTACATCATTGTCTAAGGGTCACACTTCCGTCTTTCTGTCTGTCCTTCTGTCTTTCTTTCTTTCACGGATATTCATTGGTCGCGGCCTCTGTCTGTCGTCGCTGATTGGTCTCGGCAGCTGCCTGTCATGGCTGCCGCGACCAATCAGCGACGGCACAGTCCAATTAGTCCCTCCGCTGCAGTCAGTGCCCGGCGCCTGCTCTATACTCCCCACAATCAGCGCCCGCTCCATAATCCCCTCCAGTCACCACTCACACAGGGTTAATAGCAGCGGTAACGGGCCGCGGTGTAACGCACTCCGTTACCGCTGCTATTAACCCTGTGTGTCCCCAACTATTTACTATTGATGCTGCCTATGCAGCATCAATAGTAAAAATATGTCATGTTAAAAATAATAAAAAAATGAAAAAACCTGCTATACTCACCCTCCATCGCCTTTCCCGCTCCTCGCAACGCTCCAGTCCCCGCTCCATGCAAGCGGCAGCTTCCGGTGCCAAGGATGGTATGTGAGAAGGACCTGCCATGACGTCACGGTCATGTGACCGCAACGTCATCACAGGTCCTGCGCTCATACCAACCCTGGGACTGGAAGCTGCCTCGTGCGATACAGGGCCAGAATTCATCGGAGGGTGAGTATATGTTTATTTTTTATTTTAAGTCTGTATACTACGTGGCTCTGTGCTGTATACTCCATCACTGGGCAATATACTACGTGGCTGGGCAATATACTACGTGGCTGGGCAATATACTACGTGGCTGGGCAAT
Source organism: Ranitomeya imitator (assembly GCF_032444005.1). Lineage (NCBI taxonomy): Eukaryota > Metazoa > Chordata > Amphibia > Anura > Dendrobatidae > Ranitomeya > Ranitomeya imitator. Next base: position 38,469,030 of record NC_091287.1, on the reverse strand, counting down.
ATACTACGTGGCTGGGCAATATGCTACGTGGGCTGTGCAATATACTACATGGCTGTGTTATATACTACGTGGCTGGGCAATATGCTACGTGGGCTGTGCAATATACTACATGGCTGTGTTATATACTACGTGGCTGTGTTATATACTACGTGGCTGTGCTATACGCTATGTGGGCTGTGCTATATACTGCGTGGGCTGTGTTATACACTACGTGGCTGTGCTATATGCTACGTGGGCTGTGTTATATGCTATGTGGCTATGCTATATTTCTCTGCTGTATCTGCATCATGAATCATGCTATGTGTTAAAGGGGGGGCCCACTGAGACTCTTTCGCCCGGGGCCCTCTAAAACCGCGGCCGGCGCTGCAGCTGTTTAACGCTATTGACGTGCGGGCCCGCGCCCGTACGTCAATAGTTAACAACAGCCACCAGCCATTTGGAGGCTGGCAGCTGAAGTTGGCCGCAGCGCACACGTCGACGGCTTCTGACGTCATTGTCAGTCGCCGGCGAGTGCACGCTTCAGCTGCGTGGAGAGAGCAGGAGCGCGGTCAGGTAAGCAGAACTTGTTTTTTTTTTTTGCAGACCCTATCATGTGTGTTGCCCTATTTTTGGTAACCTTTGTGTGTATTGAGGGGGGGGGGGAGGGGGGGCGCCAAACTCGGGAGCAGCCCCGGGCGGCAAAAGCTCTAGCTACGCCCCTGGTGTGCACAGGTGTCTTTTTATACTGATAACAAGTTTAAACAGGTGCCATTACTACAGGTAATGAGTGGAGGAAAGAGGAGACTCTTAAACAAGAAGTTACAGGTCTGTGAGAGCCAGAAATCTTGATTGTTTGTTTCTGACCAAATACTTATTTTCCACCATAATATGCAAATAAAATGTTAAAAAAACAGACAATGTGATTTTCTGGATTTTTTTTTCTCAGTTTGTCTCCCATAGTTGAGGTCTACCTATGATGTAAATTACAGACGCCTCTCATCTTTTTAAGTGGTGGAACTTGCACTATTGCTGACTGACTAAATACTTTTTTGCCCCACTGTAGTGAACCATACAGTACAATAAACAAAAACAACAGAACAGTACCCAAATCCCAACTATAAGGGATGCAAAAGCGGCACTCACTCCCAGGACCTGATGCCTAAAAGAACTCAAAGTCCCTTAATCCAAACTAGAAGATACCAGGAGTTTACATGGAAGGTTGCGAGCCTGGTTACAGATTTTACATTAGCTTTATGTTAACTTTAGCTTTTACAGACAATTATAACTAAAACCTAAAAGACAAGTACAAAGAACATGCAAACGTCATCTACAACTATAAACGTTAACTGATTTATGCACATTAGACGTATTATTATGTATCCGGTGTGTAGACCTAGACAGTGATGTAACGTGGACTGTATCCGTATAGCTGCAGCACGTGGCACACAACGTTCTGGTGTTACACTGACACTTGATAAACCACGAGATAAGCATGTGACGGTCTTGTGACTCCCTGACATCTGAATAATATTTATGAAACTGCTGATATCATTTTATTCTCGATTTTCTCCTATTATGATTTTATTCTTCCACAGTTTTTCCATAAAATTCTTCCCAAATCCAAATAGAGAACACATCAGTGACAAAGGGGTCTGTACTTAGGTTCTGTGCACACAACATCTTTTAGAGGTGTGTTCTGCCAGGAATTCGCCTGAAAAAGCGCCGTAAATTGCTAAACTCATTCTTCGGAAGCTCTTCGCTCTCCGCCTGAACAACAACAGCAAAAGCGCCGGCGAAGCAGCTTCAGGAAAATGACCGCCAGAGTTTTCCTGTAGCCACGCCAGTGTCTTTTATCCTTAGGTGGGTTTCACACTTCCGTGTTTCGCCATCCGCATGCATCGGCTGTAGGTCTTCTGACTTGAACTCAGCAGTCTCGTATATTTGCTTAGGATATTTTCAATTTTGGATCAGGACACCCGTAACCAGTCTGTGCGTATCCAGATCACGAAAGACGTGGACAATCGCTTTAAAGGGAACGTGTCAGGCCAAACCTGCAGTATAAAATAAGCAGATAGTCATGCAGCGGAAGTATCCCCAATAAAAATAGCATGATCTAGTAGCTTCCTTCATTCTGCGGAAAATGTTATAATTAAATATGCTAATTAGGGTGCTCCCTTGATGAGGCTAAGAGGCTCAGTGCTCCATTTCGCCCACTCGTTTCGCACGTCTCCCCCTCCCTCTCTGGTGATTGACAGCACTTGATTGCCTGAGCTTTCTCTACAGACCGTGCTCACTACAGGCAGGCCAGTGCTGACAATCACCAGTGAGGAAAATGGCGACATGTGAAACCAGTGGGCAAAGCGGTGCACTGGGCCTCTTGGCCACCTGTCTGACGTGTCAAAATTGACAAAGAACATAAGAAATAATAAACAAAAGCCAGAACAATAAAAGTGTTTGTAAAAAAAAAATGGGTAAAATCATTCAAAATTCTGCAAAAAAAAAAGGATATAAAAAAACAAATGTAATTACATCCAAAGAATAAGTGTATTTGTGACTACATAAGGGCCATGTGTTTTGACACTGAACCAATGCCTTTCTAGACCATAACACATGTATAGCCTGAGGAGGGCATTAGTGGCGAAACTCATAGCCTTTTGTGTTCATAGATATACTTTTTCTTTGGATGTATTTTCAGCCTTTACCATTTTTTCTCTTTTTTGGAGAAGCAGCACCCATTTTCCACCTTTTTTCTTTTTTTTAGTCTGGCTTATCCTTTGAAAGAGGAATATGTCTTCATTGTGATAAATTACATCTTTGATTACCTGTCTGTGTCTCTGAATTATTCTCACAGGATGTGGCGCAGATCTGTCCGGTCCCAATGGAACCTTTACTAGTCCAGACTATCCTAGGAAGTATCCAAATAACCGTGAATGTATCTGGCATATAACTACGTCCCCTGGAAGCAGCATTCAGCTCAGCATTGTGGATTTCGATATAGAATACCATACAACGTGTAACTATGATGTCCTGGAGGTAAGGTCTCACTAATGATGCTGTATGTTATGAACTGGTGATTTAGAACCACAATGGACCTGGTGGTTAAGAGCACTGAAAATGACCTGATAGTTACTAATAACATAGGACGAGCTCTGAGACGTGGGAACTCTGCTGACCGCAATCCCTAATCCTATCACACCACACTAGAGGTAGCCGTGGAGCGCTCCTGACCAGACCTAGGCGCCTCGGGCACAGCCTGAGAAACTAGCTAGCCCTGAAGATAGAAAAATAAGCCTACCTTGCCTCAGAGAAATTCCCCAAAGGAAAAGGCAGCCCCCCACATATAATGACTGTGAGTAAAGATGAAAATACAAACACAGAGATGAAATAGATTTTAGCAAAGTGAGGTCCGACTTACTGAATAGACCGAGGATAGGAAAGATAGCTTTGCGGTCAGCACAAAAACCTACAAACAACCACGCAGAGGGCGCAAAAAGACCCTCCGCACCGACTAACGGTACGGAGGTGCTCCCTCTGCATCCCAGAGCTTCCAGCAAGCAAAACAAACCAATATAGCAAACTGGACAGAAAAAATAGCAAACAAAAGTAACACAAGCAGAACTTAGCTTATGCAGGGCAGACAGGCCATAAGAACGATCCAGGAGAGAGCAAGACCAATACTGGAACATTGACTGGAGGCCAGGAACAAAGAACTAGGTGGAGTTAAATAGAACAGCACCTAACGACTTAACCTCGTCACCTGAGGAAGGAAACTCAGAAGCCGCAGCCCCACTCACATCCACCAAAGGAAGCTCATGGACAGAACCAGCCGATGTACCACTCGTGACCACAGGAGGGAGCCTGACCACAGAATTCACAACAGTACCCCCCCTTGAGGAGGGGTCACCGAACCCTCACCAGAGCCCCCACGCCGACCAGGATGAGCCAAATGAAAGGCACGAACCAGATCGGCAGCATGAACATCAGAGGCAAAGACCCAGGAATTATCTTCCTGACCATAACTCTTCCACTTAACCAGGTACTGGAGTTTCCGTCTCGAAATACGAGAATCCAAAATCTTCTCCACTATATACTCCAACTCCCCCTCAACCAAAACCGGGGCAGGAGGATCAACGGATGGAACCACAGGTGCCACGTATCTCCGCAACAATGACCTATGGAATACATTATGGATGGAAAAAGAAGCTGGGAGGGTCAAACGAAAAGACACAGGATTAAGAACCTCAGAAATCCTATACGGACCAATGAAACGAGGCTTAAACTTAGGAGAGGAAACTTTCATAGGAATATAACGAGACGACAACCAAACCAAATCCCCAACACGAAGTCGGGGACCCACACAGCGCCTGCTGTTAGCGAAACGTTGAGCCTTCTCCTGGGACAATGTCAAATTGTCCACTACATGAGTCCAAATCTGCTGCAACCTATCCACCACAGTATCCACACCAGGACAGTCCGAAGACTCAACCTGCCCTGAAGAGAAACGAGGATGGAAACCAGAATTGCAGAAAAACGGCGAAACCAAAGTAGCCGAGCTGGCCCGATTATTAAGGGCGAACTCAGCCAAAGGCAGAAAGGACACCCAATCATCCTGATCAGCAGAAACAAAACATCTCAGATATGTTTCCAAGGTCTGATTGGTTCGTTCAGTTTGGCCATTTGTCTGAGGATGGAAAGCCGAGGAAAAAGACAAATCAATGCCCATCCTAGCACAAAAGGCTCGCCAAAACCTCGAAACAAACTGGGAACCTCTGTCAGAAACGATGTTCTCCGGAATGCCATGTAAACGAACCACATGCTGGAAAAACAATGGCACCAAATCAGAGGAGGAAGGCAATTTAGACAAGGGTACCAAATGGACCATCTTAGAGAAGCGATCACAAACCACCCAGATGACCGACATCTTTTGAGAGATGGGGAGATCCGAAATAAAATCCATAGAGATATGTGTCCAGGGCCTCTTCGGGACCGGCAAGGGCAAAAGCAACCCACTGGCACGAGAACAGCAGGGCTTAGCCCGAGCACAAATCCCACAGGACTGCACAAACGAACGCACATGCCGCGACAGAGAAGGCCACCAAAAGGATCTAGCCACCAAATCTCTGGTACCAAAGATTCCAGGATGACCAGCCAACACCGAACAATGAACCTCAGAGATAACTCTACTCGTCCATTTATCAGGGACAAACAGTTTCTCCGCTGGGCAACGGTCAGGTCTATTAGCCTGAAATTTTTGCAGCACCCGCCGCAAATCAGGGGAGATGGCAGACAAAATTACCCCCTCTTTGAGAATACCCGCTCAGGCAAACCCGGAGAGTCGGGCACAAAGCTCCTAGACAGGGCATCCGCCTTCACATTTTTAGAGCCTGGAAGGTACGAAACCACAAAGTCAAAACGGGAGAAAAACAGCGACCAACGAGCCTGTCTAGGATTCAACCGTTTGGCAGACTCGAGATAAGTCAAGTTCTTGTGATCAGTCAAGACCACCACGCGATGCTTAGCTCCTTCAAGCCAATGACGCCACTCCTCGAATGCCCACTTCATGGCCAGCAACTCTCGATTGCCAACATCATAATTACGCTCAGCAGGCGAAAACTTCCTGGAAAAGAAGGCACATGGTTTCATCACCGAGCCATCAGAACTTCCCTGCGACAAAACAGCCCCTGCTCCAATCTCAGAAGCATCAACCTCGACCTGGAACGGGAGCGAAACATCTGGCTGGCACAACACAGGGGCAGAAGAAAAACGACGCTTCAACTCCTGAAAAGCTTCCACAGCAGCAGAAGACCAATTGACCACATCAGCACCCTTCTTGGTTAAATCAGTCAACGGTTTAGCAATACTAGAAAAATTATTGATGAAGCGACGACAAAAATTAGCAAAGCCCAGGAACTTTTGCAGACTCTTCAGAGATGTCGGCTGAGTCCAATCATAAATGGCCTGAACTTTAACAGGGTCCATCTCGATAGTAGAAGGGGAAAAAATGAAACCCAAAAATGAAACCTTCTGAACACCAAAGAGACACTTTGACCCCTTCACAAACAAAGAATTCGCACGCAGGACCTGGAACACCATTCTAACCTGCTTCACGTGAGATTCCCAATCATCCGAGAAGACCAAAATATCATCCAAGTATACAATCAGGAATTTATCCAGGTACTCTCGGAAGATGTCATGCATAAAGGACTGAAATACTGATGGAGCATTGGAAAGCCCGAATGGCATAACCAGGTACTCAAAATGGCCCTCGGGCGTATTAAATACTGTTTTCCATTCATCGCCCTGTTTAAAACGCACAAGATTATACGCACCACGAAGATCTATCTTGGTGAACCAACTAGCCCCCTTAATCCGAGCAAACAAATCAGACAGCAGTGGCAAGGGGTACTGAAATTTGACTGTGATTTTATTTAGAAGGCGGTAATCAATACAAGGTCTCAACGAACCATCCTTCTTGGCCACAAAAAAGAACCCTGCTCCAAATGGCGACGACGACGGGCGAATATGACCCTTCTCCAAGGATTCCTTTACGTAACTCCGCATAGCGGCGTGCTCAGGCACAGACAAATTAAACAGTCGACCTTTAGGAAATTTACTACCAGGAATCAAATCGATAGCACAATCGCAATCCCTATGCGGAGGTAGGGCACTGGACTTGGGCTCATCAAATACATGCCGGTAATCTGACAAGAACTCTGGAACCTCAGAAGGGGTGGATGATGAAATAGACAGAAATGGAACATCACCATGTACTCCCTGACAACCCCAGCTGGACACAGACATAGATTTCCAATCCAATACTGGGTTATGGACTTGCAGCCATGGCAACCCCAACACGACCACATCATGCAGATTATGCAACACCAAAAAGCGAATATCCTTCTGATGCGCAGGAGCCATGCACATGGTCAGTTGGGTCCAGTACTGAGGCTTATTCTTGGCCAAAGGCGTAGCATCAATTCCTCTCAATGGAATAGGATACTGCAAAGGCTCCAAGAAAAACCCACAGTGCCTAGCATACTCCAAGTCCATCAAATTCAGGGCAGCGCCTGAATCCACAAACGCCATGACAGAATAGGATGACAAAGAGCAGATCAAAGTAACGGACAAAAGAAATTTCGACTGTACCGTACCAATGGTGGCAGACCTAGCGAACCGCTTAGTGCGCTTAGGACAATCGGAGATAGCATGAGTGGAATCACCACAGTAAAAACACAGCCCATTCCGACGTCTGTGTTTTTGCCGTTCAGCTCTGGTCAAAGTCCTATCACATTGCATAGGCTCAGGTTTATGCTCAGATAATACCGCCAAATGGTGCACAGTTTTACGCTCACGTAAGCGTCGACCGATCTGAATGGCCAGAGACATAGACTCATTCAGACCAGCAGGCATAGGAAATCCCACCATGACATCCTTAAGGGCTTCAGAGAGACCCTTTCTGAAAATTGCTGCCAGCGCACATTCATTCCATTGAGTGAGTACAGACCACTTCCTAAACTTCTGACAATATATCTCTACCTCATCCTGACCCTGACACAGAGCCAGCAAATTTTTCTCTGAATTAGGTTCATCATACAGCAATCCGAGCGCCAGAAAAAACGCATCAATATCACATAATGCAGGATCTCCTGGCGCAAGGGAAAATGCCCAGTCTTGAGGGTCGCCACGTAATAAAGAAATAATGATCTTAACTTGTTGAACTGGGTCACCAGAGGTGCAGGGTTTCAAAGCCAGAAATAGTTTACAATTATTTTTAAAACTCAGAAACTTAGCTCTATCTCCAGAAAACAAATCAGGAATAGGAATTCCAGGTTCTAACATAGAATTCTGAACCACAAAGTCTTGAATATTTTGTACTCTTGCAGTGAGATGATCCACACAAGAAGACAGGCCTTTAATGTCCATCACTACACCTGTGTCCTGAACCACCCAAATGTCTAGGGGAAAAGAAAGACAAAACACAGTGCAGAGAAAAAAAAAATGGTCTCAGAACTTCTCTTTTCCCTCTATTGAGAAGCATTAGTACTTTGGGCCTCCAGTACTGTTATGATCTGGTGATTTAGAACCTGGTGGTTAAGAGCACTGAAAATGACCTGATAGTTACTAATAACATAGGACGAGCTCTGAGACGTGGGACCTCTGCTGACCGCAATCCCTAATCCTATCACACCACACTAGAGGTAGCCGTGGAGCGCTCCTGACCAGACCTAGGCGCCTCGGGCACAGCCTGAGAAACTAGCTAGCCCTGAAGATAGAAAAATAAGCCTACCTTGCCTCAGAGAAATTCCCCAAAGGAAAAGGCAGCTCCCCACATATAATGACTGTGAGTAAAGATGAAAATACAAACACAGAGATGAAATAGATTTTAGCAAAGTGAGGCCCGACTTACTGAATAGACCGAGGATAGGAAAGATAGCTTTGCGGTCAGCACAAAAACCTACAAACAACCACGCAGAGGGCGCAAAAAGACCCTCCGCACCGACTAACGGTATGGAGGTGCTCCCTCTGCGTCCCAGAGCTTCCAGCAAGCAAAACAAACCAATATAGCAAGCTGGACAGAAAAAATAGCAAACAAAAGTAACACAAGCAGAACTTAGCTTATGCAGGGCAGACAGGCCACAAGAACGATCCAGGAGAGAGCAAGACCAATACTGGAACATTGACTGGAGGCCAGGAACAAAGAACTAGGTGGAGTTAAATAGAACAGCACCTAACGACTTAACCTCGTCACCTGAGGAAGGAAACTCAGAAGCCGCAGCCCCACTCACATCCACCAATGGAAGCTCATGGACAGAACCAGCCGAAGTACCACTCATGACCACAGGAGGGAGCCTGACCACAGAATTCACAACAGCTGTATGTGATAGTCCTGTAATAATAAAATATATTTGTCATGCTGGGTGAGGGAGATGCAGGGTGCACCACAACGGGAGAGGGAGGGGAAGCCCAAACACTAGGGGAGGGGGGAGTGGAGACCCCTAGGCATATTTAACAACACCCTGTCTGTCCTAAACATCCCTAAATAGGTTTTGCATCTATCGCCGAGCAGGAACCTAATCCCTGCCTGACCCTAACGATAGGCCGTGAGGTAGGCACTAGTTAGCCCCCACTACAACTAAAGACAGAGAGGGTGGACAAACGAGGAGATACAATTAGCTTGAGAAGACCACTGAGATACACGCCAGCAATCCTCCAAGAGTTCTCCAAGAAGACACTAGCAGACTGCTAATACTTCCAACCAGACAGAGGGAAATTGAGCTAACACAGCACCTTGCTGAAGAGGCTGAAGGTATTTAAATCTTCAGCAAGGATGTGTTAATTAGCAGCAGAACGTGGAGGTAACTGTTGGGTTCTAGAGGGAGAAGGATATCACTCCATAAGAGAGATGCAAAAAACAAGAAGGTGGTTGTAGAGCTAATCGCAATGACCTTCTACAGCCGGATCCAGGACGACTGTCTGTCACACCTGACACACCCGTGACAATATTCTCATGTGATTGATCAGCAATCTTTCCTCTGGTAATACCGAAGTGTAGCCCCCAAAAATCGGCACTAGATGAGTTATTACAATATGTCACTTATGTGAAAAAACACTCTTGAAGTTGGCCAGAGTGACTACAAAGGTGGTCTCTTGCTTCGGAGGACCTGTCTTGTCCTTTATTACACAGGAGAAAAGTAATCCATCTCACCCTCACCAGATGTCCTTGTAGTTCGGAGAACAGGAGACATCTTTGCCTGAATGTAATAATATCAGTGCAGAAAATGAATACTCCGGCTTCACATCTAATGGTTTCAATTGCATTGCACCATTAGTCACGACCAAGGGTGCAATGCACTCGGAACCCATAGATAACCTAGCTCTGCTATTCACGATGTTTTAACCATTTATCTGACTTTTTAATCAATATCTTGGACTTTGTATTTATACACAAATCAAGTTGGAGAAGCCGGAATATCCATTTTCTGCCTGAAGATTGCACAGATAAACCATGAGCCACACTTCCTTGCCCCTCTGTTGGCAATGCAGGGAATTTGTAAACCCTTGGCTTACCCTGTTATCACAGCTGATCGCTGAGGTCGGACACTTTGTGACCAGCTCATTAATCGACAAATCCTTCCAACAAATGCAAGTGTGGTGCCCCAGGGTCCTGGTCGTCACAGTGGCATTGCTTTCCTCTCAGGGAGAGTGATGCTACGTTTGGAGGCAAGGAAGGATAACTGCATCCAGGTACCACAAGCATGCAACATATTCACACTCCAGGCCACCAGGGGGAGCTTTTGATCCTATTTACTAGGTGACTCCCCATATACAGTTAGGGCCAGAAATATTTGGACAGTGACACAAGTTTTGTTATTTTAGCTGTTTACAAAAACATGTTCAGAAATACAATTATATATATAATATGGGCTGAAAGTGCACACTCCCAGCTGCAATATGATAGTTTCCACATCCAAATCGGAGAAAGGGTTTAGGAATCATAGCTCTGTAATGCATAGCGTCCTCTTTTTCAAGGGACCAAAAGTAATTGGACAATGGACTCTTAGGGCTGCAATTAACTCTGAAGGCGTCTCCCTCGTTAACCTGTAATCAATGAAGTAGTTAAAAGGTCAGGGGTGGATTCCAGGTGTGTGGTTTTGCATTTGGAAGCTGTTGCTGTGAGCAGACAACATGCGGTCAAAGGAACTCTCAATTGAGGTGAAGCAGAACATCCTGAGGCTGAAAAAAAAGAAAAAATCCATCAGAGAGATAGCAGACATGCTTGGAGTAGCAAAATCAACAGTTGGGTACATTCTGAGAAAAAAGGAATTGACTGGTGAGCTTGGGAACTCAAAAAGGCCTGGGTGTCCACGGATGACAACAGTGGTGGATGATCGCCGCATACTTAATTTGGTGAAGAAGAACCCGTTCACAACATCAACTGAAGTCCAGAACACTCTCAGTGAAGTAGGTGTATCTGTCTCTAAGTCAACAGTAAAGAGAAAACTCCATGACAGTAAATACAAAGGGTTCACATCTAGATGCAAACCATTCATCAATACCAAAAATAGACAGAAAAACACCTCAAGAAGCCAGCTCAGTTCTGGAAAAGTATTCTATGGACAGATGAGACAAAGATCAATCTGTACCAGAATGATGGGAAGAAAAAAGTTTGGAGAAGAAAGGGAACGGCACATGATCCAAGGCACACCACATCCTCTGTAAAACATGGTGGAGGCAACATGATGGCATGGGCATGCATGGCTTTCAATGGCACTGGGTCACTTGTGTTTATTGATGACATAAGAGCAGACAAGAGTAGCCGGATGAATTCTGAAGTGTACCGGGATATACTTTCAGCCCAGATTCAGCCAAATGCTGCAAAGTTGATTGGACGGCGCTTCATAGTACAGATGGACAATGACCCCAAGCATACAGCCAAAGCTACCCAGGAGTTCATGAGTGCCAAAAAGTGGAACATTCTGCAATGGCCAAGTCAATCTCCAGATCTAAACCCAATTGAGCATGCATTTCACTTGCTCAAATCCAGACTTAAGACGGAAAGACCCACAAACAAGCAAGACCTGAAGGCTGCGGCTGTAAAGGCCTGGCAAAGCATTAAGAAGGAGGAAACCCAGCGTTTGGTGATGTCCATGGGTTCCAGACTTAAGGCAGTGATTGCCTCCAAAGGATTTGCAACAAAATATTGAAAATAAAAATATTTTGTTTGGGTTATGTTTATTTGTCCAATTACTTTTGACCTCCTAAAATGTGGAGTGTTTGTAAAGAAATGTGTACAATTCCTACATTTTCTATCAGATATTTTTGTTCAACCCTTCAAATTAAACGTTACAATCTGCACTTGAATTCTGTTGTACAGGTTTCATTTCAAATCCAATGTGGTGGCATGCAGAGCCCAACTCGCGAAAATTGTGTCACTGTCCAAATATTTCTGGCCCTAACTGTATATACAGTGCCTAAAAGTAGTATTCAACCCCCTGCAGATTTAGCAGGTTTAATAAGATGCAAATAAGTTAGAGCCTTCAAACTTCAAACAAGAGCAGGATTTATTAACAGATGCATAAATCTTACAAACCAAAAAGTTTTGTTGCTCAGTTAAATTTTTATAAATTTTAAACATAAAAGTTTGGGTCAATTATTATTCAACCCCTAGGTTTAATATTTTGTGGAATAACCTTTGTTTGCAATTACAGCTAATAATCGTCTTTTATAAGACCTGATCAGGCCGGCACAGGTATCTGTAGTTATCTTGGCCCACTCCTCCATGCAGATCTTCTCCAAGTTATCTAGGTTCTTTGGGTGTCTCATGTGGACTTTAATCTTGAGCTCCTTCCACAAGTTTTCAATTGGGTTAAGGTCAGGAGACTGACTAGGCCACTGCAACACCTTGGTTTTTTGCCTCTTGAACCAGGCCTTGGTTTTCTTGGCTGTGTGCTTTGGGTCGTTGTCTTGTTGGAAGATGAAATGACGACCCATCTTAAGATCCTTGATGGAGTAGCGGAGGTTCTTGGCCAAAATCTCCAGGTAGGCCGTGCTATCCATCTTCCTACGGATGCAGACCAGATGGCCAGGCCCCTTGGCTGAGAAACAGCCCCACAGCATGATGCTGCCACCACCATGCTTGACTGTAGGGATGGTATTCTTGGGGTCGTATGCAGTGCCATCCAGTCTCCAAACGTCACGTGTGTGGTTGGCACCAAAGATCTCGATCTTGGTCTCATCAGACCAGAGAACCTTGAATCAGTCAGTCTAAGAGTCCTCCAAGTGATCATGAGCAAACTGTAGACGAGCCTTGACATGACGCTTTGAAAGTAAAGGTACCTTACGGGCTCATCTGGAACGGAGTACGTTACTTATGGTATTGACTGAAACCAATGTCCCCACTGCCATGAGATCTTCCCGGAGCTCCTTCCTTGTTGTCCTTGGGTTAGCCTTGACTCTTCGGACAAGCCTGGCCTCGGCACGGGAGGAAACTTTCAAAGGCTGTCCAGGCCGTGGAAGGCTAACAGTAGTTCCATAAGCCTTCCACTTCCGGATGATGCTCCCAACAGTGGAGACAGGTACCAACTCCTTAGAAAGGGTTTTGTACCCCTTGCCAGCCTTGTGACCCTCCACGATCTTGTCTCTGATGGCCTTGGAATGCTCCTTTGTCTTTCCCATGTTGACCATGTATGAGTGCTGTTCACAAGTTTGGGGAGGGTCTTAAATAGTCAGAAAAGGCTGGAAAAAGAGATAATTAATCCAAACATGTGAAGCTCATTGTTCTTTGTGCCTGAACTACTTCTTAATACTTTAGGGGAACCAAACAGAATTCTGGTTGGTTGAGGGGTTGAATAGTAAATGACCCTCTGAAAAGACTTTTCAAAATTAAAAAAAAATAAATAAACAAAGAAATAACATTCTTTTTTGCTGCAGTGCATTTCACACTTCCAGGCTGATCTACAGTCCAAATGTCACAATGCCAAGTTAATTCCAAATGTGTAAACCTGCTAAATCTGCAGGGGGTTGAATACTACTTGTAGGCACTGTATAACTAGTAGTCTGTAGGAAAAGTTAGTTAGTTCCAGACATCCGTCTGAGGAGGACACAGGGTCCACGGAGCTGTGCATGCCCTAAGAGCTGCAGCTCCCAGAAGGAAACATTTCAGAAAGCAGAATACGTTGCAGTGAACGTGCAGGAAAGCAAAGCACAGGAGATGATACCAGAGAGGGACCAGCCCCGAGCAGGCTACCTCCTTCTGAGGCGCAGATAACCGGTAGCCGGAACACCAAGGTAGTAAGGATCTCTACGCCTTACTTCAGAGACCGTCAGGACAGCTAATTGCACGTTACCTGTCCGCACCTACACCCAGGAGGCACGGTGGCACCCCTTAGAGGCTGGGGCATGCTAGAGTCCCTATAAACCACCTCAAGCCACCAGTCATATGGGTTTTGTCCTATCCGACTACGGGTGACAGAGAGAGAAACACCACATCTGTGAGGACCTTATTTGAAGCTTATGCAGTACGGGACTACACCACTACAACACAAGGGAAGGCTGTTGATTTCCACCTGGACAAAGGGGACTCTGGACTTGCCTCCAAACCGGCCGGACTCTACCTGCCCTGTAATCTGGTGCCCTGGACTGTGGCTGCTGAAACCAACAGTAAACAAGGTAAAGAGACTGCAAACCTGTGTCCTCATTCTTCACCACACCTCTCACCAGTCTACTATATACACACTGGGAAGGCCTGGGGATATAATTCACCTGTGGGAAGGTATACCATCTAGCTGCCATAACATCACCCCAGCGGACCCCTTAAAGCAGCGTTGGTCACCCTGACCGAATACCACAGGTGGCGTCACAAACACAAACTTTATTCCCTTTAAAGACCTTTCCCTTTTACACAGACGTCCCAGGGCCATGGACTGGGTCAGCCACCGTGACATCCCCCTGTGAACCGCAGGACCCGGTACCGAGTAACCCCCTTGCCCTGACGGGGCACTCCACAAACTAGATAACCCCTTTAATTCAGCAGCAGAATAAAGATGTGTCCTTCCTTACGTGTCCGCTTGGATTCACATATTCCAAGATGTTGCAAGATAACTGGACGATACTCTGTCGGGAGATGTTTAAGTTGTATGTGGCTTTAGGGTTTTGCTTTCATGATCCCATAATGTGTATTGAGAGACGTGCTCGGAAAGGTAAGGGTGAACAAAAATCTGTATAAAGCCCCCCATACACACTAATGATCCTCCCGCTGACAACTATCCATCCCGACTCGTCCATATACAGTATTGCACGGCCAAATGCTCCCGTCTTCTCCATGAGAGTGCCGCTATCAGGTTCCTCCGTTGGCCGCTTAAACAAAAGGATCCGCCACTGAAAATCCAATAGGTCAGATCCTTCTCTCCCCCCGATTAGACTGTCGGCCTCGTCACCTGATATTGGCCAACTTTAATCTAATGTGTATGGTGGGTGGGGGGGTCTTTATTAATCTTCTTACTTCATTTGTCTGAATGATGGACCCTGTAGGAGTGGTAACTTAAGTAATAATACAGCCATCGGCTGCTCTATTCTGACATATCTGTGCAGAGAAGGTCAAATCCTTCCCCCCGGTTGCTATTATCCAGCAGGGGAGGCCGTCCTGAGCTCAAATAATAATGCGCTGCGCTCCATAAATCGCGCCTCTATTGCTCACAACTTTGGAATGCCGACCGAAATCCATCAGTAAATGGAGCTAACAAGGCAGAAGAAAATGCTGCAAACAGCTTAAACCATCAGCCTCACTGACTATACAGCGAGGTCCAGCAGAAAACACAAACTCTGCATGCAGCGCACACCGCCCCCTCTGTGTGCACGGACATCCAGCCTATTCTTTTTTTAGGGGGCTTTGTTTCATCTGCTTTTTTTTTATTTATCATGCAAACGTTAAGAACTTTTGTTATAAAAGGATGTATGTTATAGAATCTATAGAATCTATGCTGCCCGATCCATTGGCAGCACGTATCACAGACTGCCTGTATGATTTCAGCGACGTACGTTGCGGCATTTCAGAGAAAAACATACATTAAAAGCCGCACAGGAGACTAGTCAGGCAGGCGGGTCCCTAATGGCTTCTCCCCGCCTGCTTCCCTGAAGTGACTGGTCTCTCCCTACACATGCATGCGGGGAGAGACCTGTCAATCAAAAGGAATGGGCAGGGAGAAGCCGCTGGGATCCCGCCTCTCTGACTAGTCTCCTGTGCGGTTTTTCTGAAACGCCGCTGCCATTCACAAACGTTCCGGATTGCACTGTTACAGCAGGGTCTGCTTTGGGCAGCACGTATTAGATGTCCGGTTCCCTTTAAAGGGGTATTCCGATCATAAGAAGTTATCACTTATCCACAGGATTGTGGGTGTCTGATCGCTGAGACCTCACCAATAGATTGGACACTTTTGTCCCCCATCTGAATGAAGCGGCACTGGGCACTGGGTCGTTTCTCCACTTATCCATTACGGGACCACCGGAGATAGTGAAATGAAGCAGCTCAGTAGTCAGAAGCCCCCCTCCACTCACCACCAATGGGTTCTGTGGATTTTACATTGAATCTTTATGTCTAGGCAGATGTAACAGATGCTAATAGTAATACAATACCCCATAAAAGAGTTTTACTCACATTTTGCCAAATGATATCCTAACAGGCTAAGATATTAAAAAGTAAAGTAGGCAGAACATCCTGCCACACGGGAATGTCTGACTCACCGCCCTCAACTGCATTTTCATGACAGTCCAAAATATATTTTGGATTTCTGTGCTCCTCTAGTGGCTGTAATGTTGTAGGTAAAGAAAATAAATTTAAAAAAAGAAAACTTATTTCACTTTGCCAACTTTTAGGAATAAATCTGGAGAGGTGGGTATGCCATAAATGTCCCAGTTTGTCATAACCCCTCATAGGAATATTGTAATCTATCATCGTTAGGATACGCCAGCAGTTTGTGATTGATTGAGGGAGCGAGCTAAGCCCCCTTCCCCACCTATCATGACAATATGGGGGCTCCAGCGCTGGTTTTAGTTGCAGTTGTTGTAGATTTCAGCTTTCTGCAGCATCATCAGCTTGGGGTATACAGCACTGATATAAAGGAGAGAGGTCATAGACTTGCCATATACTGTCCCTCCAGCTTACCTGCAGCTATTGCTATAGGCACACAGCATCCTCTATACTGTTCTTCTCCGGCCACTTGCTGCGCAGAGCTGCATTATGGTCCCATGTAAGTCAATGGAGCTGCCTGCAGTTTTCTGAACGGCAAACGCTATGCTCCTTTTATTCTCAGGATCAATTGGGGGTAACACCGGGGATAAGGAGATATCACGTCTTAGTGATGATCGGAGCATATCCCAGCTGTGGGACCCCCAGCAATAATACATTTATTGTGTATCCTGGGGATAGGTGATAAATAAAAAAGAGTGAATCCTCCAAAATTCATTTCAGGCAGAGTCACTTGAATATGGATTTACCGTAGATTCAATTCCATCAGAAGAAAATGTGTTTTGAATTAAATTTGCCACCAGACCCCAAATCATAATAAACTATGGACTGGGAAGGGGTAAAAAATGTATACATAGATTATATACCCTTGCCTTAGGGCCCTCCTCACCTGTCCTAGGGCCACTGCACACCAATCCACGGGCCACTCCTTATAGGTCCTAGGGCTGCTCCTCACCAGTCCTAGGGCTGCTCCTCACCAGTCCTAGGGCTGCTCCTCACCAGTCCTAGGGCTGCTCCTCACCAGTCCTAGGGCCCTTCCCACTTGTCCTATGGATGCTTTTCAGCTATCCTAGGGCAGCTCCTTTCCTGTCCTATGGACATTCCTCAGCTGTCCTAGAACCGATCCTCACCTGTCCTAGGGCTGCTCCTCTCCTGTCCTATGGACGTTCCTCAACTGTCCTAGAACCGCTCCTCACCTGTCCTAGGGCCACTCCTCACCTGTCCTAGGGCCATTCCTCTCCTGTCCTATGGACGTTATTCAGCTGTCCTAGAACCGCTCCCCACCTGTCCTAGGGCCGCTCCTCACCTGTCCTAGGGACATTCCTCACCTGTCCTAGGGCTGCTCCTCACCTGTCCTAGGGCCACTCCTCACCTGTCCTAGGGCCATTCCTCTCCTGTCCTATGGACGTTATTCAGCTGTCCTAGAACCGCTCCCCATCTGTCCTAGGGACATTCCTCACCTGTCCTATGGATGTTCCTCAGCTGTCCTAGAACCGCACCCCACCTGTCCTAGGGCCACTCCTCACCTATTCTAGGGCCGCTCCTCACCTGTCCTAGGGCCACTCCTCACCTATTCTAGGGCTGCTCCTCACCTGTCCTAGAGCCATTCCTCACCTGTCCTATGGACGGTCTTCAGATGTTTTAGAGCCGCTCCTCACCTGTCCTGGGATTTCTCACCTGTCCCTGGGCCGCTCCCCACCTGTCCTTGGGCTGCTCCTCGCCTGTCCTAGGGCTGCTCCCCATCTGTCCTGGGGCTGCTCCTTGCCTGTAATTGGGCTGTTCCCCACCTGTCCTGGGGCCGCTCCTCGCCTGTGCTAGGGCTACTCCTCACCTGTCCTAGGGTCGCAGCTCACCTATCCTAGGGATTCTACTCCCCTGACCTAGAGCCGCTCCTCACTTGTCCTTGAGCCGCTCCTCACCTGTCCTTGAGCCGCTCCCCTCACCTGACTTACTGCAGCAGCTCCCAAACTGCACCTCCACTTGTTTTGGATTAGTCTTCGCTCCAATTCAATTAGGCCTTACATAATTTAATGTGGTCTTGCATTTAGTTCATTTAGGAGGCCTTTATGGCACAGCGAATATAAAAAACGTAGTGTAGGACTGCCCCAATATGAGATTGCCGTGAAGAGGCGGGGTGGCTCAAAGAATTGATCAATTGTTTGCTAAATGTCTCATTTTGAAAATACAGTTAGAAATTAATATGTGCATTTGCACTTTATGTATTGCGTCTTAACCTTAGGCTGCGCTGGCTTCTCCCCTCTTTTGCTCTTACATAATTTTAGGTGGGGCGTGAGGTACATCATGGACGTATATGACATGCATTGCACTCCACATGACCATGTGAGTCCTGGGCAATGCTGGAAAATCTGGATCAAAGAGAAGGCCGACCCGAAGCGAGTGAAGGAGCAGGCCGGGAGCGGAAGTTTTTTTTTTTTTTTTAACTACTTCCAGCAAATTGGCATTCCAATCTGATGTATCTGCAATTTGGGGGATATTTTTTATCTACTTTGATTTGTTCCAAATCATAAAAGTATTTAGTGGTAAAACCCATTTGTAATAAAAAAAAAAAAAAAAAAAAAAGAAGAAAACTTTCAAAATAGTTCTTTTCCTTTGGCTCCAAATAAAAAAAAATCAGTACCTGTGCTCTGTTGTATATACTGGGCCTCATACACATATATAAATGCAAGTGTATATATATCCTATATAAACTCATTACCACAGTCGTGGATTTTTTCCCATGACTAATATTTCCTGCCACTGGTCCCCAGAGACGTGCACATGAGATATAATTTCCCATTACTATATTATGATTGAAAAGCTTTTTAGTACGTAATAAAATTGTAGCTTTGTTTCAGAGCTGTAAACTTTGTGCAGGGAGACACGGCATTAAAACATAGCACAATGACTGCAGTACCTCCAACTACCACTAGAGGGAGTATAGGAGCTAACTGGTCATATGCACTGACCTCAATAATAACCCAGTATGCAGTAAGCTCTCAAGCTCCCCCTAGTGGTGACTGCAGGCAGCCAGAATCTTAGCATTAAAAGGGTATTTCACTTAGTACCCTTTATGATCAGTGAGGGTCCTTCCTCTGGAAACCCATCATTCTGAGCATGAAGAGGATAGTGCTATGTCTCTTTAATTTATTTTTTTGCTGCACAGTGCCCCCTTCTCCATCTGTCTATACAGGGAACTACTATGTGGTTCCATTATAGCAAAAAAAAAAAAAAAAAGTGTCCCTAATGTGTGAGTGACCTTTTTCTGGACAGTGCTTTAAAATTTGTTGGCGCTATATAAGCATCAATAAATAATTAGTTAAAAGAATGAAGAAGATAAATAGCTGGCACAAGATAATGCATATTTCATTTCTTAGGGGACCAGTCACTTGCATTAATATGTCATTGTTTTACCTGGTCTACATGACGCTGTTCTCCTGAATCCGGCAACATTTTTCTTTTGTTCCTGAGTTATGGCCCCTTCTTCGTCGCTAATAAATCTATTCTAGTTAGCCAAGTGGGAGTGGTCCTCATGAAGACACCCACAGAAAATAGTTCATAACCACGCCCATTTGACAAAAAAAATGTTTAACTTATATACAAGCAAAAGGAGTCCATGTCTAAGGAACGTAGAGAAGCAGAAAGCAAAGAAAAATAACGCTTCAGGAAAACAGCGGCATTTACACTAGGTAACAAAAAATACATATTTATGGCAAGTAACAGGTCAATTTGAGCGAAAGGGACACAAATAAATCAGTATAGTATTAAGAAACTGACTGGGCCACTTACAAACATGGAGGTACAACATACCAAAACACTAATTATACTATTACTATTTCACTGTTGCAGAAGACTCTAAATAATCCCCAAATCTGACAATCCAGCATTCATATGAACCTCTAATCTAATTTTTATTTACCTAATTCTTTTTTCTTTTTGCATTTTTTTTCTGTGTTTTTTTTTAGATCCTGTTCTTTGTGGGGTTTTTTTTTTATCAGGGCTTTTATTAGCCTAGTACTAGTACATATATTATTCTATCCAAAGACCTAGTCAAAAGAATATTGGAATACACTAATTATACAATGGCTATTGTACATTTGCAAAATTTGCATAAAACAGTTCCTATTTTACATATTTTATTTCTATTGTCTCAGTGGTGCAAGAATATTTTCGATTAATGAAACTGATGTGTAATAATGCATATTTCAGATTTACGGTGGTCCTGAACTGTCCTCTCCGAGGCTGGCTCAGCTCTGCACGTCCAGAGCCCCGGGGAATCCTCTGCAGGTCTCCAGCACTGGGAATGCCGTTACTGTCCGGTTCAAGACTGATGTCTATGTGAACGGAAAAGGGTTTAGTGCTGCTTGGCGGGAAGTGCCTGGAGGTACGGGGAACTTTACTGCTTGTCACTTTTATATCTTTATAAATTGTGCTGGTGTAAAAAAAAGAGAAAGTCCCTTAAAGGGACTCTGTCACCTGAATTTGGTGGGCTCTGTTAACGGTCCGATGGGCGGTGTTTTCTGTTCTTTCATGCACCCCTTCCTTTCCCGCTGGCCGCAATATTGTCTTGAATTTGATTAGGTTTCCTCCGTAGTACACGCATGCGCAATCCAATCTTGCCTTGCGCACGCGCAGTATGCTTTGCCCAACTGCGGACAAAGCCAAAAAGCATTAGTGCGCATGCGCCGGCGCACTATGTCCCGGAAGTATTTCGCTGTGTTCCGGGACATAGTGCGCTGGCGAATGCGCACTAATGCTTTTCGGCTTTGCCCGCAGTTGGGCAAAGCATACTGCGCATGCGCAAGGCGAGATTGCATTGCGCACGCATGTACTATGGAGGAAACCTAATCAAATTCAAGACAATATTGCGGCCAGCGGGAAAGGAAGGGGTGCATGAAAGAACAGAAAACACCGCCCATCGGACCGTTAACAGAGCCCGCCAAATTCAGGTGACAGGTTCCCTTTAAGTCTGGTGCTCGTGGTTTTGACGGATCGCACTCGTACCTGTGATGGTCTTTGGGGCTACTCACATGACCGTCAGACAGATCCGCGAGAAATCACAGATTCATGTCCGATTTTGATTCGAGGGTCGGATTAAAATCGACAATGCGAGTCAATGAATAAAGAAAAAATCCGACTGCACTTGGATGGCATTCGAATGAGGTCCAATTTTCACGGACTGTCAGAAAAGAGAAGGAGGGAAACCTTTTTTTTTTTCTCTACGTATGACACTTGGACCAAACTCTGATACGTTGAAAAAAAAATCGGATGTGTGAATGGGCACGGCTTAATATTTGGTGTGCTTTTGACGCAGCCTATTTTTGGAAACGCAGCGCAAACTGGATGCGATTTATAGAAATCTCATGCCCACTGTCCTTTTTTTTTTTTTTTTTTTTGACGCAACGTAAATTGAGCTGTTATTTTTTTTATTTTACTTTTTTTTTTAAATCTACCAGTATCAATGAGTTTCATGTGTGTATTTTCCGCAAGGAATTGCATTAGATGCGAACAAGAGCTGTACATTCATTTGCAACCATTTTATTAATCCAGTTCTTCTAAAACAATTAATAAAGCAACTTTGCAAAAAGACTTAATTCAAAATGTCCTACAACTACAGCTCCTATACACTGAATAAGAATTCAGTCTTTGACTACAAAAAGTTTGTTTGTAGTCTGTAACCATGGAGATACATTTCTCTACGTAGGAGCTGCTGAAACAAAATAGTTTTTTTTTCAATCAAGACAAAGCTCGTTTATTTTTTATTTTTTTTAAGAGTTGAGTAACACCTTACTGATTATATTGGATGGGCAGATATGGTCTAAGTTAATCGATACCAGCTAAAATTTTAAGAATAAACCGAAACTTAACCAAACATTTTTTTTTAAGTAGAATTGTCACTGGAGATGTTTGTATTCAGGACACTAGTAATTTTATTTTTCTATTCTTCAGGTTGTGGAGGAGTTTTTCAAGCACCCAATGGAGAAATCCATTCTCCAAATTACCCAAGACCCTACGATGACAACACAGAGTGCTCATGGCTGATCAGAGTTGACCCCGGACACAGAGTCTTCCTCAACTTTACAGACTTTGACCTCGAGCCTCACTTTTTGTTTTCACTCTGCAGCTATGACCGTGTCAGAGTAAGTGAAGTCTAGTCTACTTATGATGGTAATTTTTTAATTTATCTATATGACCATAAACATGAAATCCAGCAGTACAAATAAGAAAGTGTCCGGCCAACTTCTATATCTATTCACTTACCCTTAAACATGAAAACTGATCGGCTGAGCATGCATGTTTATTTTAGCAGGGAGACAAAAATAAGGCAGGATATATAAAAGGGGTTGTTTTGGGAGTCCATTTTTTTTATCACGAAATGGTCAGACTGGGTTCCCGCACCCTTTCCAATATTGCCCAGTTCCCCTCCAGTCTCTTTCACCTACATTGATGACGTCCCAACGAAGCAACACAAGGACAAGCGGACTAATCGCCGGCTGCTGTGGATCACCATTGAGGCCGGTGACTGGCTTCAGTAGTCACATGTCCTTGTGACGGAACATCATCTACGCAGGAGAAAGTAGAGACCGGCTGGCGACTGACAGCATCGGAACGGGAGCGGTGGCCGATTGGTGACGCGAGTATGCTTTTTAGACTTTTTTTTTGTATAATGAAAAATTTATCCCGTAAAAACTATTAAAAAAATTGAAAATATTAATCACAGGCTATCATACACAGTTTGAAAAAAAAATGTCTTTACTGGTTTTCATGGTGATCTAAATTCAGTTTAGTTGTACATCACTGGATCCAGATATTCCAGCCATAACACAGACCCTACTATACGGGCTCTACCACCATTCATGACTGGTCGGACAAGAGGAATATTATATTCCAGACCATTGTGGAGGGGTTGGAGACATTGATCCCTCTGGTATTTAAAGACCCCAGAGAATGACATCTCTTTCTGTCAATGAACTAGAGAAAATGACACCCCGTGACCTTCTCTGTCATGTCTGAAATCTCCGAACAGTACTCAGTTTGTGTTGTCTGCGTGTGTGTAGACAAGAGGACGCAAAAGAACCTGCCAAGCTGAAGTAGTCTTAGGGCACCAATTAATCTTCATTAATCATCAGATCTCTGATATAAACATGAGCGTGGAGCTCTTCTAACAATGCTTCCTTTGGAAACCATAAGTTATTTAGAAGCTGGAAGATGAACAATGGGAAAAGTGAATGTTCTGAGGCTACTCAGAATCTGGTCCTGCTCTGGTATTAGATATGGAGAACCATGCTACCATAAGGTGGTCAGAAAGACTACAGCAAGAGGAAGTCCAACTATTATCATATCAATAAGATTGTAGAACTTAGACAATTGGGGGTTCGGACCAATGGGACCACCTCTTTTGATTCCTAGGACAGTTGTCCAATGCCCCCTAATGTATATGCCAGAGTTGAAAGGAGAGAAGAGCGCAGATGAGGCCATGTGTGCTCATGCGTTCTCCAGTATATACATGTATACCATCAGCCAAGACCTCTACAATTGCCAGCTAGATGCTCTCCACCGTCATCCTCGGTGTTCCAAGTGACAATGACCCAAAGTGTCCTCTACCACCTTCTTTGACAGCTATAAAGTTCCTACTTTTTCCAAGTATGATGTGTATCTATTGTTACCCAAAGCCCCCTCCTATTATCTGTCACAACCAGGTACGGACTGGGGCTAATATTCAGCCCTGGCATTTGAAATCACACAGGCCCATGTTGTCCCCGTCCCAAGTACCAGATGGGACATATTACTAATATTACCTTGTGTGGAGGAAAGCAAGCTTTACTACAAGTCCAATATTTCTAATGATACCTCCATCACAACTGTTAACAGTATGGGTGTCTTGAGAACACTGATTTCTGTTAACAACGTAGCAGACAAGACAGACAGACCCTTCTGGCATTTGCCAGAATTGCCAGATGGCCAGTCCGGCCCTGGTCACAACTGCCAAGAGGGAGACCGAATGTCATCCCAACCTCTAAAAACCTCATTGCCAACCAGAATGTCTACTCAATGCCAAGCAGATTTCTCTTTCAGCTAAAGCCTCTTCCAGTTGCCAACCAGAATGCCATACAAGTGACAGCCGTGAGCACAATGGTTTCATCCTTCCTTCCCAGTCCAATCCTGTCAATACTGAGAGAAGGACAAGAGCGAAGTGCCGAAACAGATTGTCCAGTGAGACAGATGATAGGTGCCTATTCCAAATAGAAGTCTCCCTCCATTAGGTCAGCATATGTCATATACGATCCATAAAGGCTATGGACACTTTGGACATGGCAAAATGATTTTTACATGTGTTAGTGGTAACCTTTAGTTAATAAAATTGCACTGTAATCTTCATTTAATTCAGAAGCACTGCATACCCAAGTTGGCAGCCTGATCCAAGTTTCTCTTGTGGGAGCTTCTTTCCCGGTAATATTATTATTATTTCTTATTATAGCACCGTTTATCACATGTGAAAAGGGGTATACATAATAAAAAAGAAGTACATTAATCTTGAACAAAATGAGTCACCGACGACTTGTACAAGAGGAGAGAGGACCCTGCCTGTAATACGCTAGATTGGAGGACCGTGTGTATCCAGGGTGCTGATGTCTTTAGTGGCTCATCGTTCAGCTTCTATCCCATACTAATTTACTCTACACATGCTTTCCTCTTTGCAGTGTGTTTTCTCTGCCCTCTCTGAGGATGTAGATACTTTCTCCCCAGTTCAGAATGTGGATCAGTATACCAATGATCTTTCCCCCATCTCCCAACGCATTTCCTGCTGTTATCTCTAATGGCTTGTATACATGACTGTATAATTCAGATCTTTGTTTTTGACAGATAGCGCTCGTACCCATGTTATTATATTGGGGCTGCTCATATGTCCGATTTTTTTTTTCTTCCTTGGACTGAGTGTTCTGAGGGGGGAAAAAAATCACAGAATGCAAGATTTGCCTCCAAGAATTGAATGTCACTCGCTCATTCATGTTTATGGGTCTGTGAAAAAAATTGGACAGCACTCAGATGTAATCCGTTTTCAAGGACTGACTGTATGGACAAAGCAGAGAGACTTCTTTTTTATCTTCCCAAAATCGAATTCTGATAAGTATATTTGGACCGATTTTCTCGGATGGAGAGAATATTGTCGTCTGCATCTGCCCTAAGGGCGAAATCACACAGTCGTATAAATCGGAACTAGATCAGAACTCAGTGCACGGACTGGCTGGCGGCTTTCCCGACCCTAGCGCCAGCTGTCACGATTGTGTCAGGAGAGCTGCTGGCCAGTCCGTGCGTTCTGATCTTGGTCCGATTTATACGGCCGTCTGACTGTGCCTTTACTCTGAGAGAAGGGAGGAGGCGAGATCAGAGAGACCTGCCAGAATAGGAAGCAGAAGCTTGACAGACACACTGCAGCTGCAAAATCTTTAACAAAAACTATTTAGAAAGTTTCTTAACTTTGCATTTAAGGATCAAATGAACAATGAAATAAAAAATACTTGCGGAACAGCATGTAAATGTAACCCTTAACCGTTCAGCGACCACCAATATGCCTTTTTATTGATGCCAGTGTGAGTGTATAAACATTCAAAGTTTGAAAATTGATGCTTTTTTTGACATTTTTGTCAAATTCCTGTATATTTTTTATAAATAAACGCAAAACACACAGGTGCTTCTCCCAAAATTAGAATATCGTCAAAAACTGAATTTATTTCAGTTCTTCAACACAAAAAGTGAAACTCATCTATCTATATAATTGTCTAAGGGGCACTTCCGTCTGTCTGTCCTGGATATTCATTGGTCGAGGCCAGCCAGTGGGCGTAGACAAAAGGGCAGGGGAGGCCAGGAAGTATGCAGAGTCTGGCCCACTCCGTACAGGCGCAGCCAGAAGCGCGGTAAAGGGGGCGGAGTTGGCCGGGACCATGGACGCTGTTGGGCCTACCTCAGCAAAAAGCCGGGGACTAAATTAGCGGCCGCGGGTCACGGCCAGCCAATACAGGCCCGTCCAGAAGCGCTGCAAAGGGGGCGGAGTCGCCGTGAGAAAGGCAGAGCCACCCGGGACCATGGGCGCTGTTGGGTCTACCGCCGCCAAAAGCCGGGGACTAAGTTTGCGGCCGCGGTCAGTGATGACGGCCGCGGTTATTCATGACGGCTGCGACTGCAGGAAACAGTGCAGCACATGCGGCGGTGACAGCTGCGGACGGAAGGTGAATATATACTCTGTGGCTGTGCAATATATCACTTGGCTGTTCAATATACTACGTGTCTGTGCTATATACTACGTGGCTCTGTTCTGTATACTACGTGGGCTGTGCTGTATACTACGCGGCTGGGCAATATACCACGTGGCTGGGCAATATACCACGTGGCTGGGCAATATACTACGTAGCTGGGCAATATACTACGTGGCTGGGCAATATACTACGTGGCTGGGCAATATACTACGTGGCTGGGCAATATACTACATGGCTGGGCAATATACTACGTGGCTGGGCAATATACTACGTGGCTGGGCAATATACTACGTGGCTGGGCAATATACTACATGGCTGTGCAATATACTACGTGGCTGGGCAATATACTACGTGGCTGGGCAATATACTACGTGGCTGGGCAATATACTACGTGGCTGGGCAATATACTACGTGGCTGGGCAATATACTACGTGGCTGGGCAATATACTACGTGGCTGGGCAATATACTACGTGGCTGGGCAATATACTACGTGACTGGGCAATATACTACGTGGCTGGGCAATATACTACGTGGCTGGGCAATATACTACGTGGCTGGGCAATATACTACATGGCTGGGCAATATACTACGTGACTGGGCAATATACTACGTGGACATGCATATTCTAGAATACCCAATGCGTTAGAATCGGGCCACCATCTAGTATATTATATAGAGTCATTACACACAGAGTGATCTATTTCAAGTGTTTATTTCTGTTAATGTTGATGATTATGGCTTACAGCCAATGAAAGCCCAAAAGTCATTATCTCAGCACAGAAGTATTGTTAAGACAGTTTTGATAAATGAGGCCTAAGTGCAACATATGAGGCATGATTTTCCACTGTAAAACCAATAATTTTAGGGAAGAATACTTTCATAATGTGACAAACGCTAAACAATGCAATAATATCTTTTCTCACAGATAATGTGATAAAGTACAGAGGCCGGGAAATATTTATGTACAGTGGGCGTCCATGGTATATAATAGGGAGCCAAAGTTTTATAAGGCCGAATTGCGTATTTTACGGTCCGTATAAAGATTGCAATACTCAGACTTATGGCGGGTCTCTAGACTTAGACTCAAATGAGAACTTTAGTTTCGTCAGGAGACCTACCGTCAGCCCGGGCCTTGCAGTCCGTATATTGATCGGAACAATGATATGAGTGTAACATATGGGCTCACCTGCGGTACAACACAACAGTTCACAATCTTACAATCAATTACAGCTGTTCCCCAACCAAACATCAGTCTTTATTATTTTTACCCTTATAAAATTATTTAACAAATGCAAATCTGGTCATAGACACTAACCATATGGAGTTCTGCGGCACAATACTGAGCTGTAATTTTGCACCCATAGCATTATATGGCCGCTGTCTCCATTTGCCTCTGATTCCGTGCAGAACCTGCAGGAGATTTTTATACAGAATCACAATTAGTAACACACCACATATGAGCTCCACAAGTCAGGTGCATGTTCGGAGAGTACGAGACCCCAGGAGTCAAAAAGAAGAAAGGACAAGTTCCAGCACTGCTGCATTCTTGTAAAAGTAGGAATAACTTTCCACCCATATAGGAACATGTGCAAGACCCCTGGCTATAGCTATTCCTCATAGCCAAGATCAAACGCTAGAAATGAAAACCTTACATAAAGACATCCTAATAAGTCATCCAGTCAGGACAAGAAACTAGAAAGCGTGCAAAACCTGTGACCCGTGAAATGTTACGATGTTGGGGATCATTCAGACATCCGTTTTTCTCGTACGAATTCTATATGTGTTTTTTTACAGTTCGCACTCGTACCTATACTAGAAGACACAAAAGCGCACAGCGAGGTTAAAAATACTCTGTTGTAAAAAAGTCACAGTAAATAAGCAAGTGCTAGTCAAAAAATGAAAAAAAAAATACAGGGTATTTAGTTAATACGTTTTTTTGCAAAAAAATGTATATTAAGCTGCTCCACCAATCGTCAAGGTATACCCATAATAGAGCAGTATTATGGGTATACATTGACGATTGGTGGAGCAGCACTTGACTAGCACTTGCACTTTGACTAGCACTTGCTTATTTACTGTGACTTTTTTACAACAGAGTATTTTTGACCTCGCTGTGCGCTTTTGTGTCTTCAAGTTTCTTGGTGGTGTGAACAGGTTTCTACAGACTTGTTCACTGTGCAAGTAGCCCATGTGTTTTTGGTTCTCGTACCTATACTAGTCTATGAGGTAGTTCACATGTCAGATTTTTTCCTCAGACCGAGCGGTCTGAACAATATCATGGAGGCTTGTGCGATATTGATCCGAGTATCAGCTCAAACTCACCAAAGCAAGTCTATGGGTCTGTGACAAAGATTGGACAGCACTCAGATACTATCCGCGTGCTGTCAGTTTTTCACGGACTGTTTGATAGAGGAAACTTGAGAAACCTCCATCAGGTTTTGTTTTTTTTTTATCTGAGAAAAGCTGATCAAACTCTGACCAAACTCTGATGACTAAACTTAGATGACCCTCAGGTCAAAAACACCGATGAAGCGCAGATCGTTTTTGCGTACCAGAAAAATAACGTATGTTTGTAAGAGGCCATACTCAGAAAGTGAAATATTTCCAAGACGCCAGGGTAGTTGTTTTGTTTCTTTGTTGTCCAAAGTGCATCAAAAAGCTGAAGAGCACATTGCCTTTCTTTGGTCAGTGTGTTGTCTCTGTGTGGAACGTTGTGCATACGGACAAGAACACTGACCAAAGATACACATATCTAAGTGTGTCCTAAATCCAAATTTTCAGATTTTGGAAACTATTCGTTCTCTTCCAAGTCTCCTTTCCTTTTTACATTTTGTCTGGCAGGTTTACGATGGTGAAAACAGTAATGCTCAATTGCTTGAAACTCTGTGTGGAAGCCAAATTCCCAGTGCAATTACATCTACCAAAAACTCCATGTTTGTCCACCTGCAATCCGACAGCAGCAGAAGTCACAGAGGCTTCAGTGCCCACTTTAGGGAAGGTAAGCTCTTGTCTGTTTTCTTCAAAACCCAATGGCAAATCTCGTCTGCTCGTCTACTAATACTATACTATGAGAACATTACAAATATTAATAATTACCTTTAATGTGTACAGTAGGTTAGCCTATACGATTATTGACTAGTTATTTGCATGAATAGCAATTGATTTCCTAAAATAAATGGACCTATCAAGATAAACAAGCCCGGGGAACCGCAGGGCGACATACTGTAAGACGGGAATGTAACAGAGATGAAAGGAACTGTCTATAAACCCTCTTACAAGAAAGAGTTGTTGCATATTTTCCCCGTTTTCCCCCCACAATATATTATGTATTTTATACTGTATACGTTGCAGCCATGTTTCCTTATGTTGGGCGTTTCACTCCTCTCTAAGCTGCTTATTAGTTTCTTGTTGTACTTGTGTGTATGGATGATGTTTTGGGGATATTTACATAGTGGGAAATGAAAAAGAAGGGGTGACGCTCAGCTGGTGGCTCCTGACAGTATTCCTGTGCTAGCGCGTAAGTGGCGGTGCGAATGGTTAATGTTGAGTGCGGCACATGCTTCAGATAAGCGAGGCAGAAAACTCCCAGCATGTCAAATGGTACTAAGGTCTCTGTTTCCCAACACTCAGGGGTCAGTCGCAGAGGGCACAACCAGGAAGTTGATGCCGTTCACCCTGAATCACTTCCTACTTGGGGGTTGGACTAGATGAACCTTCCAACTCAATGATTCTATGACTTGTAGGTGTACATCAATTGGTATGGTTTGGCACATCAAGCTATATCATTGAGGGGAGACAGATCTCCCTTGAGTGAATAGTGGCCACCGCCTTTTGAGGGAAGGAAGAGGACAGGAAAGACCCCGATTGAAGAGGAGTGTCTGCAGAACAATGTCAGAACCCGAGACAAGTTACTCCAGTAGATACGGCCAAGTGTATGGGGGCTCTAGCCAACAAACCATCGGGGTAAGATTTTGGACTGCCGATCGCATTGTTATCCCGGAGATAATCCACCAGTCTATGTCAGCCGGAAGCATTCTCATAAAAAAACAGAGAAGTGCTCGGTCACACCGACACTCCTGTATATGAAAGAGTCAGCTAAAATGGCATCACTCATCCGACAGCCATCTGATGTGTACGTCCAGCTTAAGATATAGTCACTATGAACACAATTACCATGTCCGTGAGGCTGAGAGGGGAGAGTTAGGGTTGTGAGCCTACGAGGTGTGAATTACCAAACATGAGTAGACCTTAGACATCCAGCAGAAGCAGGTCCGAGAGAGCGAACATCTTGTGGATGTCGGCCATCTGCCGTGTGGGTGACAAAGGCAAGTGCGTGAACACGACCTGGCTGTGGATGGTAAAACAAGAGAAGCCACTGAGAGAATGTATGATCCCGTAAGGCACCAAGCAGTAAGAGGTGATACGTGAGTAAGTGATCCTGAGAGTAGCAGTGATATCTAATCTCTTGGAGAAGCAGCCATTTTTATTTTTAGTTTATACGTGTATTTTCTTCTTGCATTGTTCTACGATTATTGTCCCATGCAAATGGACCTTTAGAAGGTCTGATTACATAGATGACGCCATATTAGGGAATATCTTTTCAGGGCCTCACTGATGTATTCATAGATTTCCTCCTTTTATGATCAAAAGTCCATATTTATGTAATTACTCATTATCTGACCTACACGTGTTTCCCTTTGATTCTCTTGCAGTATGTGGAAGCTCTATTGTAAGTGATTCGATCGGCGGCGTTATTTCCTCTCCATTGTATCCAGTCAACTATCCGAACAATCAAAACTGTTCCTGGATTATAAAAGCTCAGAATCCTTGTAAGTTCCGAGTGTACACATTATGCATAACTTCGGTAACTGCTCTCACAGGCACTAATTCATGGCAGATTGCTGACTTTCAGAAGTTACTGTCAGACACGGTAGTGCTCAACTCAGTCTTTACAGATCCATGCATAATTTTCTCCAACAAGTCGAAAGTAGAAAGCGGCACTCACCACTGATAGATCCAATATTTTTTTTGTGACTAGAATAAGTATAATCTTGGATCTGCCAGTGGTGAGTGCCGCTTTCTCCTTTCATCTGATTGGAGAATGTTATATAAGAAATTAATTTTACTAACATCATTAGAGATTGAGGATTTTGTAAACTCTTATTTTACCAAATGACCAATTACATCAATTGAAGATCGTTTAACGTAAAAAAAAAATATTGTACGATTTTTCGATTACTGTATAGATGGCACTGTTGGAAACAGGGGAATCAGAACAGAATACATAATAATAACATCCTAAATAAAGTCCCTTGCCTGAAAAATTGGGACCTGGGTAATACCCACATGGACACTCCTCATGAGTATAACAAAGCAGAAAACCCAGAGTAATTGGTCCAGAGAGAAAAGGGTGTACAGTACTAAAACGTTTTATCTTTATTGTATCACACAAAAGCACATAAATTTATAAAATTATGGTATCATGACAACAATAGATAATGCAGAGAGGTATTGGAAACAAAAAATGTGGGTCTCAAAGATTCCACCATGAGGTGGGTAAAGCATTCATCAAGATATATAAAGTGCTAGTGCTAGGATGAAAAGCATAGGATGGAAAGGTGCATACTAAAAGTTTATATGGCACCGAGTTAATTATGTGCAAACACTAATAGACAAAGTCCATAAAGTGCCATATGCCAATATATAGGAACCACTACCTATCGCATAAATATAAGAATGCTCTTACCCATAGTCCCTCTCTAAGACATCACAGCCATTGCCTCTATCACCACCCTGAAATATTATCAATAACGTCCGTTTCAGGGGCTGGGCTAGTCCCTGCTCTTCTGAACCTGCGTCGGTTGTCAGTGCCGAAGTATGCTCAATGCGATCTCCCTTGTCACTTTGCAATATTCTTTTCAATGCAAAGTGACAGTGCGCTCCCTCGCCAGCTCTAATGAGAAGTCATGAGTCGGAAAGAGAGCGCACTCTCAGTGCACATTGTAGGAAGAGAATGCGGTGAACGAGGAGTGCTGAGACCAGTTCCATCTCCAAGGAACAGATCGGGCTGGTCACTGCTCGTCGCTTTCTCTCCTTTCCATGCGATAAGATTATTACAATACATAGATATACATTTAGGATTAAAATCAGTATTCATTTCGAACCACACCTCTAAGGCTGGTTTCACATTTGCGTTTAAAAACACAGCGTTTTAAACGCAAACGCATTTGGTGAAAAAACGCGTTTAAACGCGTTTAAACACTGCGTTTTTTAGGCGCATGCGTTTTTGCATGTTTTAACACAAACGCGGCGTTTTGACGCGTTTACATGCGCTTTTTTCCTGCGTTTGCATTTTAGTGTGTGACAGCTGCCAATCATCAAAATCAACTGGAAAACCCACTATAAACAGAAATACCTATGGTTAGGGTTAGGATCCCTAGTAACGCTAGGGATCCTAACCCTAACCCTAACCCTAAAACACAAAACTCTAACTCTAACACAAATTCTAACACAAACTCTAACACAAACACTAACACAAACCCTAGGGACCCTAACCCTAACCCTTAGGGTTAGGGTTAGGATCCCTTAGGGTTAGGGTTAGGATCCCTTAGGGTTAGGGTTAGGATCCCTTAGGGTTAGGGTTGGGGGGTTGTTTTTCAGTGTGTATTCTTGTGTTTTTCTATAAAAACGCATGCAAACACATGTGCTTAAAAACGCATGTGTTTACATAGACATCAATACTTTTTTTTGCTGCAAAAAAACGCCGCTAAAATTACTGCATGTTGCATTTCTGCAACACAACGCATGCAGAGAAAAAACGCATGCGTTGTCAAAATGCGTCAAAACGTTTTTAATGTTAAGTATAGGGGAAAAAAACGCATGCTTTTTTTGCGCAAAAAAAATTTGTATACTATTTGATGGTACACTATTGTAAGAGTGGGCACAAAAAGAGGGTAATGCATGGGGAGCTATAAAACAAATGTTTTTGTAACTCAGTTCTTATATTATGGGTATTTTATACTATTTGTACTAATTCTGATTTATGTGTCACTTCTCTCTACAGATAACCATGTTACCATTTCTTTCACCAATTTCCAAACTGAAGACAGGAGGCAGAATTGTTCTGAAGATTTTGTAGAGATTTTAGATGGAGATAATTATGGTTCCCCTTCTAAGGGTATATAGAAAAAATGTATACACTGTATATATCAAATGCTATATAGTGACTGGCAGAGGAATCATGAGTCATTTTTGCTTCATGGGACCCGGTTCCCTTCATGTTATTACTATTTTGGTTTGTATCCTCTCTTTGTTCCCTTGCACATGCTGTAGGAATGGTACAAAAAATGTGCCTGCTATTTTGCAAAAAAACAACCTCACACCTAACCAGCTAACTAACTAATTAACATTAACAGCAGGTCGAGCTTCCTCTGGATGTAAGTGATTTGTGCAAATATATATGCAAATATGCAAGACAAAAACAGGGACTCTAGTGCCACCTATGGGAGGCTGCAATCCAGACATTATATTGGAGGTATAAGTCAATATTAACCCTTTAAAGAACCTTGTCACATAACTGTTAATATATAACATCAAACCCAAATCTTCATCAACAGTAAAATATCTCAATTTGCAGACAACTAAAGTATTTCTGGGTTCTGGCACGGAATATGAGGAAAGGTGTCAGCTTGGTGGTTTTCTTAAAGGGAGTCTGTTAGCAAAATTTCACCCCCTCAAGTATGTATATGTACATGTAGCTCTTTCAAAGACAAGTCCATCAGTACCTTCACATGGCCAGTCCATTCTTCTGTTATGGAGAAATCAGTGTTTAAATCGATGAGTAGATCTGAAGCCTCTGTCACTCCAGCTCGTTTCCCCGCCTACAGCTGTCTCCTCCTGCTTGACTGACAGCCTCTCTGCTGTGTGATTACAAGCAAAAGAGGCGGCGGCACTCAATGGGTAATAGACCTGGAGTGACAGAGGCTTCAGATCTACTTTAGCTCTTCAGCCTCATTTCCATATCAGTTCAAACGTTAGTTTCTCAGTAATGGAGGAAAGGACCGGTCAGGTAAAGATATCGCAGGACTTGTCTTTGAAAGAGCTACATACATATAAATGGATTGAGGACTGAAATTCTGCTGACAGATTCCCTTTAAGGAGAATCTTTACCACGTGGATTCTCTATCAAAGGTCTTGCTTCCAGCCATCCAGTCTCCTACTTTTACACTGACGAGGGGCAAGTACCACCAAACAGCTGACTGTCAATGGGAGTCTTTTTCTTTT
The DNA here is from genome assembly GCF_032444005.1 of Ranitomeya imitator. Taxonomy (NCBI): domain Eukaryota; kingdom Metazoa; phylum Chordata; class Amphibia; order Anura; family Dendrobatidae; genus Ranitomeya; species Ranitomeya imitator. The sequence continues at coordinate 38,434,271 of NC_091287.1, read as the reverse complement.
GAAGAAGACTGGATTTTTTGCTATCTTAATTCATTTGGAAGGTTCTCCAAAGAGTCAATATTGACTTCTGGAATTGCTACCTCTTATAGGTGGCACTATTGTTTGAAAAGGTTGTTTGATGATATTAGCTAAATATTCACATTTTGCACTATGCTTTTAGATCACTGGCCTGTGGCTTTACACGTAGCGTTTGTTCTTGTCTTTAGGTCGTTTCTGTGGTACAGTAATACCCCATCCCGTCACGTCGTTCAGTAATGCCCTGGTGGTAAAATTTGTCTCTAATAATAATACAAATATGAGGGGCTTCCATGCATCGTACTCAGCATCAGTATCAGGTAAGACTCATAATATTCCTTTAATAAGTCCTACAAGCCCCTTATTTTCATTCATTCAGGCAGTGGGTCTAGTGATTGCCTCCACCCGAAAATGTCAGTGAAACAGACAGTGACATCACTGAGCTGAGCAGAGTGACATCACTGAGCTGAGCAGAGTGACATCACTGAGCAGAGTGACATCACTGAGCTGAGCAGAGTGACATCACTGAGCTGAGCCGAGTGACATCACTGAGCTGAGCCAAGTGACATCACTGAGCTGAGCAGAGTGACATCACTGAGCTGAGCAGAGTGACATCACTGAGCCGAGCAGAGTGACATCACTGAGCTGAGCAGAGTGACATCACTGAGCTGAGCAGAGTGACATCACTGAGCTGAGCAGAGTGACATCACTGAGCTGAGCAGAGTGACATCACTGAGCTGAGCCGAGTGATATCACTGAGCTGAGCCGAGTGACATCACTGAGCTGAGCCAAGTGACATCACTGAGCTGAGCAGAGTGACATCACTGAGCCGAACCGAGTGACATCACTGAGCCGAGCCGAGTGACATCACTGAGCTGAGTGACATCGCTGAGCTGAGTGACATTGCTGAGCAGAATGACATCACTGAGCTGAGCAGAGTGACATCACTGAGCTGAGCAACATCACTGAGCTGAGCAGAGTGACATCACAGAGCTGAGCAGAATTACATCACTGAGCTGAGCAGAGTGACATCACTGAGCTGAGCAGAGTGACATCACTGAGCTGAGCAGAGTGACATCTCTGAGCTGAGCAGAGTGACATCACTGAGCTGAGCAAAGTGACATCACTGAGCTGAGCAGAGTGACATCACTGAGCTGAGCAGAGTGACATCACTGAGCTGAGCAGAGTGACATCACTGAGCTGAGCAGAGTGACATCACTGAGCTGAGCAGAGTGACATCACTGAGCTGAGCCGAGTGACATCGCTGAGCAGAATGACATCACTGAGCTGAGCAGAGTGACATCACTGAGCTGAGCAGAGTGACATCACTGAGCTGAGCAGAGTGACATCACTGAGCTGAGCAGAATGACATCACTGAGCTGAGCAGAGTTACATCACTGAGCTGAGCAGAGTGACATCACTGAGCTGAGCAGAGTGACATCACTGAGCTGAGCAAAGTGACATCACTGAGCTGAGCAGAGTGACATCACTGAGCTGAGCAGAGTGACATCACTGAGCTGAGCAGAGTGACATCACTGAGCTGAGCAGAGTGACATCACTGAGCTGAGCAGAGTGACATCACTGAGCTGAGCCGAGTGACATCGCTGAGCAGAATGACATCACTGAGCTGAGCAGAGTGACATCACTGAGCTGAGCAGAGTGACATCACTGAGCTGAGCAGAGTGACATCACTGAGCTGAGCAAAGTGACATCACTGAGCTGAGCAGAGTGACATCACTGAGCTGAGCAGAGTGACATCACTGAGCTGAGCAGAGTGACATCACTGAGCTGAGCAGAGTGACATCACTGAGCTGAGCAGAGTGACATCACTGAGCTGAGCAGAGTGACATCACTGAGCTGAGCAGAGTGACATCACTGACCTGAGCAGAGTGACATCACTGAGCTGAGCAGAGTGACATCACTGAGCTGAGCAGAGTGACATCACTGAGCTGAGCCGAGTGACATCGCTGAGCAGAATGACATCACTGAGCTGAGCAGAGTGACATCACTGAGCTGAGCAGAGTGACATCACTGAGCTGAGCCGAGTGACATCGCTGAGCAGAATGACATCACTGAGCTGAGCAGAGTGACATCACTGAGCTGAGCAGAGTGACATCACTGAGCTGAGCCGAGTGACATCGCTGAGCAGAATGACATCACTGAGCTGAGCAGAGTGACATCACTGAGCTGAGCAGAGTGACATCACTGAGCTGAGCAAAGTGACATCACTGAGCTGAGCAGAGTGACATCACTGAGCTGAGCAGAGTGACATCACTGAGCTGAGCAGAGTGACATCACTGAGCTGAGCAGAGTGACATCACTGAGCTGAGCAGAGTGACATCACTGAGCTGAGCAGAGTGACATCACTGAGCTGAGCAGAGTGACATCACTGAGCTGAGCGACATCACTGAGCCGAGCAGAGTGACATCACTGAGCTGAGCAGAGTGACATCACTGAGCTGAGCAGAGTGACATCACTGAGCTGAGCAGAGTGACATCGCTGAGCTGAGCAGAGTGACATCGCTGAGCTGAGCAGAGTGACCTCGCTGAGCTGAGTAGAGTGACATCACTGAGCTGGGCAGAGTGACATCACTGAGCTGAGCAGAGTGACATCACTGAGCTGAGCAGAGTGACATCACTGGGCTGAGCAGAGTGACATCACTGAGCTGAGCAGAGTGACATCACTGAGCTGAGCAGAGTGACATCACTGAGCTGAGCAGAGTGACCTCGCTGAGCTGAGCAGAGTGACATCGCTGAGCTGGGCAGAGTGACATCACTGAGCTGAGCAGAGTGACATCACTGAGCTGAGCAGAGTGACATCACTGGGCTGAGCAGAGTGACATCACTGAGCTGAGCAGAGTGACATCACTGGGCTGAGCAGAGTGACATCACTGGGCTGAGCAGAGTGACATCACTGAGCTGAGCAGAGTGACATCACTGAGCTGAGCAGAGTGACATCACTGGGCTGAGCAGAGTGACATCACTGAGCTGAGCAGAGTGACATCACTGAGCTGAGCAGAGTGACATCACTGAGCTGAGCAGAGTGACCTCACTGAGCTGAGCAGAGTGACATCACCAATCTCGATCGTAGGACCCAGAGGAGCTTCATCCCCACCTGCTCCTCCTGAGTGACCTCTGTATATTATGTGACCATCTTCATCTTCTCTCTTTTAGCGTGTGGAGGGACCTTACATATGGAGAATGGAGCATTTAACAGTCCCGGGTATCCAGACAATTATCCCGCCAATACGGAGTGTGTGTGGAAGATTCTCAGCTCTCCTGGCAATCGGCTCATGCTTTCTTTCATGTAAACGTCTTCTCGCTTCATATTATTTCCATTTTAACGGCCTTCCAGGAAGGAAATGTAACATCTGGCAGGAAAACGGTTATTATAAATTGGACTCTGGAAAGATAACAATCCTCCAGAGCGTAGCATTATTAACTCTGCTGTTATCGTGCAGACATGTACTCGTATGGATACATCATAAGGTGCAAGTTAGACAGGGGAGTCAACGTTAATCATTTTATGATGTGCTACAGATGCATCTAAGAAAAGTTTATGAAAGGGGTTAGAGGTGTAGTGGGAAAAAAAAGTTTCTCCACCTTGCCCATTCTATGAGTTCGTAAAAATCCACAGACTTGCATTGCCGATTTTGATCAGACACAAGGATCAAAACAGGACATGTCTCCGTATTTTTCTTGGACTTAGGCCTGTTTCACACATCAGGTTTTCGCTGACAGCACGAATCCGGCAAATGTTGAAAAAAACAGATCCATCGCAGATTGTGAAAAATTGATGAGACGGATCCGACTAGCTGATCCAGCTAATTGGATCCTAAAAAAATCTGAGCATGCGCAGTTAAAAAACACGGAATCCGGCATTTGACGGATCCAGCGCCCATAGGCTTCCATTCTAGCAAAAAGCCGGAAGCGCCGGATCTGGCACTGTCCGGTTTTTCGCCGTAGACAAAAAATGTAACTTTGTACGTTTTTTCCAGATGCCGGAAAACCCCTTTTCGCCGGATCCAGCGAAAGACGGATGAAACGTGAGGCCATCCGGCACAATCCGACGCTAATACAAGTCTATGAGAAAAATCCGCTTTCGCTGGATCCGTTTTTTTTTTTTTTAAAAGCCGGATTTAGCCTGACGGCGAAACCCTGATGGGTGAAAAGGGCCTGAGTCGTCCGAGTAAACAATAAGAAACATGTCCAATTTTGATTGTAGTGTCGGATCAAAATCTGCAATGAAAGTGTAAGGAAGGATCCATGAAAAAAATCGGACATGTGCACATCCCCAAAGATTGTCATTGGTATGAGTGCTATCCACGCAAACCACGGATAGCTCTAGTACAATACAACTGGACATTTACACAATCCCTAAGATAAAGCAAAGATTGGGGAGATTATGAGCAGGGTTGGAGGAGCCTAACAGAGTAGAAGAAGGTTGGCCGAGTTCCATGTTGGCAGCAGAAGACCATCACACTTGTCACTAGGGTCTATTGGAACCTGTTACATTGAACATGGTGCCTGATCTGTCAGCAGTATGTCATAGAGCAGATTGATAAATAGGTTTGTACGAAAATATTCAGTATTACATGTATTTTATCAGTTAAAATTTCTGTCTGTTCAGGGCTTAGACGTGAAGGGGGCAGTCCTAATCAGTCACTAATTGCCTACTCAGTATTGGGGGAGGTTCAAAAGAGTGATGTTTCCACATCATTGTGATGTTACAGACACCTAATAATTTAAGATGAAATCCCATGTTCTCCTAGGGCAGAACCTCTTCGCTCACCAGAAGGACATGTCACGTTCTGGGTATTGTTTGACCTCTTTGTTAATCTCCCTACATTACACCCCCCTCAGGTCATTCTCACTTCAGACCAGTGACAACTGTTCCAGTGATTATGTGGAAGTTAGAGAAGGAAATCACACCGGTGTATCCTTAGGACATTTCTGTGGAAACAGATTGCCAAGTAATGTCACCTCAATCATCGGTCACATCCTTTGGGTGAAGTTTGCGTCTGATGCTACTGTCAGCGGCCCTGGGTTTCGAGCCACCTTCTCCCACTGTAAGTCTGTCAATTCACCTCATTTCCATTCGTTCTCAAAATACACAATGAAAATGTAAATCAAAAAATTTGGATAAGAGATAATAATAAATGTAAAAAAAACTTACGAAAAAAACATTTAAAGGGGTTGTCCAGTTTCAGAAATCCACAATTTCCGATACTATAGTTTGTTTAAGAAAAGAACTGCACTATCCTCACCCTGTGTCCAGCACTGCTGCTTCCAGTGCCCGTTGTCATTGTCATCACGTCGACAGCATGGCATCCAGTCAGTGAGCTCAGAACGAGTGACTTTAGTAATTGGCTGCAGACAACAAGACGTTAACGCTGCAGACAATAATAAGCACTGGGAGCAGCAGCGAAGACTTAGCACTGGACTCAAGTAAGAAAGGCACAATTTGTTGTTTTTAAACAAATTTGAAGCTCGGAAAGAGGGGTTTTCTGAAACTGGAAAACACCTTTATACTGCTGGAAAGGTATAATCAAAAACTTGGCATGCTGCACAAATCAGATCTATAGAACGAATCCATATGCTACGTATCTGATATTGTAGCTCAGCTCCACTAAGGCTTCTTTTACACTTGCCGTGTTTTTGCGGGCCGTTTTTGCAGGACCAATAGAGTTCTAGGGGGACTCAAAAACGGGCCGTAAAAATTAATTTATCGGAGCGCCGTATGGCCGTATGGTCGTAAGGGCCTTATTTACGGCCGTGAAAAAAATATCGAGCCTGCTCAATATTTTTCACAGTTTATGGACACGGCCCCCATTGAAATCAATGGGGCCGCAAAAACAACAGAAGCTTGCCCAGTGTGTTGATTTTGCGGTACACCGCGAAGACCGTATTTATGAAACGCTGTATTTTTACTAGAAAGCGCCCATGTACTTCCTGTTTATCACTTCGAAAGCCTGCAGAGACATGAGATGGACCTATTCCAAACCAGAAAAACGGCGATCTGAGATTTTTGCGGCCCATAACAACGGGCCGCAAAAAACACGGCAAGTGTAAAAGAAGCCTAAGATTAATAGATTTGAGCTGTAATACTATCAACAACCAGTGGCTGGAGGTGGCGCTGTTTTGGAAAAGAAGGTATATGTCGTTTCTGTCATATCTAATCAATTTGTATTCAATACTTTTAGTATTTGGGAACAATCTAGAAGGAAGCTCTGGACAAATTGCTTCTCCGCTGTGGCCCAGGCAGTATCCTCACCATTCTGACTACACCTGGAATATCAATGTGGAATCAGGTCGCATCATTGAGATTACAGTTTTGGAGATGGACATTGAAGACCACGCAAGGTGCAACTATGACAAACTAGGAGTAAGTTTTACTCCCTATCATTTATGGAATAAAACTCTTTTGACATTATTATGGTTGTTTCATTGGGTATTCCTACTAGAAGGACTTATGTCACATCCACACCATATTATCACCACATAGTGACCTATAATACCATCTACAAGGAACAAATACCGCCACAAAATGTCCAGATCACATATTACCACCACAGTGACTGAACAATATCACATACAAGGAACAAATACCACCGCACCATATCCAGACTACATATTACCACCACATGGTGACCAACTACATACAAGGAACAAATATCAACACAACATGACCAGACCACATATTACCACCACACAGTGACCAAATAATGGCACATACAAGGAACAAATACCACCACACCATGACCAGACCACATATTACCACCACATAGTGACCAAATAATAGCACATACAAGGAACAAATACCGCCACACCATGGCCAGACAACATATTACCACCACATTGTGACTGAATACTACAATACTGATTACTAATTAAAAAAAAAACTATCACCATAAGTGCCATTATACACAGGAGATCTGTACTTAGTATGCAGTGTCTGTTTACAGGTAATACAGTGATCAACGGTGCCATTATACACAGGAGCTCTGTATATAGTGTCAGTGTACAGGTAATACAGTAATCCCCAGTAACATTATACACAGGAGCTCTGCATATAGTGTCAGTGTACAGGTAATAAAGTGATCACCAGTGACATTATACACAGGAGTTCTGTATATAGTATACAGTGTATGGTGTCAGTGTACAGGTAACACACTGACTCAGCAGTGACGTCTCAAGCTGAAGTCCTTCATCTTTGCGTTTCCTTTTAATCCAGTGAAGACCGCCATCACTTATTTCAGCCAGGACTCGTCTCTGCATAAAATAACACAGTTATCTAGAGCACCGCTTCCAGAGCACATTCCCCACATTTTCCCTTTCTTCTACACTACACATCTGAATACAGACGTTTACCCACCATTAATATATAATTGGTTATTATGCAACCCACCATTCCAAATATAAATTATAATCCGCCACTGTGCCCCGACTAACTATACATAGCCACTTTCCCCATTTAATATATAAATTAATTAGCCCCTGTACTCTTTCCCCCAATTCATTACCAGTCATTTTATCCTCAACGCCCCCCCAAGTACCTCCCGCTTTAACTCTTATCCCGATTCATTATAGTTACATGCCCCTTCTGCCTCAGTTCATTGTCTTCTCTCTCTCCCAGCCTCTATTCATTATCAACTGCTGTTCCCCAAACTCAAAATTCATTATTTGCTCTCCCCACCTTTATTACACCATTTATTACACATAATCATTTGCAGTCCCCATCACCCCCACATCATTATTTGCAGTCCCCATCACCCCTACATCATCATTTGCAGTCCCCATCACCCCCACATCATCATTTGCAGTCTCCATCACCCCCACATCATCATTTGCAGTCCCCATAACCCCCACATAATCATTTGCAGTCCACCTTACTTCATCATTTACAGTCCCCTATCCCCCGTCACTTCATCTGCAGTCCCCCTTACTTCATCATTTGCAGCCCCCTATCATTTCATCATGTGCAGTACCCCCTCAAACACACTTCATCATCTACAATCTCAATCCCCCCCACCTCACCCATTAAAAAAAAACAAAAACGTTTTTTATACTTACCTCAGTCGTTCCCGGGGCATCTAGTGTTTTTAGCAGTGAAGCACCTAGAATGCATGGGCTATAGTCAGGACCTGCAGGGAGCCCATACATTCTAGCTAAAGCCGAGCAGGAGCTGCGCAGCCGACTAGGTAAGACGGCCACGGACAGCTCCAGAAAGGCTCCCGGGCCCCAGCGCCGACGTATGTGCTGCAGTGCACGGTATTTTAGTGCACGATGCGGCACAAGAGTGGGGCCCCGGATCTACGGGCCCCTCTGTGTACTGCTGCTGACCGGGCCTCATGCAGCAGTAAGGGCAGTAATGCCCCGATGGCGGCCCTGCCTGTGTGCATTCTCATTGACGCAGAGAGATGACAGAGATGGAAAGAAAGAGAGAAAGAAAGGTGAGCGAGAGCTACACCAAGGAGAGAGTGGGGGAAAGAAAAGAAAGAAAGTAGGGTGAGAGGTAGGTACAGAGTGGGATAAAGAACGAAAGAGAAAGAAAGATTGAGAAAGATGTACAGAGAAGAGAGAGAGGAGGAAAGAACAGAAAGAAAGAGAAAGATAGGTGAGAGAGACACAGAGAGGTGAGAGGGAGGAAGAAAAAAAGCAGAGTTAGTGAGAGGTACAGAGAGAAAAGAGATAGGGGGAAAGAAAGAAAGAAAGAAAGAAAGAAAGAAAGAAAGAAAGAGAAAGAAAGGATGAGAAAAAGGTAAAGAGAGGAGGGGGAAACAACAGAAATATAGATAGAGAGAGAAAGAAAGGTGAGCGACAGGTACAGAGTGGAGAGAGAGAGAGAGTGGGAAGAAAAGAAAGAAAAAGCAGGGTGAGTGAGAGGTACAGAGAGGAGAGGGAGAAAGTAAGAAAGAGAAAGAAAGAAAAAGATGAACGAGAGGTACAGAGGAGAGAGGGGGAAAGAAAGAAAACAGGATGAGAGACAAGTACAGAGGAAATATATGGGAAAAGAACACAAAGAGATAAGTACTGTAGTAGACTAGTTATTATACTTGGTTATTATCACAATCAGAACAAACATAACTGTGATGCGGCTGCACTGCAGTTTAACGCAACCTCCAGCAGGGGGTGTTGATATGGGAAGAGAGGTTGCACACTCACAGCATAGCAACACTGAGCAGCCGCACAGGTGTCATAGGTAATGAAAGAATGGTCAGACGAGCAGAGTCAGAAACTCTCAGGAGAAGAAGTACCAGAGGTAACAGCAATGCACGTAGTCAGAGACAAGCCTGAAGTCAGAGCCAAACGGGAATGCGGTATCCATAAAGTGAGACGTAAGACGAAGTCGGGGAACAAGCCAGAAGTCAAAGCTGGTCAGGGAACAAGGTACCAGCGATGGAAAGCAAGAGGTGGGTTTCAGAGCCCAGGCCGAGTCATGCACTGTAAGGAAAACCACCAGATGAACACTAAGTCAGGGATAGGGAACGAGTCTCACACAAATATGGGAAGTCAGAGGAGGAAGGATCATCAGGGTATACGGGTCAGCTGCTCTAGCCTGGAAGCATGAACTATCACTGATGCTGTCCAGCAGACTGCAGAGGACTGAAACAGCCCAGCCAGCTCCAAAACGAGGCAGAGGGGGTTAACCCCCGCATGACCAGTCCAGAGAGAGGATAGCAGAAAACAAACTCTGGACTGGATCATGATAGTACCCCCCGCTCAATGGGGGGCCACAGGACCCCCAGGCTTCCCTGGACAACGAGCATGAAAGGCCTGGACCAACCAATCCGCATGGACCGAATGCACCGGCACCCACGACCGATCCTCATGACCGTAACCTTTCCAATGGACCAAGTACTGAAGTGAACAGAGGAGCATAGGAGAATCCACCACCCATTTCACCTCATACTCGGTCTGGCCATCCACAACAGGCAGTGGGAGCGAGGGAGATTCATCTGAAGAAGGCACCGTTGCCTTCAGAAGCGCCATATGGAACACATTGGGGATCCGCAATGACGGAGGCAAGTGCAGGCAAAAGGCCACAGGATTCACCACCTCTAAAATTTCATAAGGGGGGGAAGATCGGTGATAAAATCCATGGACAGATGAGTCCATGGTCTATTTGGAATTGGCAGTGGCACCAATTCCCCGACGGCCGATTACGGGGGTTTTTTGCGAAGGGACAAGTTTCACCGGAGGACACAAACCCAGTGACGTCAGCCAACGAGGGCCACCAAAACAGCCTAGTGATGGCTTTACGAGTGGCCGAGATTCCAGGATGCTCATCCGGAGCAGAGTCATGGAACTCCCGAAGCACCCTTAATCGATACTGAACAGGCATAAAGAGCTTATTTTCAGGTATGGATGAAGGAGCAAGAGATTGGGCCTCATGAATCTCTCGTTCCAATGCCGAGGACAACGCATTCACCACCACTCGGTGCTGAAGAATGGAGGAAGGAGGTTCAGGAGGTGATACTGGATCTATGCTACGAGATAAAGCATCAGCCTTCACATTCTTGGACCCTGGTCTGAAAGTAATAGAAAAATGAAGTTGGGAAGAAAAAGTGACCACCTTGCCTGTCTCGGAGTTAAACATTTGGCGGACTCTATGTAACACAGGTTCTTGTGATCCGTAATGACAGTGATACGATGTACAGCCCCCTCCAAAAAATGCCTCCATTCTTCGAAAGTCAATTTAATGGCCAATAGCTCCCGGTTACTCACATCATAATTCCTCTCAGCAGAGAAAATTTTTTTCAAAAAGAAGGCACAGAGTCGTAAGTTAGTCAACGTCGTGGGCCCCTGAGACAACACAGCCCTCACTCCCACATCCGAGGCGTCCACCTCTACAATAAATGATTTAGACAAATCAGGATGAACCAATACAGGGGCAGTTGTAGGATGCTAGCAGGTGCATATGATGCAATGACACACAGGAGGCAGAGCAAGGGTTAACAGGTTCTTTATACATAACAGTGATGGTATAAGCAGGGGGGTAACGGTTATGAATTTGCGGATGGGGGAAAGACAAATACAGGAGATAATGACAGGTTAACTTATCAGTCTCTGTGCGGTGGAGGAAGGTGGCTGGAAGATCAGTCGGCGGCACCACAGGCGGCGCGAGATATCTCAGATCTGTTCCCACAGATGGGCGATCCACTGTCTCCTTGCGATGACGAATCCTCCGAGTTCTTCAGCATGTGATCTCCTGATCCGAGCACACGGTGGGGTAGTGGTGATGGTTGGCGGCACAGTGGAAGAAGTAGAAAGTTCAGTAGGCAAGGCCGCAGCAGAAGCACACAGTCCAGAGGACACAGCTAAAGGCATGGCCGGTCCTTAGTAGGCACTGCAAGGATGGGACTAAGGCTACGTTCACACTAGCGTTCTGCTAGTGTGCGTCGCCTTAGCGTCGGGCGACGCAGCGGCGACGCACGCGTCATGCGCCCCTATGTTTAACATGGGGGACGCATGCGTTTTTGTGTGTTGCGTTTTGCAACACTTGCGTCTTTTTTGCCGCTAGCGTCGGACAAAGAAAACGCAGCAAGTTGCATTTTTCTTGCGTCCGATTTTCGGCAAAAAACGACGCACACGTCGCAAAACGCAGCGTTTTTGCGTGCGTTTTGCCGCATTTTTGTGTGTGTCGTGCATTGCGTCGCCGACGCAGCGGTGCGCAACGCTAGTCTGAACGTAGCCTAAGCGGTGCCCCCGTGGTGGTGAGCAGAGCCAAGGTATGAACTCTATCCTGGTACCTACCCGGTGCGGATGTCTCTCAGGGCTGAGGGTAGAATGTGTCGGCAGTCTTGCTAGCCAGGAATATAGGCACAGCTAGCTGGCGTGGGTCCGTCGAGAGGGAGTCAACATCTCACTGCTCACAAGCTTGCAAACTTGTTCGCCGCGAAGTGTCCCGTCTTCCCGCTCAGACTGCTATTTATGTCGGACCCTCCCCATCAGTCAGGTGTCCTGAACTGCTCTGGTCAGAAATCTCTTCCCCCCCGAAACAATGGTGACAGCCCCGACGGTTCCGGCCCAGACACGCAAGAGAGACCGTTAGCTTGGCTCTCCTCCCTACACAGTCATGAAACCGTTCTTCAAGGAAAAATATAGCCGCCACAGCTGGAGCGGAACGTTTTTGAGATCATCCCCCTTACAAGTTAAATCCGTGAGGGGTTTGCCCACCTGAGAAAACCCCTTAATGCATTTTCTATAATAATTAGCGAAACGCAGAAAACGCTGAAGACCCTTTAGATCTCTGGGTTGTACCCAATCCACAATAGCCCGTACCTTCCTAGCGTCCATGCGAAACCCCTCAGCAGACAAAATGACCCCAAGAAAGGAAAATTCTTGAGCAAAAAACTTCTCTTCTCCGGTTTAGCAAATAGTGAGTTCTCCCTAAGCCTCTGAAGAACCGTCCGGAAGTGGCCCATGTGACTCTGTCAGAAGAATATATGAGGATGTTATCCAAATAAACTACCATGAAACGCCCAATAAAATCTGAGAAAACATGATTCATGAAATTCTGGAACACTGCCGGTGCGTTAGTCAGGCCAACGGCATAACCAAATTTTCAAACAAACCCTCAGAGGTGAGAAATGCAGTTTTGCACTCACCCCCCTCACGCATATGGATGAGATTATATGCTCCCCTGAGGTCCAACTTAAAGAACCAACTGGCCCCCGACAATCGATTGTACACATCGGGTATAAGTGGGAGGGGATAAGTGTTTCTTATAGTGATTTTATTCAGTTCTCAAAAATCGAGGCATGGGCGTAAACCACCATCCTTTTTCTTCACAAAAAAGAACCCTGCCACCACGAGAGACAGATGGCTGAATGTGCCCTTTACAGAGGCTATCAGAGATATACTCCTTCATAGGTTGTACACACGGGCTTTGGGCAATTTGGCACCTTGAACAAGATCAATAGCACGAATGGGCGGTGTGGTGGTAGAACCTCAGCCTCCTTTTCAAAGAACACAACCTCAAAGTCCTTCTGGTACTCCGGAATACTCTCCAGACTGACGGATGACACAAGTACAGTAGTGAGGCAATTTTTACTACAATTAGGACCCCATTTAACAATGTCCCGAGATTCCCAATGTATCACAGGATTATGTAATTGTAGCCAGGGGAACCCCAACACCAGTCCCGCAGGCAGATTGTCCATAACAAAACATGAAATACATTCCTGGTGTAGGGAACCCACTTTAAGGAGAAACTCCTCTGAAACACATTTGATGACATTCTTAGCTAGTAGTGTTTTGTCAATGGCAACAACATGACTAGGAGGCTCCAGTCTAACTGTTCCTAACTTACACATGGACAGCAAGTCAGAGTCAATAAAGTTCATGGACGACCCGCAATCCACGAAGGCAGAAGTAGGCACGGAGCCACTCCCACAACAAAGTTCCACTTCCAACAAAACTTTTGGTAATGCAGAAAAAGGTACCTGAGAGTCTGGGTGATTTCCACGACAATCACCCAGACTCAGCCACTTGGTAGTCGATGGGCAGTCCTTTTTCCAAAGTCCGGGATCTCCGTAGTAAAAACACAGCTTTCCTACACGTCGCCGTCTCCTGTCCTTCTCCTCAAGGTTGGCAGCTCCCACCTCCATAGGTTCAGATGGAGGCAAAACAACAGAGCCAACAGGGAGCAACAGAACCTCTCGCTGGGTAACACCTTTCTTCCGCAGCCTCTGATCCATACAGATAGCCTGAGTGGAGGTGGATGGAGAGCCAACGCATCCTTCAGGTAATCCGACAGTCCACTCCTGAACTGACATCTCAGCGCAGAGTCATCCCAGGACACCTCAGTGGACCATCGACGGAACTCGGAGCTGTACCACTCGGCTGTGCACTTTCCCTGAACCAGACTCATAATAGTGTCCACTGTCAACCTGACATGGTCCGGTTCATCATAGATAAGTCTAAGGGCCTCAAAGAACCTATCTACCTATGTTCAGGAGCAGTAGGGGGCAGTGAGAAAGCCCAAGATTGGGGACCCTCTCTAAGTAAGGAGATAATAATCCCTACCCGCTGAGTCTCATTCCCAGATGATCGGGGTCTAAAAGAAAACAATAATTTACAACTCTCCCTGAGCGTACGAAATTTCTCTTTATTGCCAGAAAAGGTGTCAGGAAGCTTAACCAAGGGTTCGGGAGGGTGCAAAACAACATCTACTGAATCACCAGGTCGACTAACAGCATGAGGGTTGGTTCCCTGCACGGTCTTAAGAGTATGCGTCAGCTTTTTTCTTAAAGGGAACCTGTCACCCCGAAAATCGCGGGTGAGGTAATCCCACCGGCATCAGGGGCTTATCTGCAGCATTCTGTAATGCTGTAGATAAGCCCCCGATGTTACCTGAAAAAGGAGAAAAATACGTTAGATTATACTCACCCAGGGGCGGTCCCGCTGCTGGTCAGGTCGGATGGGCGTCTCCGGTCCGCTCCGGCGCCTCCTATCTTCTTTCCATGACGTCCTCTTCTGATCTTCAGCCACGGCTCCGGCGCAGGCGTACTTTGCTCTGCCCTCTTGAGGGCAGAGGATAGTACTGCAGTGCGCAGGCGCCGGAAAGGTCAGAGGCCCGGCGCCTGCGCACTGCAGTACTTTGTCTGCCCTCAAACATTGCTTTCCTCATGGGGAGAGTGATGTTATGTTTGGGGGCAAGAAGGGATAACTGTCACCAGGTAAACACAAGCATGCAACACTTTCACACTCCAGGCCACCAGGGGGAGCTTTTGATCCTATTTACTAGGTGCCTCCCCATATATATATGATAGTTTTGGAGGGAAGGGTCAGAACAGTTTTTGCCAGGAAACAGACTGGATCAGTATGAGGCAGAAGAGGGTTTATGGAGCTGTGTAGCCACAGTGCAGCAGTTCCTGGAAAGAGACTTACAGAGAGACAAATATATTGCAGAGAGCGTGTAGGAGAGCGAAGCACAGGAGAGGATTCCAGTGGGAGACCAGCCACGAGCAGGCTGCCTCCTTCTGAGGCGCAGAGACCGGTAGCCGGAACACCGAGGTTGTAAGGTCCTCTACGACTTACATCGGAGACCGGCAAGACAGCTGAACTTCACATTACCTGTCCAACTTAATACCCAGGAGACACAGTGACACCTTTAGAGCCCGGGGCGTGCTAGAGTCCCTATAAAAAGACTCAAGTCACCAGTCATGTCCTATCTTATTCGGGGACAGAGAGAGAGAACATCTGTGAGGACCTTATCTGAAGCCATAGGCAGTAAGGGACTACAACACCATGGTGCTAGAGGAATGCTTTGATTTCCACCTGGATAAAGGGACTCCTAACTTGCCTCCAAGCCGGCCGGACCCTGCCTACCCTGTGATCTGGTGCCCTGGAGTGTTCCTGCCTGAAGTTTTCAGTAAACAAGGTAAAGAGATGGCGAACCTGTGTCCCTGTTCTTTACCGCGCCATTCACCATCTTCCGTCTACACACCGGGAGCCTTGTGGATACACTTCCCCTGTGGGAAGTTATACCATCTAGCTTCCATAACATCACCCTAGTGGATCCCTCAAAGCAGCGTTGGTCCCCACTGACCGAATACCACAGGTGGCGTCACGAACATAAACAGGTATCACACAAAATACGCGAAGTCAGGGGCGGAAGGATCACCAGGGTATACGGGTCAGCTGCTCTAGCCTGGAAGCATGAACTATCACTGAAGCTGGCCAGCAGACTGCAGAGGACTGAAAAAGTCTAGCCAGCTCCAAAATGAGGCAGATGGGGTTAACCCCCGCATGACCAGTCCAGAGAGAGGATAGCAGAAAACAAACTCCTGTCTGGATCATGACTATATCATTATAAAATGTCAGCAGCTTACATTTGCTTTAAACATACAGTTGTTCTCAAAAGTTTACATACCCCGGCAGAATATTTGCTTTCTTTGCCTTTTTTTCAGAGAATATGAATGATAACACCAAAACTTTTCTCCACTCATGGTTAGTTGTTGGGTGAAGCCATTTATTGCCAAACTACTGTGTCTCTTTTTAAATCATAATGACTACCCAAAACATCCAAATGACCCTTATTCGAAAGTTCACATACCTCATTTCTTAATACAGTGTATTGCCCCCTCTAACATCAATGACAGCTTGAAGTCTTTTGTGGTAGTTGTGGATGAGGTTCTTTATTTTCTCAGATGGTAAAGCTGCCACTCTTCTTGGCAACAAGCCTCTAGTTTCTGTAAATTCCTTGGCTGTCTAGCATGAGCTGCGCGCTTGAGATCTCCCCAGAGTGGCTCAATGATATTGAGGTCAGGAGACTGTGATGGCCACTTCACTTTGTTCTGCTCTAGCCAATGACAGGTCGAGTTGACAAAAATCATAACCACAAAATAATTGAAATTAATATATATGTCTATACAGTATATATATATATATATATATATATATTCGGGCCACCATCTAGTATATATATATATATATATATATATATATATATATATATATATATATATATATATACTAGATGGTGGCCCAATTCTAACGCATTGGGTATTCTAGAATATGCATGTCCATGTAGTATATTGCCAAGCGACGTAGTGTATTGACCAGCCACGTAGTATATTGCCCAGTTATGTAGTATATTGCCCAGCCACGAAGTATATTGCCCAGCCACGTAGTATATTGCCCAGCCACGCAGTATATTGCCCAGTTACGTAGTATATTGCGCAGCCACGTAGTATATTGCCCAGCCACGCAGTATATTGCCCAGTTACGTAGTATATTGCCCAGCCACGTAGTATATTGCCCAGCCACGTAGTATATTGCCCAGCCACGCAGTATATTGCCCAGTTACATAGTACATTGCGCAGCCACGTAGTATATTGCCCAGCCACGCAGTATATTGCCCAGTTACGTAGTATATTGCCCAGCCACGAAGTATATTGCCCAGCCACGTAGTATATTGCCCAGCCACGCAGTATATTGCCCAGTTACGTAGTATATTGCGCAGCCACGTAGTATATTGCCCAGCCACGCAGTATATTGCCCAGTTACGTAGTATATTGCCCAGCCACGAAGTATATTGCCCAGCCACGTAGTATATTGCCCAGCCACGCAGTATATTGCCCAGTTACGTAGTATATTGCGCAGCCACGTAGTATATTGCCCAGCCACGCAGTATATTGCCCAGTTACGTAGTATATTGCCCAGCCATGAAGTATATTGCCCAGCCACGTAGTATATTGCGCAGCCACGTAGTATATTGCCCAGCCACGCAGTATATTGCCCAGCCACGCAGTATATTGCCCAGTTACGTAGTATATTGCGCAGCCACATAGTATATTGCCCAGCCACGCAGTATATTGCCCAGTTACGTAGTATATTGCCCAGCCACGTAGTATAATGCCCAGCCACGTAGTATATTGCCCAGCCACGAAGTATATTGCCCAGCCACGTAGTATATTGCGCAGCCACGTAGTATATTGCCCAGCCACGTAGTATATTGCCCAGCCACACAGTATATTGCCCAGTTACGTAGTATATTGCGCAGCCACATAGTATATTGCCCAGCCACACAGTATATTGCCCAGTTACGTAGTATATTGCCCAGCCACGAAGTATATTGCCCAGCCACGTAGTATATTGCGCAGCCACGTAGTATATTGCCCAGCCACGCAGTATATTGCCCAGTTACGTAGTATATTGCCCAGCGACGTAGTATATTGCCCAGTCACGTAGTATATTGTCCAGTCACGTAGTATATTGCCCAGCGACGTAGTATATTGCCCAGCGATGTAGTATATTGCCCAGCCACGTAGTATATTGCCCAGTGACGTGGTATATTGCCGAGCCACGTAGTATATTGCCCAGTCACGTATTGCCCAGAGACGTAGTATATTGCCCGGCGACGTAGTATATTGCCCAGCGATGTAGTATGTTGCCCAGCCACGTAGTATATTGCCCAGCCACATAGTATATTGCCTGGCCACGTAGTATATTGCCCAGCCACGTAGTATATTGCTCAGCCACATAGTATATTGCCCAGCCACGTAGTATATTGCCCAGCGACGTGGTATATTGCCGAGCCACGTAGTATATTGCCCAGTCACGTATTGCCCAGCCACATAGTATATAGCACAGCCCACATAGTACGGTATATTGGCCAGTCACGTAGTATATTGCCCAGCCACATAGTATATAGCAGAGCCAAGTAGTATATTGCACAGTCACGTAGTATATTGCCCAGCACAGAGCCACGTAGTATAGAGACTAAACATAAAATAAAACATATACTCACCTATAGCCCGTTGAAGTCCTGCTATACTCACCATCCGCCGCCTTTCCCGCTCCTCGCCACGTTCCTGGGATCGCTCCATTGCAAGCGGCAGCTTCCGGTCCCAGGGCTGGTGTGAGCAGGACCTATGATGATGTTGCGGT
Source organism: Ranitomeya imitator (assembly GCF_032444005.1). Taxonomy (NCBI): domain Eukaryota; kingdom Metazoa; phylum Chordata; class Amphibia; order Anura; family Dendrobatidae; genus Ranitomeya; species Ranitomeya imitator. Next base: position 38,415,858 of record NC_091287.1, on the reverse strand, counting down.
CACATGACCAGGCAGCATCAATAGTAAATAGTTGGGGACACACAGGGTTAATAGCAGCGGTAACGGAGTGCGTTACACCGCGGGCCGTTACCGCTGCCATTAACCCTGTGTGAGTGGAGGGGATTACGGAGCGGGCGCCGGGCAGTGAGTGCAGGGGAGTAGGGGAGGGACTAATCGGACTGTGGCCGTCGCTGATTGGTCGCGGCAGCCATGACTGGCAGCTGCCGAGACCAATCAGCGAACGAATAACTGTGACAGAAGGACAGACAGACAGACGGAAGTACCGCTTAGACAATTTTTATGTATATAGATATAGTGCTCAGCATAAATGAGCGCACCCTTTTTGAAAAGTATATATGGTATATGTACACTCTTCGACAAAATTGATGGTACCCTACTGTTAAAGTAAGAAAAACCCACATTGGTCACTGAAACAACTTGAAACTGGCAAAAGTAATTCATAGAATCCTAGAATGGTAGAGTTGGAAAGGACCTCAAGGGTCATCCTTCAGCACTCCAACACCCTGTTTAGTGTAGGACTCACTAAACTATCTCAGGCAGATATTCTGTCCAGCCTCTGATGGAAGACTTCAATTGAAGGAGAACTCACCACCTCCTGTGGCAGCCTGTTCCGCTCATTGATCACCCTTGATAATTTGATATTGATAACTTTCAACTTAAATTTACTGAATATCAAATTAATTTATTCAAATATATGTTTTTATTTTGATCCAACACTAAAGAGGTTGTCAATTACTTTAACATTGAGGACCTATCCTCAGGAAAGATCATCAGTGTTTGATCGGTGGGATGCGACACCCGGCATTCCCACCAATCAGCTGTTCTCGGTCTCGGCCGGAACTGCCCAGTTAGGCTACGTTCACATTTGCGTTGTGCGATGTTGCGTCGGCAACGCAACGCACAACGCAAACAAAAACGCACAAAAACGCATGCTAAAACGCATAGTTTTGCGACGCATGCGTCCTTTTTTGCCGAATTTTGGACGCAAAAAAATGCATCTTGCTGCGTCCTCTGCGCCCTAACGCTTGCGGCAAAAAAAACGCATGCATCGCAAAACGCATGCAAACTCATGTCCATGCGCCCCCATGTTAAATATAGGGGCGCATGGCGCATGCGTCGCAGCGGCTGCGCCCGACGCAGCCCGGCAGAACGCAAATGTGAACGTAGCCTTATGGAGCTGCACAGCTCCGCCTGCTGTATAGTGGCCGTGGCCGGGTACTGCACTTCCGTCCGTATTCAAATCAATAGGGGTGATGTGCAGTACCCAGTTGCTGCCACTATACAGTATATTGAGCTGCACAGCGCAGCTCCGTAGCTAAGCAGTTACAGCCGTCACCGAGAACAGCTGATCGGCGGGGATGCTAGGGGTGGCACTCCCACTGATCAGACACTGATGACCTAGGATAGGCCCTCAATGTTAAAGTAGTGGAAAACCTCTTTAAGCACTGAATTTCCATTAGGGCCTGGTCTTGCCTCTACACAGTTTGACACTATGCAATCAGTGCTTAAGATATGTAGATACAACACCCTAACGAGAAAAGGAATGGTAATACCCTTTTGCCAATTTATTCATCATTATTTTCAGGAGGAATAACAGAAGAACATCACAATACAGAGTTGTAAGAACAGATAATTTAGAATTGTTTCTTCATGGGGCTTTTTACTAAGATAGACGCTTTAGAAGAACCGTCAGGCCCATGTAACGTTTGCCCCATCCTGGCTGTGGGTTTTAGCATGCTGCCACTGCTTTTAGCTAGTGCAGCAGCTGTTTTGTATACTATAATTATGTGTTTTATTATTTGTGTGTAAAGCCGTTTTGGATTGTACTTTTTTTTGCAGATATTTGATGGACCTAACACGCACTTTCACGTGATTGGCACGTATTGTGGAGTGACCCCTCCACCTTCTCTCTTCTCCTCTGGTAGCACAGTGACAATACAATTCCTGAGTGACAACAGTATCAGCCAAATGGGGTTTCTCCTGGAGTGGAGAGCAATCAATGTATCCCCGGGGCCAGTACCCACCATAGCTCCAGGTATAAATCCTAGCTGCCTGTAAGGAATTAGGAAAATATCATAGATTTTGCAACAACTTTTTTTTTAGTAGTTTTAACAAAGCTTTTGGTATCAAAATTTGAGATTGGGGGCGCTATTTCATTTTTCATCTCTAGGTCACCTGACAGGGCTGATTTACTACTGCCGTTTATTCATTGTATCACAGGAGCATGTGGTGGAGCTTTACGGACCGGAGAAACACCATTATTCCTTTTCTCTCCTGGGTGGCCCAATATGTACCCACCAAGAATTGTATGCACCTGGGTGATCAGGTCTCCCCAATCCACGGTGGAGCTGAATCTCCTGTCAGTGGATATTGAAGCACACACCACTTGCAGTAGTGACAAGCTAGTCATCAGAGACGGTAAGAGATTATTCTATAAAGAATATAAAAATAGTGAGTGTCAACCATTTATCATCATATTTTTTTGTGATTTTGTACTTCACCCTTCTGAAGCAGAGATTCAATCTCCGAGACACCACTAGAAGGAGCACAGTCTGCATTAGGCTCCCGTGCTCCCTCTAGTGGTGACTGCGGACATCCAGAATGTTATCTATTAAATCAATGTCTATCCGTTATCATTATTGTTTTTGTTAATATAACTTTCTAATATTGTTATTATATTGTATTATTTTTTTTGTCATCAAGGAGACAACAACATTGCCCCCATACTTGCCACTATCTGCGGTCGAGAGATTCCTGGACCAATTCGATCATCTGGTGACGCTATGTTCTTGTACTTTGCTTCTGATGGAAGTGTTTCTGGAAGAGGGTTCAATGCGTCTTATCACAAAAGTAAGGTTTCTTTAATCTTATTCTGTACATCTTGGGTTGGCGACTGACTCTGCCCCCCTTGGTATTAATTGGAAAGAACTTGTTCAGCACTTCCCGCCCCTGAGGAGCTGTATTCATACAAGGGGTGAGGAATTGGCAACGTGTTATAGTAAGAGGACCTCATCCTCCATAACAGGGGTCTCTAATTTGATCTTTACTATAGGGCCCCCTCCTAAAAAGAAAAGTCTAAAGTGGCAACATTTTAAATCCCTCCCTTTCTGTACACCCACGAAGAAGTGGGTTTTCCTTTAATGTACTTTTTCCACTTATTCAGGTTGTGGTGGATATTTACATGCAAACAGGGGACTGATCATATCACAAAATTACCCCGAAAACTACATTCCCAATCAGAACTGCACGTGGCACGTCCTGGCCACCACTGGATTCACAATTGCCGTCCATTTTGAACAAACGTTCGAAGTACTGAACAACGACGGCTCCTGCGGAGGTGGAGACTACTTGGAGGTACGTTAAAAGGGAGACAGATTTATCTTTGTGGCTGTTGTTGGATAAATCTTTTACATCTTTCGACTTTCTAGTATAAGTTTACACATCCTACTAGTTAGTTTACTTTGTGCCAAACTTTATGAACATGGCGTTGCACGTCAGGCCACACCCGTTTTACAACAAACCACACCCACTTTTTTGCAAAGCCAAACCTCCTTGCACAGAAAATGAAAAAATAGAGAGGTTATAAATGTGGTGCAAGATAGTTTTTGCTGCAAATTTGCAAATAACACACACTCAGTCGCTGTCGGTACCCAGCGGCACCTTAAATGATGCCGTCAGCGTTCACCTATCTCAGAATCGCGCCTGTATTCAAAGTAGGAAAATATTGTAATAAATCAGAACACAACAGTGAATATAACCCTAATTGTGTACTTTATCAGATGAAAAATGGACCCGATGAGTCAGCCCCTCCACTTGGAAATGGAAAATTTTGTGGCCGGAACGCGCCGTCCACCATGCACACCTCCGACAATGAACTCTTTGTCCGATTCATCACAGACGCCAGTAATGAAGGGAAAGGGTTTAAATTCAGATATGAGGCGAAAAGTCTAGGTATGTGGTGATCATGTTATGCAGATGGTCTCCAGACTCTCACAAGTAAATATGACGTTCTCTGGTCATTCTCCTGTGTGTAGATCTTGTTGGTTATGGCGCCCCCTGCTGGTTTTGTGACTCTTTCTCAGAACGTCCATCTAATGTGTCCAGTGCGGGTGAGAAGGCGTTACCGTAATGCTAGCGGACAGATTCTTAGCGACTGCTCTTCACAGTAACAGGAAGAAGTCTGCCGCCTGCGAGAAGGTGATACCGTACAAGTGAGCTACTGAGCATGTGTGACCGCCGACACCGGACACATCAGGATGACACTCTGAGAGGGAATTAAGAGAACACCAGGGGGCGCCCTAACAAGTGTGGAATGGCAGTATCAACACCATTTTTCATTATTTGGTTGTTATGTTTTGTGATCCAACAGACACATTTAATACTTATTGACACTGTCCCTTTAAACAAAGGTCAAACGGCAAAAAGGCTCATTTTCTAGTGGCTCTAGAGTGTCCCTCATGACTCCTTTTAGTGAACCAGCCATGAGCTGCACCTTATACTTATTAGAGGGGTACTCCAATAACAAATTCATAGTATAATGGAAAGTTAATAGTTAAAAAAAAAACCTGTCAATTTCTAACAACTGTCAAAATCCCTGCTTATCGTGCTAATTGACAGCCGGCATCCTGCTGCAGGGGATCGGCTGTCAATCAGCATGACATCAGACGTCACACCCCGCCAACAGAGCAGAGAGGAAGAAGAGCTGCTCTGTCAATGTGACGTCAGCGGAAATGCCGGCAGCACTGCTCAGTGACCACTCTGTGCCGGCAGAGATCGGTGCCTGGCGTCATTGGTTTTTAGAAGGAGATGCCACAATCTGACTGTAGCGGTCAGTGGATGAAGAGGATAGGGACATTATATACTATATACCATATATACCGTGATTACATTTTGTTTATGATTGTTCTTATTTCCAGCGTGTGGAGGAACCATTTATGTCACAGACTCCAATCCCACTGGTTTTGTTACATCACCAAATTATCCCAATCCTTATCCTCAAAATACAGACTGCGTGTGGACCATCACAGCACCGAATGGTGAAGCCGTGGAGTTCCACTTCCAAGATGAATTTTACATTGAAACTTCTGACAAGTATTTTTACTTTCCTAATACTTTTTCTATACATTTAAAGAAAAAATGAAAGATATGGACACCTTCGTGTAATTTCATTTTTTTAATCCACAATTCGGTTTCAGAGATATGGGAGTTTTGATTTGGTGCTAATTTCTAAGTTTTTTTACAAGAGGGAGTGGATCCTCTGGGGCGTGGCTCACAAGATCCTCTGGGGCGTGGCTCACAAGATCCTCTGGGGTATGGCTCACAAGATCCTCTGGGGCGTATCTTTAGACTGCTCTGGATTATTACCCTGTGAGCCATGCCCCCTGAATGAACAGCATGAGAATTTACACCAAAAAAAAGGCCAATATCTCTGGAACAGTATGGTGGATTTAAAAAAGTAAATAAATAATTGAATAAAGAGAGAATCAGCAGGAATAAAGTAAGAGTAAACACTGGACACTACCAGGGAAACAAAGAGCCAAACCCGATTTTGGTTCTGTGAATTTCCGCATCAAATATGCAGCAAAAAGGAAAACATCCAGGTATGAACATACCCTAGGGGTGTACTGCTGCCATAGTTTCCTGACTGGGAGGATCTGATTGCTGGAATCCCCTGTGAAGCCTTGTTCTCAGAATCGGCGTGAGTCCAAGCAGTCAGACCCCTAGTAATCAGGAATTTATCACCTATGAGAAGGATAACTTGCTTTAATCCATTTAAAGGGGTGATCCGGCCTTAGGACATAAGTCTGCAGTCACTCTAAGTCACTGCATACTTGTGACTCCTGACATCACACGGACTGCGTGATTCTCTGGTGTTGGAGCGGGCGGTCCAGTGACCACAAGTGTGCAATTTTCATACTTCCGGCCACATTCCAACTAGACATTTCCGACCTCTCTCAATACATTGCATTGAGCCAGGCTGCCCACGTCTAGTCGGCATGTGACCGCATGTATGTAAGTAACATACTTGTGGTCACGTACCCTCACCGGGGAATTCTGACAGTACACAGAGTGTCACTAAGAGTGACTGCAGATTCGTAGCCTTAGGCCGGACAGCCCCTGATGAAGCTCAGCTGTCACATTACTCTGGAAGCATGGATATTCCCATTTTTAGTACATTTTTACACCATGTTTTGGCTTCTAATACAAAACACATTTTCTTAGTTGCAGCAGCAGTTACCTGGAACTAAGAGATGGTGCGGATTCTGCCAGTAGGGTCCTTGCAAAACTGTGTGGGACATTACCCGTCGTCACCTATAAATCCTTGGGCACGGCTATGTACGTGAGGTTTAGAACAGACGGCAGCACACCCCGTGCAGGATTCAGTGCCCAGTACTCCATAGGTAAGACCACCATAATCTACCATCTGCTGCAAAGGGGAGAGGCTCCTGCTGCAGTCAGTTGTCTTACAGCCAGACGCAGGAAAGTGAGGATGAGCTGGAGGAGGACATGACTGATCTTCTGGGACACACAGAGATGAGTTCTAATTGTAATATGACATAGATTGGCCCATTTATTAGGTCACTAGATACTTTATTCTCTTCGATTTGATTTTCTTTGATAACATTTGCACTTTATGTGTCTGCAGCTACTTGTGGAGGAGCACACTATGGGCAGAGCGGCATCATCCAGAGTCCTGGTTACCCGACTCAGAGTTACCCAGACGCCTCCTCCTGTGAATGGTTCCTCAATGGTCCTACAGGACATTTCCTGATCATCAGGTTTCAGTCTCTGGATCTTCAGAATTCATCAAATTGCTTAAGTGACTTTGTAGAAATCCGTGAATATGACGCATCTGGTGAGTTCGCTCGTACGTCACATCCTATAGTAGGGCTGGATTAATTGTCTGTATTCAGCAAGCACAAAGATTATTACTAGAAACTAGAAAACCTCCTTAAAGGGGCAGTCACATAAAGGACATTGCCTAGGACTAGGTCTTAAAGCTCCATCACCAACAAAGGCTTTTGTACGAAGTATTGAATACATTTCAGTAAGCGTGTTCAATACTTTTTCCAGTGTAATTTCTCATTAGTACACATTATTTATGGACTTCTATGGATGATTCCTTTGCCTGACTGAATTGGGCGGGTTCTTACCGACATCTGGTGAGAATTTCATGTCAATAGCACCTTTAGAAACAGATTTACTTAGAAAATTATGACTTGTTTAATACTTATTTCTCCCGCTGTATCTCCACGTAGGGTGTGCCAGTGTCAGACCCCTTTGCTAATGCTTATCTCCCGAAAGTGAGCCCGTGCCAGGCCCCACTAGTGCTGCATCATGTCACATTGCATTTTCTAGACATTTCCATCCATGGTAAATCATCATTGTGTCTAGTTGATGAGAACTTCATGCAAATAGAATATTCGGGTTTTAGGTGCAATTTTAGCCCCTTATTGGCTCTTGTACATAATCCTTTCCACTATAAAAAGTAAATAAAAAGATATTATTTTTCCTTTACTTATATAGGTAAACTATTAGGAAAGTTTTGCAATAACACAACACCAGGAGAGGTGAGGACCTCCGACAGCTTCGCCTACGTGAAATTTGTCAGTGAAGGATCTGTGAATGCCAAGGGCTTCCGCCTCCACTATGAAGCCAGTGTGGAAGGTGAGACAGTCAGGGCAGTGGAACTCCGTAATCTCGGGTAATCCCTGGCGGGATGCTTCAGCCGTCACTCAAAAACAGGGAATAGGGGTTGTGAAGAGTTGTGAGCAGCGGGCACTTGTGGGAGAGTCAATCACCAGATTATAATTTCACCTGCTGCTACTAAAACCCGACACAAAGGTAAAGTTCTACATCTCTGCAGCTCTTCTATCGAAGGCTGTCGGCTGTTACATCAAGCTACCGGCAGACTCCGTTATACGAAATGTGTCATCAGAAAATATCCTGTCGTTTAATCAGGTTTTATGTTATATATTTTTTTACTTTTTGATATTTTTTTTCAAGTTTGTACCTAAATTTAAAAAAAATGGACATTTTGCCATTTTCTCTCTGGACACTAGGTCAATTACTAAACTGACACTTCCTATTGATTACAGATGAATTTCAAGCAGTCTCATTATCATCACAGACAGGATTACAGTTATCGAAAACACCTCTATATACAGCAGATAACACAGGATCCATCATTCACAATAGGTGATATCACAGCTCACCTCCTCCTCCTGTACAATGACTGATAACACCTCTATATACAGCAGATAACACAGGATCCACCATTCACAATAGGTGATGTCACAGCTCACCTCCTCCTCCTGCACAATGACTGATAACACCTCTATCTACAGTAGATAACACAGGATCCACCATTCACAATAGGTGATGTCACAGCTCACCTCCTCCTCCTGCACAATGACTGATAACACCTCTATCTACAGTAGATAACACAGGATCCACCATTCACAATAGGTGATGTCACAGCTCACCTCCTCCTCCTGTACAATGACTGATAACACCTCTATATACAGTAGATAACACAGGATCCACCATTCACAATAGGTGATGTCACAGCTCACCTCCTCCTCCTGTACAATGACTGATAACACCTCTATATACAGTAGATAACACAGGATCCACCATTAACAATAGGTGATGTCACAGCTCACCTCCTCCTCCTGTACAATGACTGATAACACCTCTATATACAGTAGATAACACAGGATCCACCATTCACAATAGGTGATGTCACAGCTCACCTCCTCCTCCGGTACAATGACTGATAACACCTCTATATACAGTAGATAACACAGGATCCACCATTCACTATTATTGTATGTACGGCTGCGGCGCACAATCATGTTTTTAGAAATATTGTTTGAAATTAGAATGGCAGAAATAATGCTTTATGTTACAGAGTGCGGAGGGGATATTAATGGAATCACCGGGACATTAAATTCCCCCAATTATCCCAATCTGTACCCTCACAATCGCGTCTGTGAATGGAGAATAACAGTGCCAGAGGGGAAACGTGTGACCCTGACGATTCACGACCTACAACTGCAAGACCACCAGAGCTGTACTAATGACTATGTGGCTGTAAGTCCTATGCAGACGGTCTGGGGTATTTCTGGGGTCTTTGTTCAGTCTCCCTGATCTAACACATCATCAGACTGTTTTGATGTTGATACAGTGTAAAGTCGCTCTTGCCCGGATCTTTGGGTGCTGGCGACACCAACGCTTCTTCTATGTCCCTTTGGTTCCCCCGTGTGTCACCATTGCGCTGTCAGTCAGTTCCAGTAATACTGCCGTTACTCTGTCTTCTGATCACAGGTGCACAATGGTTATCGCCATCAGTCGCCTCTTTTGGAAAAACTTTGTGGTAACATCGCTCCAGACACAACAATCAGATCTTCAGGCAACACCATGAAAGTGTCATTTATCACAGATGGGTCCGTGTCCAGCGGAGGATTCCAGGCTGCATTCACTTCATTGGAAGATGCTGGTAAAGAACTAATAAGGGCTCATGCTCGATCCGAGAGCGACCCGACAAAACATCTGACCAATGCCAATTGCCCAAGATGGAGCCAATAATTGGATTGCACTCGTCTACGCAAGTCAATAAGTCCTTTGAAACATTGGACTGCACTCTGATGACATCTGAGTGCAGTTCGATTTTCATGTGCTGACAGAATGGAGAAGATGGAGACATTTTTTTCCCATCCTGTTCTCATCTGAGAAAATCGGATCACAGTATGGGCAGAGTGTGACTAGTATAATCGTTCCCGATTCTCTCGGATAAGAGAAAATACGGCAGACTTAGAGATGGTGGAGTATTGTGCGGATGCACCAGATTTATCACATTGGCTAACGCTGGATGATAAATGTCGCTCATCTGTAGACTTGTTGTCGATCTCTTGGCCACGTCAGTGATGGCTTATTTTAAAAACAAGGTTTTTTGCACAAAAATGTGGGCACGATGTGGTGCACTGAAGTTACGCCCCTTTGTCTAATAAGTCTCAAAAGAATATAAAACCCAATCTGGCAGGAGGGATTTATGAGGGTGCGAGAGTTTTTGTATTGTTGCGGTCCGTACTCGGACCATGCTATACGGAGGTCGGAGCTGATGGACAGCCCCCAATAAATTGTCCCATTTTGACCATTGTAGACGCGGATACAGCTCGGTTATATATCACTAAAGCCTCGCGGGTAACGCCAGACACATTTATCTTGCAGTTTGCGGTGGGTCACTCATGGACGCTCCTGGGGGAAACTTCACGTCTCCGGGATTTGATCGGGTGACAAATTACGCAAAGAACCTGAACTGCGAATGGACAATTCACAATCCAAAGGCCGATAACTCCACGACATTCATCGAGTTCACGGCCCTGCAGCTGGAGCCGCACCAGGACTGCCAGAAGGACTTCATAGAAATCCGCCGGGATCACGCCGAGGGCGAGGTCGTCTCCCGAGTGTGCGGACGGACTAAGCCGCCGGTTCCCCTCGCTCTTCTGGCCGCCAGAATCTGGGTGCGTTTTGTAAGCAACGCGGAGGTGGAAGACCGCGGATTTGCTGCTGATTATTCTTTTACAGGTAAGAGTCACATTCCATCATATCTGTCATATCTGGATTGTTGTCGAACACGGATAATTACACTTTAGCTGATGGCCCCTGAAGCCGGCCCAGTGAGCTGGACTTTTCCATCCGTATATAGAGATTCCATCAGGGAAAACCAGATGAGATCCATAGATCCCATTTTGAAAGTAAACATCTAGCAAGCGCAAACTGACAACTTCTGCGCAACGTTACTGTCAACACCTCTAATGGTTAAAATTGCAACGTGCTGGTAAAATCAAGCAACTTGCTAATTACACTTGTTAATAAAAGTCCTCTAAGTTTTCAAGAACAGGGGGATTTTACTGCTTAATGCTCATTGTTTAGGTTACTGGCCTCCTCTGTAATCTAACAGTGGTGGTTGAGCATGCGCAGCGCTTACAAGCTCTATTTAGTGGAGCTTGTAAGTGCTGATCTAAAACTGGCTGGATTGATGCTGCAGAGGCGAAGCGTCCTCTGCTTCCAGCATCAGCCATGCTGCCAGTCCAAACTGTCAATGTTCAGGAGCACACCGCCAATCAGGAAGTCAGGAGGCAGGGGAGCAGATCAGAGGCTCCCAGTTTGCACGGCAGTCGTGTTCCATCTCCAGAGTCACTGGGTAAGGCTACTTTCACACTAGCGTCGGAATCTCCCCGTCGCAATGCGTCGGGCAGAGATTCCGACGCTAGCGTTTGGCGCACTGCACAACGGGTGCAGCGGATGCATTTCTCCGGCGCATCCGCTGCCCCATTGTGAGGTGCGGGGAGGTGGGGGCGGAGTTCCGGCCGCGCATGCGCGGTCGGAAAAAGCGGTCCGTCAGGAGCAAAAAACGTTACATGTAACGTTTTTTGCTCCCGGCGGTCCGCCACAACACGGCGCAACTGTCGCACGACGGTTGCGACGTGTGGCAAAGTGTCGCAATGCGTTGCTAATGTTAATCTATGGGGCAAAAACGCATCCTGCAAACAACTTTGCAGGATGCGTTTTTTGCCATAAACGACGCATTGCGACGTCTGGCAAAAAATGCCAGTGTGAAAGTAGCCTAAGTTTCTCTGTTCTGTCCTCTAGTGGTAATCTCCTGATAAGAGAGATTTTATAGAAACTACAGCAAGCGGCTCAGTCAGTGGCCCACCACTGGAATCAGAGTCTCTGCCCCTACATCATGCTGCTCTCAGATTAAGGCTGCGGTCACACTATCAGTATTTGGTCAGTATTTTACATCAGTATTTGTAGCCAAAACCAGGAGGGGAACAAATAGAGGAAAAGTAGAATAGAAACATATGCACCACTTCTGCATTTATCACCCACTCCTGGTTTGGGCTTACAAATACTGATGTAAAATACTGACCGAATACTGCGAGTGTGACGGCAGCCTAACTGGTAACAGTTTCTATCTAACGATTCCTTCTAACAATAGTTTCTGTCCTGTTGAAGGTTGTGGCGGAGTACAGAGCGGGGCGTCCGGAGTGGTCGCTAGCCCCAACTTTCCTGAAGAATATCCAGCTCTTAGCCACTGTGCCTGGCTCTTGCAGGCCCCAGAAGGAGACATAATTACTGTGAGTCTTTTCTGAAAAATTCCAAAAAAGTTCTGATCAAATCCTAAATGAGCAATAAGTGTAGAGTCACCGAGCCTGACCACTCCTAGAGGGGATATCCTACTGTATCCCACCTTAATTCATGTGAAGGCCTAAACCTAAATCTGTCGGTATCCTGCGCACGGAATCCATACCCCAGAGACCATCGGAGCCGTATGGGGTACAGTATAGGCCCATAGAGGTTTTTTTTTGGGGGGTGTCATAGACCTATATAATATTGAGAACATTTTGGGAATGTTCTTAAATATCCCGATTAAACTACCGATAACTGTTTGCTCTGGTGGTCATGCTAATGTCAGAACCATACAACAAAATGTAATAACCATCCAAAAAAATGAGCTAAATAAAATTTTAAAAACTCTTCTTGATCTTCTTACACGTTTTTTTCTCTAGTGACAATATTAGTGTAATGTCGACGGGTCACGGTGTGGATGTAAAAGGATATCACACTGTCTCCATTTCTAGCTTTCCTTTGCAAATTTCAACCTGGAGTATCATTCGGTCTGCCGCTGGGATTCGGTCACACTGGTGAACGGAGCGTCACCCGGATCACCCGTTATAGGACAATACTGCGGCTCCACGTCTCCGGGAACAGTGCAGTCCGGATCTAACAAGCTGTTAGTCATCTTCAACGCCGAGCGTTCAATGAATGGCGGAGGGTTTTATGCCAACTGGACGTCCGGCTCACTAGGTGAGTAACGCCTTACATGGCCTCTGTCTACCAACCGAAATGCAAACCAAGAACACGTCCTAAAGGGGTGACATCTGATTTCAAAATGGGGCAAACATAACCGCCCCAGATCCCATTGTCTACACAACGGCCAAAGAGCGGAATTTCCCGACATCCGTCAAGACAAGGAGGCAAGCCATGGATTTCTAGTCATTACATGGCCACCATTCTTATGTATAGCTGCCCTTGTAATATAAGAAGAGCTCAAATCCGCCAAATCAGGAGCCGTCCACAGCCTCTACGAGATCCCAAGTGGAGGACCCCCGATTTTATGATGTCCATACAATAGGGCATGTGGATAGAAATATTCCCTGGTCACCCACCTATACAATCTCAGTAGTGTTCATCATTCATTTTTCCTGTATATTTCCAGGATGCGGTGGTGACATCAGTGCAGACAGCGGCAATATTAAATCTCCAGGTTGGCCTCTAAATTTCCCCGTCAACAGCCGGTGCACATGGACCATCCGGACACAAGAGAGCAGCCATTTTGAACTGGATTTCAATGAAAACTTCAATATTCCAAATAGCGGAGGACAATGTGAGAGAAGCTTTGTGAAGGTCAGTAAAAATCAATTATGTGCCGTAATTCAGAGCTAAATTCAACATATATATTTTTTTTTAAAGTGAACGTCCAGCTTTTATGTCTGTATATTTTTGGATACAGCACTTAGCCGTCATTCATTTCTTAAATGGGTTGGCCGACCATAACGATGTATCACCCATCGACTAACCTAGTCAATACGTTGTTATAAGAGCGGTACTCCGAAGTCTCCCATTTGAATGGAGCATGAGTCCCGCGTGCTCACCCCTTCTCGATTCATTGTCTATGGAACTGACAGATTCTGTTATCTCCATCAGTCCCGTAAACAATAGGACCCATGATGATAATTGAAAGCCCTGTAGGAGATTTTGCATTGGGGTCCACGATCTTCATCTTATGCCATTATCTAGAAGGTAATATGTCTATATGTCTTGATGCGTACACCTATGCCGATGGTCGGTAGGAACTCACGTAAACCTCTAGTGTATAATTGAGGACTCCTCAGTCTCAGTGTCTCTTATAAAGCAGATATTTCCTTCAAATAAGTCAGAGTCTTGGTGTAGATCTTAGTATCTTACCCCCAAGATCCAAAGAGTTTACCACTTTTTATTTCTCTCTGTGACCTTCGTCAGGCATGGAGCGGTGTTGAAGAGTCAGACGAGGCCCTGTTGTTAACAGGCTGTGGAAATACCGTGCCCAGTCCTATAATTTCTCCCGGCAATACCGTAAAATTGACCTTCCAATCACAAGATGAGCCAGGACACGGCTTCATGACCAGCTTCAACAGTAGTAAGTAACAATCCCAAGTGGTCCATAAACAAGGCCGGAAGAGCATTTTAACCCCAAACTCCAAACATCTCTTTATGTATTGTACAATAGGGGTAGGCTTTGTTAATTTTCTATGACTCATTGATTCAAAATGTTATAGTTCTCTCTCAAGCCAATATTAAGATCTGGATCTTCACGCTGACTTGTGTGCGTGTTTTATGTGTGCTTTTGTCAGAGGATCACAGAGATCAGAGGTAATGAAAAGCAGAAACATGAAAACGAGCGTCATAAATAGCTAATACGAGAATAATAATAACACAGTCCCATCGCTGAGCCGAGCACATGCCAGCAAGATGTTGGGAAATCATGACCATCTGTGTTTAAAAAACTGCTCACCCTGAAAAAAAAGTAAAGAATAACTATTTATAGGGCTGCTTTACCCTAGAAATCAGTGATCTATCATTAGAATATGCCAATAATAACCATTTGGTGGGACTCTGACCTATGTTACCCCCAATGATCATGCAGTCAGACCCCTCCTTGATTTTAGTTCTTTCTGCCATCAGTTTATTCGATCCTTTTTTGTACAGAGACGTCCAATTCCTTGTGATATTAATGATTTTCTTTTGCAGGGTGCGGTGCAAACTTCACAAAGTTGAGCGGTCGGATTGTTTCTTTGAATTATCCCAATAAATACGAGAACAATCTAAACTGCAATTATACCATCCACGCTGACGACGGCATGTTCATCGCCCTCACTTTCCTTACCTTCGGAGTGGAGGGTGAGTGTTTGCACATGAAAACCACGGAGAACATCTAGTGAAATCCTCATTTATTGCATTTATACACAGAGCTGTAGCGTTGGTAGAAGTATTCCAAATCCATCTCCGGCTTCAAAATAAAAATATGAAATATCACCGTATGTACATTATATGGAGACGCATGCCTTAATTAATAAACTCAGGTTTTCATTCAGCTCCATTGTCCCGAAGTATAAATTTGGCCCCTCACCCCTTGGTGTTTATCATCTGGGCCTATTGCCCCCAGTATATAACATCTGGCCCTTTTGCCCCTGGTGTATAATATCTGGCCCTTTTGCCCCTAGTGTATAACATCTGGCTCTATTGCTCCCAGTGTATAATATCTGTCCCTTTTGCCCCCAGTGTATAACATCTGGCCCTATTGCTCCTGGTGTATAACATCTGGTCCTATTGCTCCTGGTGTATAACATCTGGCCATATTGCTCCCAGTGTATAATATCTGTCCCTTTTGCCCCCAGTGTATAACATCTGGCCCTATTGCTCCTGGTGTATAACATCTGGTCCTATTGCTCCTGGTGTATAACATCTGGCCATATTGCTCCCAGTGTATAATATATGTCCCTTTTGCCCCCAGTGTATAACATCTAGCCCTATTGCTCCTGGTGTATAACATCTGGTCCTATTGCTCCTGGTGTATAACATCTGGCCATATTGCTCTTGGTGTATAACATCTGGCCCTATTGCTCCTGGTGTATAACATCTGGTCCTATTGACCCCGGTGTATAATATCTGGCCCTTTTGTACCCAGTGTATAACATCTGGCCCTATTGCTCCCAGTGTATAATATCTGGCCCTTTTGCCCCTAGTGTATAACATCTGGCCCTATTGCTCCCAGTGTATAATATCTGTCCCTTTTGCCCCCAGTGTATAACATCTGGCCCTATTGCTCCTGGTGTATAACATCTGGTCCTATTGCTCCTGGTGTATAACATCTGGCCATATTGCTCCCAGTGTATAATATATGTCCCTTTTGCCCCCAGTGTATAACATCTAGCCCTATTGCTCCTGGTGTATAACATCTGGTCCTATTGCTCCTGGTGTATAACATCTGGCCATATTGCTCTTGGTGTATAACATCTGGCCCTATTGCTCCTGGTGTATAACATCTGGTCCTATTGACCCCGGTGTATAATATCTGGCCCTTTTGTACCCAGTGTATAACATCTGGCCCTATTGCTCCCAGTGTATAATATCTGTCCCTTTTGCCCCTAGTGTATAACATCTGGCCCTATTGCTCCTGGTGTATAACATCTGGCCGTTTTGCCCCTGGTGTATAACATCTGGTCCTATTGACCCGGTGTATAATATCTGGCCCTTTTGCCCCAGTGTATAACATCTGGCCCTATTGCCCCTGGTGTATAACATCTGGCCCTATTGCCCCTGGTGTATAACATCTGGCCCTATTGACCCCGGTGTATAATATCTGGCCCTTTTGTACCCAGTGTATAACATCTGGCCCTATTGACCCCGGTGTATAATATCTGGCCCTTTTGTACCCAGTGTATAACATCTGGCCCTATTGACCCCGGTGTATAATATCTGGCCCTTTTGTACCCAGTGTATAACATCTGGCCCTATTGACCCCGGTGTATAATATCTGGCCCTTTTTTACCCAGTGTATAACATTTGGCCCTATTGTCCCCGCTGCATAACATCTGACCCTATTGCCCCTGGTGTATAACATCTGGCTACAGCAAGAACTGGAGACATTGATGCAGCAGAACTGGACAAATGGACAGCATGTGAAACAACGAGGACCAGTAGATCTGAATATACAGGACGGCACGTGGATCAGCAGAGCTGAAAATAATAAATGCAGTAGAGCAAAGAGTGAGGACAGCACCTAGGATCAGAAGAGATATTTAACACGCAGCCACCTCACAGCAGCAAAGCGCAATTCACCTATATTGAGCGAAGTCTCATATAGAGCGAGGCCGCGCACATCTAGTTGGCATGTGGCCAGAAGTATCATATAGAGCGAGGCAGCACACATCTTTTTGGAAAGTGACCAGAAGTATTATATTGAGCAAGGCAGGACACATCTAGTTGGCATGTGGCCAGAAGTATCATATAGAGCAGTGTTCCCCAACTCCAGTCCTCAAGAGCCACCAACAGGTCATGTTTTCAGGATTTCCTTAGTATCACACAGGTGATCACTGCATTACCTGGAAAGGCAAGTATTCCATCACCTGTGCAGTAATAACGAAATCCAGAATACGTGACCTGTTGGTGGCTCTTGAGGACCGGAGTTGGGGAGCACTGATATAGAGTGAGGCCGCACACATCTAGTTGGAATGTGGCCAGAAGTGTTATATTGAGCGAGGCCGCACATGTCTAGTTGGAATGTGACCAGAAGTGTTATATTGAGCGAGGCCGCACACATCTAGTTGGAATATAGCCAGAAGTGTTATAAGGAGAGAGGCCATCTAGTTGTAATGTGGCTAGAAGTACTATATAGTGCGAGGCCACACGCATCTAGTTGGAATGTGGCCAGAAGTGTGCATATTGTATACTACATGACAACATAAAGTGACTGCAGACTTTTCTTGAAAAACATGGACAACCCATTTAAGCTATTCCCTATTTAATGCTAAATATCAAATTAAAATACATAAAGCCTATTATACAGGAACAGAGGCTGTCCCCAGAAATTTCATAGAATTTGGGAAAGGTGGCGTGACTCACCCTTAACCCACCTAGCCCCTAGTGCTGTGATTTCCTCAACCGCGAGATATAATCCCTAAGGCTTTTTTTTCAGTGCATGAATGTGATGCTCTATGTGGACTCGGGAATATTTGCTTATTATAACCTGAAATATTACATAATCAGAACCTTAATACAGAACTTCTTGGTTGATGGTGCAATGCTGCTGAGACTATGTTATGTTTAATGTTTTATTTTACTTGTTTGTTTTGTCATTGAAAGTATGATTTTATTATTGATATTGTGGGTGATGATATGATGGATTACTCTGATTTTACACTGCAATGTCATATTCCTGTTATATTATTTTGTGGAATCTTTCAATAAAAAGAGTTTAAAAAAAAAAAGACATAAAGCCTTATAATGCCCATATGGTGTCATAAAGTGCCCAAAAATTACATATTTTGTAGGCATATAGACATATTTGTCTACATAGCGGAAGTGATCACACAGTGCTAAACTGCGCCAGTATAGAGCCCCATAGTGGTGTATATACCAGTGCAAAACAGTCATACACAAGATTGGCCGAATGGTGCTTCATCTGATCGTTTGGCTGGCAGCCATCTCAGCCAACACTCCCATACAGAGGTCTACTTGTTTGGCCAGGAGGTGGCCGAACATGTGTAATCTCTGTAAGATCTGCCCTGAGGCTGGCCAGGATCGCCAAAGAACATTGTTAAATCTCGATCCTGGCCAGCTCCAGTGCTTGTGCAATGCAAATCCTGCCAGCAACGCAATGACGCTCACTCAGGCAGAGGTGCCCGTTCTCACAGCAAGCAGGAGGCGGGGGAGCCGTGTGCTCCAGAAGATTGGAATAACCCTGTAACTGTGTCATCTCTTCTTAACAGACAGTACATCCTGTGATAGGGACGGAGTGAAAATATTCAGAGGAACGTCCACTTCTGGAAGCGCCTTGGCGACGCTGTGCGGAGACACCCTGCCTCCACCGGTCAGCAGCAGAGGAACAATGTCCATTAATTTCTATACAAACTCTAACGTAACCATGCACGGATTTATGGCGACCTACAGAATGTACCGTGAGTAACTCCAGTCAGTGTATGACTAACCAGCATCACTTTTTTCGGTCCTGAGACTGATACCATCAAAGAGAACTTGTTAACGTGTTTTTACATATGGATGTAGTGGTATGGCTGGGAAGGCGGTTGTAGAGATTTGATGTGCCAGTCATGAATAATCTTGTGTAAAAACCATATGCAAATCAGGTGGGAGTGCACAGGGGGCGTGCCAATGTCACTTGTACCACGGTGACACGCCCCCGGTGCACTCTTGGCCTGTTTTACATATAGCCTCTACATTAGATTTCTCAAGGAGACAAGCACCCACACCGCTATACCACTTCCATACATAAAATGTGCTCTTTTATGATCAACTCTATGCTTATTTTATATTTATTTATTTTTTAAATTATTTTATTTTCATTTTTTTTTTTTTAATATACTGTATCTGTTATTTTTGTTTTCCTGTGTTCTTTCTCTTTTCTGGTCTTTGTTGATCCTTACCTATAAAGTGCCCATTATTACTGTGCTTCAGCTTGCGGAGGAACATATAACAGAACTTTTGGCGTGTTACGGAGCCCGATGCACTCGATCACTAACTACCACAACGACATGAACTGCTCCTATCTCATCACCGTAGAAGAAGACAAGATCATTGAACTGAAGTAGGATAAGATTTTTTTACAAAATTTTTCACAAAACCAGATCCTTTAAGATTCTGCCCAGTTCCTCCGCCATCGACCTCGGTGGATCCCGATCTCTCCAGTGTTATGATCATGATACTATGAAGTGTCATCCATAATCTCCGACCGTGGTGGCAGAATGGTCCTGGCCACGGAGCTGGTGTCGTGTCTGTGACTGTAACACTGCGGCATCGAGGATCCAAGGAGGCCGACAGTAGAGGAACTTGGTGGAGGTGTGTAGTGTAGGCACTATTGTGGGGTTTTAGATTGTACGAGGACTCCTCTAACCTTACATGTCTGTATATTATAGGTCTTATTATGCTCGTTCACAGATTCAATGAGTTTGATGTGCAGGAGTCAAGTTCCTGTTCATATGACTATGTTTCGGTCTACGATGGGTCGAACGTCTACGGCACACATCTCGGCAAGTTCTGCGGGAAAGTTCTACCTCCAGTTGTAAGAAGCTTAAGCAATAACCTATTCCTGGTGTTTTTCACCGATCTTCATGATGGTGGCGGTGGCTGGAGAGCATCCTATAGACAGACATTAGGTACGTAGTCAATTATTTCCTACGACACACAGGTGGTTTGGGCACCACTAGACCTCATGGCCCCTTCTGTGTCCTCCACTCCTTTCCAATATGGCCTTAGACAATGGTGCTCACTCTTTAGGATTCAGCTATCCAAGAGGCAGGTCATCAGGTCCTATATCTGCCCAAGGTACAATATAGATTTGCAAGGTTTGGACAGCAATCTCCCAACACAGGACCATTGCGCCATAGTTGCCCATAGAGGTACTGCCACCTTGCAGCAATGTTCACAATGTCACCGGGTTTCTGGGAGTTCAGTTTATATTAGTTTATACATTTCTGAAATTCAGAACAGCACAACAGTCCCAAATCGATTATAAGGACAAGGGTCTCCCATACTTTACATACACAAGCAGGGGGTCTCTGCAAAGATGAAGATTTCCTGTACAGTGTATATGCAGCGCCCCAGAGATCTGGTCGTTGCAGTATGACACTCTGCCGCTAAGGGGAGTGATGGTACGTCTGATGGCACTGAAGGAATTCCACTGACCAGGTATCACCAGCACACATTACACTTCACACTCCGGCCACTAGGGGGAGCAAAAGGCATTATTTATTGGGCCCCTCCTCACACTGGTAAAACTAGGGGTTGGATAGAAAGTTAGTTAGAAGCTGACTGGGTTGGATTCAGGCAACATCCCGTGGCAGGGGGTGTTGCAGGGAGAAGACACAGGGGGGTCCCTGTCAGGCGTGGGAAACTGGCAGGCACCTAGCGACCAGAACACCAGAACAGAACGTTACGGAACCGCGCCTGCACACCCCGCGGCGGTATCCTAAGAAAGAGACACGAAGTGAAGGATATTGTGAGACAGTGAGAAACGAGATCAAGCACAAAGGAGAGCCAGTAGGAGTCGTGCCGTGAGACCGAGGCAACATCCTACTGAGGCGCGTAGCCGGTGGCCGGAACACCAAGGGAGTAACTGACTCTATGCCTTACTTCAAACTCTGCAGGACAGTTAATTATAGGTTGGCTGTCTCACCTAAACACCAATGAAGACATAGGGGGCAACAGTGGGAGAGGGGCGACTCTAGGGTCCCGGAAGACCTCCAGGCCTTCCCGTCATACGGGTGCATCCTAGCCATAACATACCTAAAGAACGAACGACCGAGAACAGCAGTTGTGAGGACTATACCGAATGTTCAGCAGGGTAGGACTACAACACACAGGCGCTATTGGTAGGGAACGATTTCCACCTGCAAAGGGAATTCTGCAAGTGCCCATCGGACCAGCCGGTCTCAGACAGCCCTGTTAAGCGTGCTCTGGATTGAGGATCCTGAAGTCTTCAGTAAAGAGACTGCAACCTTGTGTCCTCGTTATTGCCTGCACCTCACACCATCCACCTTACTGGGAAGCCCTGGGGATATACTTCACCTGTGGGAAGTTATACCATCCAGCTGCCATTCCATCACCCCAGCGGACCCCACAGCAGCGTCGGTCACCCTGACCGAACACCACAGGTGGCGTCACGAATCCCTGACAGACTGTACCACCTTTATTGGACGCCACTTAGCAGGGTCGCGGACCGGGTCTAGCCACCGTGACAGCTCCAGAACCGAACCAGAGAGGCCCGGTACCGAGAACGCGTGGCCCTGTGTCTGGGGGCGATCCATATATCAGCGGTGTCAAACTGCATTCCTCGAGGGCTGCAAACCGGTCATGTTTTCAGGATTTCCTTGTACTGCACAGGTGATAATTTAATCACCAACTCATTATTTGTGTAGGTGATTAAATTAGCACCTGTGCAGTACAAGGAAATCCTGAAAACATGACCTGTTTGCAGCCCTCGAGGAATGCAGTTTGACACTCCTGGTGTATATTGTCCGAACCTTAAATGGTTTTTCCCATCATATGATATTTATGACCAGTCTTTGGAAGAGTTTTTAGTTCCTTGAAGCGGTTTTGGAAGAGGTTTTTTTTTCACAGCTCTTTTGATTGGACGTTGATTTGTTTGGAGAGGAATCCATTAGTAGACCCTTCAGAGAAATGAGGGGCACTTTTCTTTTTTTCCACTGGGCGAAGCATAAAAACACTGAAAAGACTGAACTTATAAGCAGTAGTTTTACAACAGAATTTAAATAGGAGTCTTTAATGAGTTTTTTGAGCGATTTTACAGGCATTTTTGTAGTGGACCCCCTTAAAAAAACAAAACTTACATGCACGTTTTATCTATCATTCTCTAGGAAATCTGATGGTCTTGTCCCGGCTGCTGCCAATCACCTCTGCACAACAATGCCCTATAGTGGAGTAGTTTGGATGTTTTGTTGCATTGCAGTGCCCCCTGCTGGACGAATGCAATAATTACCCCACAGGGGTATGTAGTTGGGTTACAGGATTTTATTTTGCGAATTACAGTTTAGTATAGATAATTTTTCATGGGAATCTAAACTTTTTTTTTTTCTTTATTCAATTATCCTTCAGGCATCAGAAAGTTATGAATTCACACGTCTCCTACCCAAGCAAATAGAAAAAAAGTGAACCTCAAAATGGCATAAATAAAAATAGTTGTGGCTCTTAGAAGTAGGGGTGGACAATGCAATGGCACATAAATGAAAAGTGACCTGTCAGGAAGTATTTACTTTCACAAAACTTTTTAGGATCCGCCTGAAGTCACTTCTATGCTATGATCGATCGATCGCAGATTCTTTTTTTCATTAATTATTATTATAAGAATTTCAATGTGTCTTTGGTTTCCTCAGGACCTGGACAAGGATGTGGAGGATACCTGACTAATGCCACCGGACGATTTGGCTCTCCGGACTCGGACGGCGATGGGAAATATGACAACGCCCTGCACTGCGTCTGGAACATTGTCGCCCCCGTTAACAAGCAGATAACCCTGACGTTCAGCTCATTCTTTTTGGAGGCTCAGGTCTCGAGAACGTGCAGATATGATTTTGTCAAAGTAAGAACAGAAGACATTGTGTAATGTTAGTTCTGACCTAAGAAAGTCCTAGATACAGAACATCCAGAACTAAACTAACTTTTCTGGTCATGGGGCTTCGTGAAAGGTTGTGGGACTTAAAAAGGGGTATTCCCATCTCCAAGATCCAATCCCAATATGTAGTAGGCGTAATAATATTAATATTAGCAAATACCTTCAATTAGAAATGTAGTATAGTTTTTCTGATTCACTGTGCCTCTTTCCTCGTGTGCAGGCATCGCAGGACCTTAGGTATCCATGGTTACGACCACTGATATAGTGGCAGTTAGTTGCTAGTGGCCACAACCATGGATACCTTAGGTCCAGCAATGCCTGCACATGAGAAAAGAGACATAGCGAATCAGAAGAACTATACTACATTTCTAATTGGAAGTATTTGCTAATAATATTATTAGTACGCCTGCTACATTTTGGGAAAGCATCTTGGAGATGGGAATATTCCTTTAAGAAGTTTTCCTGAGCCCATAAGCATTTTACTTTACTTCCGATGATAAATTCAGAGAGACATTCTATATACACTGATGCAGAATATGGCAGCATTTAAAGGGATCTTTCATGATTAAGGTACTGATGAACTAACCTGGGGATAGTGGAATAGATACACTGTCATGACACAGCTGTCGGGTGACCCAGGACCAGGGGCTCCTTACCTGTCCCTAACACTAGGGGGCGCCCAAGCTCGCCCTGCTCCCCAGGATACTTCAGATGGTGAAGATGCCGGGGCCTCAACCCTTGCCTTATCTCCTGAGTGAGCCCTCCGTCTGTTCTCTTCCCCACCCAGGGAAGAGGAGCACTACTGTGCACCGCAGAACTCGACAAAAAAAGGCACACAAACAAGCACAACACAAACTCCAGGCATACAAATATTCACTCACATGTAACAGAGGAATGCACAGGGGTGTGAAGGTAGGGGGATAACCCTAAACAGAGAAGAATAAGGAATTACCA
Organism: Ranitomeya imitator; assembly: GCF_032444005.1. NCBI lineage: Eukaryota > Metazoa > Chordata > Amphibia > Anura > Dendrobatidae > Ranitomeya > Ranitomeya imitator. The sequence continues at coordinate 38,391,908 of NC_091287.1, read as the reverse complement.
TGCATACAAACCAAACAAGTCACTAATAACTCCTCCAACTCTCCTTCTCATACGAACTCCTCTCTCCGTTAGCCATGCAGCAAATGCTAGCTCTGACAAGGATTAGTAACAGAGCCCAGATTGTAAAGGGGAAAGGAGTGGCTAACCGAGCTCAGCTGTGAGCACAGGGATTTCCAACATGGCCGATTAACCCCTGGGCTGCCAGAAGGAATAAACACATTTAAAATTAAGTGCTTCTTGTCAGCGCTGGAGTAGGAGCAATCAGATGTTGCGGTCTTCTGGCTCCACACTGTTGCGGTAACCTCGTGATATACACAGCTCTTGAAGTAAAAGATATGGGTGCTCAAGAAGGGTTTCACCCTACATATATGAGGAAATTATACGATACTTGGCACTCCAAAATATGTAGCGGAATTTTTATTAGGTAATCCAAGCAATAAGTCAGTGACGTTTCCTCTTTAAGAAATGGGTCTTCATCAAACATGGATTGCAGCAGTAACGTGGAGATGTCCTCAGTCGACAGCGCTGCGGAGCTGGCAAACTTAATTGCCTAGTAATCTGTGCTTGACGAAGGACCACGTCTTATGGACGAAACGTCACTGCCTTGTTGTTTGGATTATGTAATAAAAATTCCACTACACATTTTGGAGTCTCAAGTATCTTATAATTTTCTCCTATCCTGATGATAGGTCATCAATATCAGATAGGTGGGAATCCGACACCCGGCAACCCCACTGATCAGCTGTTTTTGGCTCCAGGAGCTACCGGATGTAAGTAGTGGATGGATCCGGAACAGCACAGATCCAAACACTGTGTACTGGTTGTTTCCAGGTATTGCCGCTCAGCTACTGTTCACATCAATAAGAACTAAGAACAACCATTACACATGTATGGAGCGGTGCCGTTCAAGATTTGTTCATTATTTATGGAGTTGATAATGATCGATGGGATGGCTGTCCTATTTATAAGTAGCATATTGTAAATCAAAATGTGCGGCATAGACTTAAATCTCTGCTTATCTGGGTTTAGGAACTCAGTGTGCCATCATACAGATGAGCTGTCAATGACTGACCAGGACCGCCCACTGGACTCCTAAGCCCAGATAAGGAAAAATTTAAATCAATCATCAAAATCGTTTCCCACAAACCTACAGTTGTGTGAAAAAGTGTTTGCCCCCTTCCTGATTTCCTATTCTTTTGCATGTTTGTCACACTTAAATGTTTCAGATCATCAAATATTAGACAAAGATAACACAAGTAATCACAAAATGTAGTTTTTGAATTAAGGTATTTATTAAGGGAAAAAGAAAGCCAAACCTACAGGGCCCTGTGTGAAAAAGCGATTGCCCCCTAAACCTAACAACAAGGTGGGCCGCCCTTAGCAGCAATAACTGCAATCAAGCATTTGTAATAACTGGTAATCAGTCCTTTACAACCTCTGGAGGAATTTTGGCCCACTCATCTTTGCAGAATCGTTTTAATTCAGCCACATTGGAGGGTTTTTGAGCATGAACCGCCTTTATAAGGTCACGCCACAGCAGCTCAATCGGATTAAGGTCAGGACTATGATTAGGCCACTCCAAAGTCTTAAAGGGAACCTGTCAGCAGGATTGTGCACAGTAACCTACAGTGTCAGCTCTGCACTGTTATACTGATTAAAATGATAACTTGGTTGATTAAATACGTCTTGTGGTTGTTGTAGCATGATCGCATATGTAATGTGTATATAATTAATTTGTTTCATGTTATCCTGATATTCCTAAAAAAAAAAAAAAAAAAGTAGAATGGCGCCGACCTGACACTTAGGCCAGTCAGAGGTGGACTTGCTTGTGTGTTTTGGATCATTATCCTGCTGCATAACCCAAGTGCGCTTCAGCTTGACATCACAAACAGATGGTCGGATATTCTCCTTCAGGATTTTTTGGTAGATAGAATTCATGGCTCCATTTACCACAGCAAGTCTTCCAGGTCCTGAAGCCACAAAACAGCCCCAGACCATCACACTACCACCACCATATTTTACTGTTGGTATGATGTTTGTTTCCTGAAATGCTGTGTTACTTCTACACCAGATCTAATCGAACATACACCTTCCAAAAGTTCAACTTTAGTCTCATCGGTCCACAGAGTATTCTAACAAAACTCTTGGGGATTATCAAGATTTTTTCTGGCAAAACTGAGACAAGCATTTCTGTTCTTATTACTCAGCCATTTTTGCCCAGTCCCTTTCTTATGGTGGGGTTATGAACATTGACCTTAACTGCAGTTCTTTGTATCTTGTTCTGGGGTCTTTTCTGACCTCTTTGATGAGTCGTCGTACGTTCTTGAGAGTAATTTTTGGTCGGTTTACCACTGTTCCATGTTTTCGCCATTTGTGGATAATGGCTCTCACTGTGATTTTATGGATTCCCAAAGCTTTAGGAATGGCTTTATAACCTTTTCCAGACTGACAGATCTCAATCACTTTGTTTCTCATTTGTTCCAGAATTTCTTTGGATAGCGGCATGATGTCTAACTTTTGAGATTTTGGTGTACTTCACCTTTGTCAGGCAGGTCCTATTTAAGTGATTTCTTGATTGAGAATGGGTGTGGCAGTAATTAACACTGGGTGTGACTAGGGAATTTCAACTCAGCTTCCCAAAGATGTGATAAACCAGTGTTAATTTATGTTTTTAGCAGGATGGGGGGGAACAATCACTTTTTCACAGCACTGTATATATATATATATATATATATTGTCCTGCTCTAGACCTTCCTGTCGGCAGATTGGACATCATACTCAACATGGCTGGTGCACTTTCATGAGCAATAACAATGGTTTACCTGCTGTATATTGAGATGACTGGTCCCCATGATTATGTCTCTTGTTTCAGATATTTGATGGCAGCAGCACTAATAGCAATTTACAGGGAACATTTTGCGGCTCTGATGTCCCAGCACAGTTCGTCTCCAGCACCAACGCTCTCACAGTTTGGTTCGTCAGTGACATGACCGTGCAACTGTCCGGCTTCAATGCTACATATATCATGACCGATAGTGAGTATTATTCTAGTGAATGAGGATTCTACAGTGAGACGTTATAATCATATAATCGGTTTCATTAATGGCTCCATTCTAACAGGGCATTTCAGAGCCCTGTTCAGAAAATCGGTGGGGATTGTAGCAGGGGTCTATCACCACAACTGCGCTTCACTCTCCAAGTCCAGTGCTTTCCTTTAACGCTGCTGCTGGTGTCCATTACTGTCTGCAGCAATGACGTCACAGGGCTGCAGCCAATCAGTTCAGCGGCTTGTGCCGTCATCTCACCAGAGCCGCTGAAGTCAGTTATTGGCTGCAGCGCTGTTGACATGTCAGCACAAAATGACTGTTCTTACCAAACACAGGGGCTCGGTGCACCATTGCAGTGGCCGAACGATCTTCCCACCTACTGCCTTCTGCTGGCTCTACAAAACCAGAGCTGTCAATCAAAGTAGAGGAGAGGTGTAGATAGAAGGAAAAGAAGTAGATGGAATGCTGCATGGAAGCGCTCGGCCACACCAGGGGTGCACCAAGCGCCTGAGCTTGGTTTGAACAGTCATGTTGTGCTGACAGATTCCTTTCAATGTCAAGTTTTCTTGGAAACTATAAAAGCAGAGGGCATGTGTTAAGAAACAGTGATCTATTCTGTTGTTGTGATCATCCCATTACCTAAAGGATGGAGGAGACTTGTAAGACATATCAGAATATAACAGAGGTAACATAGTAATATACTGTACCGACGGTGTGACGGGTACAAAGAGAAAGTGTCCTGATGGCAATTTTCATCACTACAGTAATATGTGGAGGGATCTACAATGCAACATCTTCCGTAACGACTGCAACATCACCAAATTATCCGAATTCCTACCCACCATTCACAAGCTGTATGTGGACGATTGACTCCCCGGAGAACGAGAATGTGAAGGTCACGATTCAGTCCTTCCACCTCCAGCCTGGGCTACACTGCTCCAATAACTACCTGGAGGTTAAGGACTCGCCGGTGGTAAGTCGCAAATGTGATTGGCCTCTAGAATAAGCAGGCGTCTCATAAGAAGCCAATAGAAACCGAAGGGTTAATATATATATATATTTATAGGACAAGACTTAACTTATCTTGTATTTTATTCAGTGAAGTCCCTGCTCTATCATTAGGAGTCCAGTGGGCGGTCCTAATCAGTGATTGATGTCATTAGTGACTAGGACCGACCATTGGACTCCTAATGATAGAAAATTCAGATTCAAAAGAATTAATTACCAGTTATAGTCAAAATCCCCAGCATATAGTAGAGCCATGTGCTCCTCTCCTTTTGCTCTATAACATTGATGGTCGAACACCACGTTTAACGTGACAAGTTTCCTTTAAGGCAGTATTCCCAGGTCGCACCATTATATTCTTTGCTAAGAATCTGCGGAGTAAAGCAGTGTGTGGATCCAGATAGTCATCATGTCCTGTGTGCTTTCCTCGCCCGCAGGGAGACCTCGGACAGCTCCGCAGATATTGCGGCACTGACGCATCTGAAGTCCCGGAGTTTTATTCCTCCGGCCGCACGGTTGTTGTAACCTTTAAGTCGCAGGAATTCACGGCCGGCAATGGGCTGAGCTTCACATATCAAATCTCAAGTAAGCGTCATTCATTTTTTGATCAGATTTTCGCCATTTTCTAGTGTATCATGGACCAGTAATCGATTGTTACACAAAGTGGATATTTTGGAGAATATTGGACCCTTCTTGTCTTCACAGACTGCAGTCGGGAATACAACCAGTCATTTGGTTACCTAAGAAGTCCCAACTGGCCGGGGAGCTACCCGACCAGGCTGGAGTGTGAGGTCATCCTGCGAGCGCCGGAGAACCACTCCATATCGCTCTTCTTCCATTCATTCCATCTAGAAGCCATCAGCTCGTGTCCTGACTACTTAGAAGTAAGACGTCCTGTGGGGGGATTATTAACAGTTTTGCACCAGTTATTTTTTCATAAAAAAAAAATGACTGATTCAAACTTTACAAAAGTGGCAATAAAAGCAGGAGGGGCGGCGGGCCCAGGAGGGGTGGCGGGTCCAAGAGGGGTGGCGGGCCCAGGAGCTATGGCGGGCCCAGGAGGGGCGGTGGGCCTCGGAGGAGTGGCAGGCCCAGGAGAAGCGGCGGGCCCAGGACAGGTGGCGGGGCTAGAAGTGGTGGGCCCAGAAGGGGCAGCGGGCCCAGGAGGGATGGCGGGCGAAGGAGGGGTGGCGGGCCTCGGAGGAGCGGCAGGCCCGGGAGGAGAGGCGGGCCCAGGAGGAGCAACGGGCCCAGGAGACGTGGTGGGCTCAGGAGGGGTGGCGGGCCCAGGAGGGATGGCAGGCCCAGGAGGACCAGCAGGCCCATGAGGAGCGGTGGGCCCAGGAGGACCAGCAGGCCCATGAGGAGCGGTGGGCCCAGGAAGAGTGGCGGACCCAGGAGGGGCGGTGGGCCCAGGAGGGGCGGTGGGCCCAGGAGGGGTGGCGGGCCCAGGAGGGGTGGCGGGCCCAGGAGGGATGGCGGGCCCAGGAGGGGCGGCGGGCCCACCATCAGTCAAAAGGAAGAAATGAGCAATTTGCTTCTCCCTGCCCTGTTCGGTGTTCAGTCCGGTCTTTACTTCAACTACCGCTTTGCATGGCGCCTCTGGCACTTACTAGGGCCTGCGACTTCCGTGATGACATCTGTGCCCATCCGTGTTGGGTATCAGTAGCGTGATTTTCTGGTGAACTGGCCGCGTTGGATTGGTGTAGTTTACAGATATGTACGGTATTTTGCCGCAGCCTCTAGTTTGTCTCCAAAACCTGATTAGAGATCTCTTACCCGTGTATACCGTTACTGAAGGAAGGGACAGGGGTCTGTCTATAGCAATGTCATAGACAAAAGTGACAGCTGAGAAGAGGAGGAGAACGGGGGCATCTGTATATCTGTACTCACCTTGTGTGACTAGGAGATGAAGCATATCCATATAGAATTCTTCTGGTTTTGCGACTTCTATAGGAAGGATAGAAGGTGCAGATGTTAAAGGGAATCTGTCAGCAGGTTTTTGCTATGTAATTTGAGAGGAGCATGATATAGAGGCTGAGACCCTGATTCCAGCAATGTGTCACTTACTAGGCTGTGTTTTGCTGTTTCAATATAATCAGTGTTTTATCAGCAGGAGATTATCATTAAAGGAATAGGTGTCTCATGCCTCCTAATCCAACCCCACCTCTACTATTGATTAGTAACTGTCAATATACAGTGCACACAGAAAGGGCGGGGTTATACAGGGCTCAGCATTCAGAGCTTTGCTAGATCTGCAGCAGAGAAAACTGTGATTGTATCACAACTGCTGCACCCAGTAAACCAAATGACACATCACTGGAATCAGGGTCTCTGCCCCTACACCATGCTGCTCTCAGATTACATAGAAAAAAAAACAGCTGATGGATTCCTTTTCAAAAGAACCTGTCAGAAAAAAAATAGGATTTTTTCCTGCAGAACTAATGGTAATCTGCAGGTAAAAACCATGCTAACATTTGTGGCCGTGTAAGTGGACCGGCGGCTGCAGGGAGAAAGTGAACATTTATCAGAGCTTTGTGTGGGAGAGTGGAGTCCTCTCCATGGGTTTCTATCCTTTTCTATGGATGTTGGGGGGCACCTTTCCTTCTAGGAATCATTAGTGGGGTCTTCTCCCATCCCCAGGTAGGTGATAAATGTTGGATTGCTGGGATCCTGCAATGGAACCAACAAATCTGAGAACAGGGGTCCTGAAGTCCCCTGTGTGGCCATTCCTCCAGTCCCACAGCGTCACTCCCATAGGAGACACAGGAGATCCGTTTTTTCGGAACTTTGTTCGGATATTTCCTTTCTACCTTCATTATAAATGTGTTTCCTTTTTGGAATTTTGCAGGTGAGAAATGGCAGCGCCCGCGACTCCCCGCTGCTCCGCAAACACTGTGGAAACAGTCTCCCTGACCCGATATTTCCGAAAAATCATATCCTTCATCTGTTTTTCAAATCCGATGTCATTGCAGCTGGAAATGGATATGAGATTACTTGGACGTCATCTCCAAAGGGTAAATAATGCTGCGGGTGAAGAACTACAAGTATCAGAAACCATCTACAATATGTGATGATTGCAGGTTCTATCTTCACTTCAAAATGACACAATATGGGAGGGGGGGTCACTTACTTTTCCATAACAGTCAAGTTATAGTTTAATTATATTTCAACCACATCATAACAGTAATAAATCATAATATGTTGAGAATAACTAAATACTAATAATAATTGGCATTTAATAATTATAGAATTGGAAAATAATTGCATATTAATAGTGACGGAATAATAATTGGATTATAATAATGAAATAAGTATAATATTTAGATATTAGCCAATCATTTTAATAATTGGATAATAATAATCACATAACAATTTGATACTAACTAATAATTAGGTAATGATGATAATTTGATGACAATAATGAAGTAATAATAATTAGATAATAACTAGATAATGATAATAATATAGTAACAAAATAATAAGTAGAAAATGATAATTAGAGGATAATAATGAAATAATACAAATTAAATAATAATTACATGACTTTTATATAATAATACATTTTCCCCAGGAATACCAATCATCCCCCATCCACAGGTTAGGTAACAGATGTTGGCACAATGGGGGTCTATCTACATAGTCATTGAGCCCCAAATTTTTGAAGAAAGAAAAATGGAAAAAAAAATATAAAAAACGCAGGAAGGGACCCCAAAATAAACTTAACCCCCAAAATAAAATGCTGCAGATACTGGTGTGCAGCTGTAGGTGGTGTAACCCACCCAGAAGGGGCACGCTTTACCTAAACACTGTTCAATAGTGAACTTTCCGCGTAAGTAACCGCGGTGTCATCTGCAGGTTGCGGAGGGACCTTGTTTGGGGATCGCGGCTCATTTACTAGTCCCGAATATCCGCGGAGTTACAGCAACAACACAGACTGTGAATGGACGATAGCGGCTCCTCCAGGGCGGACGGTCGCCATAAGCCTGGCTGCATTTAGTATCGATGATCCAGGAGACTGCGAGAAAAATTATCTCAGATTTTTCGATGGCGCGGCCTCCACCTCACCGCTGATGAGAACGTTCTGCGGACCGGTAAGTTTTATCTAAAAGCATTTGTACGTTTTTTACTAGAGGCGTGAGCGCCATCTAGTGGCGGCAGAGGGCTTTTCAGGTTGGGAATTCTCAATCATCTCAGCAGCACTGGTATGCGAACAGTAGCGGCCTTTCCAGAGTTCTGCGGCCCAGATCACATGCACTTCAATAGGAGCTGAGCTGCAGAACCGTTTTTCTCTCAGTACACTTGTTTCATCCAGCCGCCATTTTTTTGCTTTAGTTTTCCTCCTTTTCCTTGGCAAGCTGTCATTTTTTTAATACCATTTAGTTTGGGTATATACACATTTTTAATTGATTTTAATGCATTTTTGGGAGAGGGGAGTTGCTGAAAAACAGCGATTCTTGCTTTTCTTTACACCATTTACTGTACTGAATTTTGTTTTAATATTTTTAAAATCCTTTTAAATTGCTTTTGCTTTTTAACGTATTTTTTTTATTCTCCCCCCCTTACTGCAAAAGTACAATATTGCAGCATAAAATAAATATGGCAACCTCCCATCAAGCCCAGCCTATAGGTGTAACAAGATGGTGGCAATAGAGGTCTCCACAAGGCCCTTAACCTCCATCGTCATCCCATCATTTGAAAGCGAGGAACCATTTAAATGTTGTAATTAGTGACTGACAGCGGCATCTAAACGATTAAATGGCAGTGATAGGAGCTAAGTCGAGTCGCTGCTTGTTAGAGGCAAAACAGCCAACAATTGCTATGTATGGAGCAGGATTGGTTCCTAATACCGTGAACACACACTACCTGCATACAATAGACATCAGAGTGCAGGAAAGGGTTAACAGATACCAGCATCCACCACTAGAGGGAGCTCATTATAACACCCTAAGTATGCGCCCTCTAGTGGTGGGTTCAGTAGATTTGGAGCTTCGTATCAGAAAAACTGAGGTCGGACTGCTATAAAGATCTATTATGATATTCATCAGTATTTTAGATCTAAAAATTAAAGTTAAAAAGTAATCGCTCTTCTCAAACTTTTGCATGATTAGGAGGGATTAGGGTGGGGGTGGGGGGCTTTTACTTTAGTGAAGTAACCATTTAAGAACAGCTTTTCCTTTGTTCTATATCCAGGATGGAAACATCGCTTCATTCAGTGCCACGTCCCATCAAGTGTTCATCAAGTTCCATGCGGACTATGCGGTACTGCCGTCCTATTTTAGAATTATCTGGAGCTCGTAGAAAAGAAAACTGGAAATTCTACTGAAGCAGCAGAGTCGTATATCGGACGATCCGCCGTCACTGCTGTCCGTCTCCAGGACTGGATAATCCACAGTCGTGTTGGATTGTTATTCAATATTGTACAATATTTACAAATAAAAATATTTAAATTAAAATTAGTTTAAAAGTTGTAAATATACTTTGTGTTTTCGTAGTTCTGGGATTTATACAACTCTTGAGTTTTTCTAAAGGAAAACGCCTTCTGTGAGGAGCATTCAGAGGAGTTTGGCATTTCCTGAAGTTTTGTAGTTTTCAAAGACTTTTGGAAGTTTTCCATGAAGCTTTCTTACCAGACTTCTAATTGGACCCTGCTTAGTTTGGAAAGGATTCCACCATTAGAAGCTTCATAGTAGTCACATGCACTTTCTTTTTTCCCACCAGGTGTTTTTTCAAAACCTAAAGCTGAAAATACTCAAAAGACTGAATGTATGAACAGCTACATGGTTTCACAATAGAAATTAATAGGAGCAGTCCCGTAAGCATTTTTTGAGTGATTTTGCATAGCCACGTTCACACATTCATTTTTGGGGTCAGTATTTTTCATCAGTATTTGTAGCCAAAACCCGGAGTGGGTGATGAATGCAGAAGTGGTGCATATGTTTCTATTATACTTTCCCTCTGATTGTTCCACTCCTGGTTTTGGCTTACAAATACTCATATAAAATACTGACCAAAATCTTGCTGTGTAAACGTGGCCTTACAATCATTCAGGCATCTGTGATTTTTCGTGTTCACAAAAAAAGCACAAATTTCATCAGTGTTTTGGATTCTGATTTAGATCAGTTATCAGTGATTCAATCAAACATTGACATTATTGAACACAGACCGAAAAAAAGACATGTGAATAGCATTATAGAAAACATACAAATTATAATCTGTCCATTAAAATCACAGAGAGAACAGGTGTACGATTCACAGCAGTCTGAACGAGGCCATAGAGTGTGTTCACTCGGAGGTTTTTTTTCTACTTTTGAATGGAGAATTCAAGTCAGCAACAATACTTAAGACCAATACATCAAAGTTTTCATAACAAAATTCAAACAAAAGCTTACATGCCAGTTTCTACCAGCTCTGCCAGAATGGGTGGTTCTGGGGTGGGATGTTACGGGGGGGGCTCAAGACCCTACAGCAGTGGTCCCCAACTCCAGGCCTCGAGGGCCGCCAACAGTGCAGGTTTTCAGGATTTCCTTAGTATTGCACAGGGGTTCGAATCATCACCTGTGCAGATGATCACATTACCACCGATGCAATACTAAAGATATCCTGAAAACCTGCACTGTTGGCGGCCCTCGAGGCCTGGAGTTGGGGACCCCTGCCCTACAGCTTGTCTAATTCATGATGAGCGATGGCGTTCCCTATGCCAGAAATCTAACTTTATTAAACCTTCCCCTTTTACATGAGTGCCCAGGGCCACAGACCGGGTCGCTGCCGTGACCACCTCTTTAATTCAAAATCCATCAGTGAGCTCATACTGATGGTCTGATGAGAGAATTCTAACCCTTGTATCTGTTTTTCGTCCACTACCTTCTCATTGATGAACTCTCCTTAATAGAGGTCATCAATGTCTGATCGGTCGGGGTCCAACACCCGGAACACCCACCAATCAGTTGTTCTCAGTGTTGGTGGCTGCTGGCCGTAAATATTCAATTGCAGAGCTGCTTCATATCCTGATAGTGGCTGCGGCTGGTGCTGCACATCCGCCTCCTACTGATTTGAATAAGGGGCATTGGTGGCTGCCAGCACCGAGAATATCTGATCAGTGGGGGTGCCGGGTGTTGGACCACTACCGATCAAACATCGATGACCTAAATGATAAAGTAGTCTACAGCCTCTATAAACTGCCTACAACAGACGCTCCCAGCACAATGACTGTAGCAGCTCCGGGCATGCCTCTATGGCCAGGATCACACATACTCCAGAGCGGAGCGTGCAGCTCCATGTATTGCTGTGCTGCTGCACGCTCCGCTCCGGAGGGCCGGTGCCAGAGCTGGGTTTTCACCTGCGAGACTCGGCCGTATCTCACGTATGTGTGATCCCGGCCTATGACTGAAAGTCATCACCTCCTGGGAGGAACAAAATTCATTTTCTTCCATTATCTGTGCTTTCAGTAAGGCTATTTTCACACTAACGTCGGTACGGGTCCGTCGATATGCGTCGGGCCAACATACCGATGCACGTTGTGAAATTTGTGCACGACGTGGGCAGCGGATGCAGTTTTTCGACCCATGCGCTGCCCATTCTGAAGTCCGAGGAGGAGGGAGCGGAGTTCCGGCCGCACATGCGCGGTAGAAAATGGCGGATGCGCCATACGAAAAAACATTACATTAAACGTTTTTTCGTGCCGACGGTCCGCCAAAACACGACGGATACGTTGCACTACGGACGCGACGTATGGCCATCCGTCGCTAATACAAGTCTATGGGCAAAAAATGCACATTTGCAGGATCCGTTTTTTGCCCAAAACTACGGATTGCGACGGATTGCTAAAAACGCAAGTGTGAAAGTAGCCTAAGATGGCCGGATAGCATTGTAGCAGTTGGAAACACGACCGCTTCCTTTTAAGTCCTTTTCTGAACTGGTCATTAAGGGGTTAACTTACATCAATGATGAGCAGAGTCTCTGTCTATAGCCATTCATGCTACTGTCCCAACCCGATGAAGCCGGTAAGTCAGGGAAATATTTCAGAGGATTAACGCGAGCAAAAATTTTTTTTTTCTAACCGGAAATTACTAAAAAAATCTATTGATGTTTGTGATCACCGTAATCACGCTGCCATGGAGAATCACGTTTCCAGGTCATTTTTAGCACATAATGTATGCTGTTAAAACAAGACCCCCGCAAAAAAAAAAAAAAAAAAAAAAAATGGCAGAATTGCATTTTTATCATTCCATTTGTTTTTTTTTTCCATTTCAGTAAGGCTACGTGCACACGTTGCAGATTAGCCTCAGGAATTTTTTGTGCGGATTCTGCATTTCTTGGCAGAAAACGCAGGTGCGGATTTGACGCGTTTTTGTGCGGATTTTCTGCAGATTACTGCGGTTTTTACCCCTGTGGATTTCTATAATGGAATGGGTACAAAAATCCTGCAGATCCGCACAAAAGAAGTGACATGCTACTTCTTTTAACCCCTTTCTGACATTGGACGTACTATCCCGCCGAGGTGGGGTGGGCCCATATGACCACCGACGGGATAGTACGTCCAGTGCGATCGGCCGCGCTCACGGGGGGAGCGCGGCCGGGTGTCAGCTGCCTATCGCAGCTGACATCCGGCACTATGTGCCAGGAGCGGTCACGGACCGCCTCCAGCACATTAACCCCCGGCACACCGCGATCAAACATGATCGCGGTGTGCCGGCGGTATAGGGAAGCATCGCGCAGGGAGGGGACTCCCTGCGGGCTTCCCTGAGACCCCCGCAGCGATCGCGTTGCTGCGAGGGTCTCTTACCTCCTCCTTGTAGGCCCGGATCCAAGATGGCCGTGGCATCCGGGTCCTGCAGGGAGGTGGCTTCACTGCGCCTGCTCAGGGCAGGCACTGTGAAGCCAGGAAAAGTGCACGTCAGATCGCTGATCTGACACCGTGCACAGCAAAGTGTCAGATCAGCGATCTTACACTATAACATGATGCCCCCCCCCTGGGGCAATATTATAGTTTAAAAAAGAAAATATTCCAATGTGTAAAAAAAATTTAAAAAAAATTCCCCAAAAAAAAAAAAAATATGTATTGTTCCTATAAATACATTTCTTTATCGACCTGACCTATAAAACTATATCACTAGATAACCCCTTCAGTGAACAACGTAAAAAAAAACAACAAAAAAAACGAGGCAAAAAACAACGCTTTATTCTCATACCGCCAAAAAAAAAGTGGAATAACACGCGATCAAAAAGACGGATATGAATAACCATGGTACTGCTGAAAGCGTCATCTTGTTCCGCAAAAAACGAGCCGCCTTACAGCATCATCAGCAAAAAAATAAAAAAGTTATAGTCCTCAGAATAAAGCGATGCAAAAATAATTATTTTTTCTATAAAATAGTTTTTATCGTATAAAAGCGCCAAAACATAAAAAAAATGATATAAATAAGGTATCGCTGTAATCGAACTGACCTGAAGAATAAAACGGCTTTATCAATGTTACCAAACGCGGAACGGTATAAACGCCTCCCCCAAAAGAAATTCATGAATAGCTGGTTTTTGGTCATTCTGTCTCACAAAAATCGGAATAAAAAGCGATCAAAAAATGTCACGTGCCCGAAAATGTTACCAATAAAATCGTCAACTCGTCCCGTAAAAAACAAGACCTCACATGACTCTGTGGACCAAAATATGGAAAAACTATAGCTCTCAAAATGTGGTAACGCAAAAAATATTTTTTGCAATCAAAAGTGTCTTTCAGTGTGTGACGGCTGCCAATCATAAAAATCCGCTAAAAAACCCGCTATAAAAGTAAATCACCCCCCTTCATCACCCCCTTAGTTAGGGAAAAATTAAAAAAATGTATTTATATCCATTTTCCCATAAGGGTTAGGATTAGGGCTAGGGTTAAGGCTAGGGCTAGGGTTAGGGCTAGGGTTAGGGCTAGGGTTAGGGCTAGGGTTAGGGCTAGGGTTAAGGCTACAGTTAGGGTTGGGGCTAATGTTAGGGTTAGGGTTTGGATTACATTTACGGTTGGGAATAGGGTTGGGATTAGGGTTAAGGCATACCTCCCAACTTTCGAGGAAGGGAAAGAGGGACAAAGTCAGCGGCGCGCTACGCGGCAAATTTTAGGCCACACCTCTGACCACACCCATTTCACAACTAGCCACGCCCCAACCACACCCATTTAGCACTTCTGATCACAATGTTTCGTAAACAATAATTATAAACAAAAAAATATGGCCACATACGACGCTCCATACTGTACAATGGCCACACACGACGCTCCATACTGTACAATGGCCCCACACGACGCTCCATACTGTACAATGGCCCCACACACGACGCTCCATACTGTACAATGGCCCCACACACGACGCTCCATACTGTACAATGGCCACACACGACGCTCCATACTGTACAATGGCCACACACGACGCTCCATACTGTACAATGGCCACACACGACGCCCCATACTGTACAATGGCCACACACGACGCTCCATACTGTACAATGGCCACACACGACGCTCCATACTGTACAATGGCCCCACACACGACGCTCCATACTGTACAATGGCCACACACGACGCTCCATACTGTACAATGGCCACACACGACGCTCCATACTGTACAATGGCCACACACGACGCTCCATACTGTACAATGGCCACACACGACGCTCCATACTGTACAATGGCCACACACACGACGCTCCATACTATAAAATGGCCCCACACGACGCTCCATACTGTACAATGGCCACACACGACGCTCCATACTGTACAATGGCCACACACGACGCTCCATACTGTACAATGGCCACACACGACGCTCCATACTGTACAATGGCCCCACACGACGCTCCATACTGTACAATGGCCCAACACGACGCTCCATACTGTACAATGGCCACACACGACGCTCCATACTGTACAATGGCCACACACGACGCTCCATACTGTACAATGGCCACACACGACGCTCCATACTGTACAATGGCCACACACGACGCTCCATACTGTACAATGGCCACACACGACGCTCCATACTGTACAATGGCCACACACTACGCTCCATACTGTACAATGGCCACACACACGACGCTCCATACTATAAAATGGCCCCACACGACGCTCCATACTGTACAATGGCCCCACACGACGCCCCATACTGTACAATGGCCACACACACGACGCTCCATACTATAAAATGGCCCCACGCGACGCTCCATACTGTACAATGGCCCCACACGACGCCCCATACTGTACAATGGCCACACACACGACGCTTCATACTGTACAATGGCCACACACGACGCTCCATACTGTACAATGGCCACACACGACGCTCCATACTGTACAATGGCCACACACACGACGCTCCATACTGTACAATGGCCACACACGACGCTCCATACTGTACAATGGCCACACACACGACGCTCCATACTGTACAATGGCCACACACGACGCTCCATACTGTACAATGGCCACACACGACGCTTCATACTGTACAATGGCCCCACACGACGCTCCATACTGTACAATGGCCCAACACGACGCTCCATACTGTACAATGGCCACACACGACGCTCCATACTGTACAATGGCCACACACGACGCTCCATAGTGTACAATGGCCACACACGACGCTCCATACTGTACAATGGCCACACACACGACGCTCCATACTATAAAATGGCCCCACACGACGCTCCATACTGTACAATGGCCCCACACGACGCCCCATACTGTACAATGGCCACACACACGACGCTTCATACTGTACAATGGCCACACACGACGCTCCATACTGTACAATGGCCACACACGACGCTCCATACTGTACAATGGCCACACACGACGCTCCATACTGTACAATGGCCACACACGACGCTCCATAGTGTACAATGGCCACACACGACGCTCCATACTGTACAATGGCCACACACGACGCTCCATACTGTACAATGGCCACACACGACGCCCCATACTGTACAATGGCCCCACACGACGCCCCATACTGTACAATGGCCACACGACGCCCCATACTGTACAATGGCCACACACGACGCTCCATACTGTACAATGGCCACACACACGACGCTCCATACTGTACAATGGCCCCACACGACGCTCCATACTGTACAATGGCCACACACGACGCTCCATACTGTACAATGGCCACACACACGACGCTCCATACTGTACAATGGCCACACACACGACGCTCCATACTGTACAATGGCCACACACGACGCTCCATACTGTACAATGGCCACAAACGACGCTCCATACTGTACAATGGCCCCACACACGACGCTCCATACTGTACAATGGCCACACACACGACGCTCCATACTGTACAATGGCCACACACGACGCTCCATACTGTACAATGGCCACACACGACGCTCCATACTGGACAATGGCCCCACACGACGCTCCATACTGTACAATGGCCACACACGACGCTCCATACTGTACAATGGCCACACACGACGCTCCATACTGTACAATTGCCCCACACGACGCTCCATACTGTACAATGGCCACACACGACGCTCCATACTGTACAATGGCCACACACGACGCTCCATACTGGACAATGGCCACACACGACGCTCCATACTGTACAATGGCCCCACACGACGCTCCATACTGTACAATGGCCACACACACACGACGCTCCATACTGTACAATGGCCACACACACGACGCTCCATACTGTACAATGGCCACACACACGACGCTCCATACTGTACAATGGCCACACACACGACGCTCCATAGTGTACAATGGCCACACACGACGCTCCATAGTGTACAATGGCCACACACGACGCTCCATACTGGACAATGGCCACACACGACGCTCCATACTATACAATGGCCACACACGACGCTCCATACTGTACAATGGCCACACACGACGCTCCATACTATACAATGGCCACACACGACGCTCCATACTGGACAATGGCCACACACGACGCTCCATACTGTACAATGGCCACACACACGACGCTCCATACTGTACAATGGCCACACACGACGCTCCATACTGTACAATGGCCACACACACGACGCTCCATACTGTACAATGGCCACACACACGACGCTCCATACTGTACAATGGCCACACACACGACGCTCCATACTGTACAATGGCCACACACACGACGCTCCATACTGTACAATGGCCACACACACGACGCTCCATACTGTACAATGGCCACACACACGACGCTCCATACTGTACAATGGCCACACACATGACGCTCCATACTGGACAATGGCCACACATGACGCTCCATGCTGTATAATGGCCACATATGACGCTCCATGCTGTATAATGGCCACACACGACGCTCCATAGTGTACAATGGCCACACACGACGCTCCATAGTGTACAATGGCCACACACGACGCTCCATACTGTATAATGGCCACACATGACGCTCCATACTGTACAATGGCCATTGGCCACATTATGCTCCATACTGTGTAACGGCCCCACATGATGCTGCGTACAGCATACTTGCCCCACGTGATGGTCCATACAGTATTATGGCGCCACATTATGCTTTCTACAGTATAATGGCCCACACGATGCTGGGTATAGAATAATGGCCTCACATAATGCTGGGTACAGTATACTGGCCACACATGGTTACCCCACCCCCATCATTGCCTTCTCTATCACTACACACAGACACCTTTCACCGCGCTCCCTCGCAGCAGCCGGCAGCTTCCACACCCACGGTGCTGAATGGTGTCATCCAGCTGCGCCGCTGACTGCTCACGTCACTGCAGCTGTGATACGCCACTGATATAGACCTCCGTGTCTCCTGTGCCAGTCCGTGTCAGAGTAAGGAGCAATATCTGCTCCGATCCGACACAGCCAGCGTCCGCTCCGTACACATGCGACTCCGCTCCATACACCTCGTACACACACGACTCCGCTCCATACACCTTATACACACACAGCTCCGCTCCGTACACCTCATACATACGGCTCCTCCCCATACACCTTGTACACACACGACTCCGCTCCATACACCTTATACACACACGGCTCCACTCCGTACACCTCATACATACGGCTCCTCCCCATACACCTTGTACACACACGGCTCCACTCCATACACTTCGTACACACACGGCTCTGCTCCATACACCTTATACACACACAGCTCCGCTCCGTACACCTCATACACACGGCTCCTCTCCATACATCTCGTACACACATGGCTCCGCTCAATACACCTTGCACATGCGGCTCTGCTCCGTACACCTCGTACACACACAACTCCATTCCATACACCTTGCACATGCGGCTCCGCTCTGTACGCCTCATACACACACGGCTCCACTCAGTACACCTCGCACACACACGGCTCCACTCCGTACACCTTATACACACACGGCTCAGCTCCATACACCTTATACACACACGGCTCCGCTCCATACACATTGCACACACACGGCTCTGCTCCGCACACCTCGTACACACGCTGCTCCGCACACCTCGCACACACACGGCTCCACTCCTTACACCTTGTACACTCGGCTCCGCTCCGTACACACTGCACACACACGGCTCAACTCCATACACCTTATACACACACGGCTCCGCTCCATACACATTGCACACGCTGCTCCACTCCGTATACCTTGTACATACACGGCTCTGCTCCGCACACCTCGTACACACGCTGCTCCGCTCCGTACACCTCGTACACACGCTGCTCCGCTCCGTACACCTCGTACACACGGCTCCGTACACGTCTTACACACACAACTCTGCTCCATACACCTTTCACACGCTGCTCCGATTCATACACCTTGTACACACACGGCTCTGCTACATTACAGTGTCAGACTGTCACAGGGGCTTTGGTTTAGCCCTTTTTATGCGGGCGGGGGAAATAGCAGCCACAATAGCGTCGTGTTGCACCCTCTCCCAGGGTGACAGACCTGTCAGGGAGTCATGGATCTCACTCACACTGATCTGCAGATAACACAGCAGTGAGCAGCCGAGGCAAAGGGAGAGAGGCTGTGAGTGTGTCCGTCCCTCCCTGCTCAGCCCCCACTCAGTCCAAGCACCATTACACCAGCCAGGCATCCAGTCCACTCACACTGCTCTGCTGCTTACATTGCCGCCGGCACCCAGGCTGTGTTCGGCTGTTACCTCAAACTAGAAGTGTCCCCTCTCTCTCCCTCTCTGAACAGTGACGCTGGGAGACTCAGGAACATGGGGAAGGGGCGTGGCCTAACAAAAGGGGGTGTGACCGAGTTCTCCTGCTGTCTCCCGGGATCAGAGCGTCCGACAGCGGGGCAAAGAGTCAAATCCGGGAAAGTCCCGCACAATGAGGGACGGTTGGGAGGTATGGTTAAGGGTGTGTCAGGGTTAGGGGTGTGGTTAGGGTTACCGTTGGGATTAGGATTAGGGGTGTGTTTAGATTAGGGTTTCAGTTATAATTGGGGTGTTTCCACTGTTTCGGCACATCAGGGGCTCTCCAAACGCGACATGGCGTCCGATCTCAATTCCAGCCAATTCTACGTTGAAAAAGTAAAACAGTGCTCCTTCCCTTCCGAGCTCTCCCGTGTGCCAAAACATTGGTTTACCCCAACATATGGGGTATCAGCGTACTCAGGACAAATTGGACAACTTTTGGGGTCCAATTTCTCCTGTTTCCCTTGGGAAAATACAAAACTGGGGGCTAAAAAATAATTTTTGTGGGGAAAAAAAAAAGATTTTTTATTTTCACGGCTCTGCGTTATAAACTGTAGTGAAACACTTGGGGGTTCAAAGTTCTCACAACACATCTATATAAGTTCCTTGGGGGGTCTAGTTTCCAATATGGGGTCACTTGTGGGGGGTTTCTACTGTTTAGGTACATTAGGGACTCTGCAAACGCAATGTGACGCCTGCAGACCATTCCATCTAAGTCTGCATTCCAAATGATGTTCCTTCCCTTCCGAGCCCTCCCATGCGCTCAAACGGTGGTTCCCCCCACATATCGGGTATCAGCGTACTCAGGACAAAATGGACAACAACTTTTGGGGTCCAATTTCTCCTGTTACCCTTGGGAAAATACAAAACTGGGGGCTAAAAAATAATTTTTGTGGGAAAAAATTTTTGTTTTATTTTTAGGGCTCTGTGAAGCCCTTGGTGGGTCAGAGTACTCAACACACATCTAGATAAGTTCCTTAGAGGGTCTACTTTCCAAAATGGTGTCACTTGTGGGGGGTTTCAATATTTAGGCACATCAGTGGTTCTCCAAATGCAACATGGCGTCCCATCGCAATTCCTGTCAATTTTGCATTGAAAAGTCAAACGGCGCTCCTTCCCTTCCGAGCTCTGCCATGCGCCCAAACAGTGGTTTACCCCAACATATGGGATATCAGCGTACTCAGGACAAATTGGACAACAACATTTGGGGTCCATTTTCTCCTGTTACCCTTGGTAAAATAAAACAAATTGGAGCTGAAGTAAATTTTTTGTGAAAAAAAGTTAAATGTTCATTTTTATTTAAACTTTCCAAAAATTCCTGTGAAACACCTGAAGGGTTAATAAACTTCTTGAATGTGGTTTTGAGCACCTTGAGGGGTGCAGTTTTTAGAATGGTGTCACACTTGGGTATTTTCCATCATATAGACCCCTCAAAATGACTTCAAATGTGATGTGGTCCCTAAAAAAAAATGGTGTTGGAAAAATGAGAAATTGCTGGTCAACTTTTAACCCTTATAACGCCCTAACAAAAAAACATTTTGGTTCCAAAATTGTGCTGATGTAAAGTAGACATGTGGGAAATGTTACTTATTAAGTATTTTGTGTGACATATCTCTGTGATTTAATTGCATAAGAGTTCAAAGTTGGAAAAATGTGAAATTTTCAAAATTTTCGCCAAATTTCCGTTTTTTTCACAAATAAACGCAGGTAATATCAAAGAAGTTTTACCACTAACATGAAGTACAATATGTCACGAGAAAACAGTGTCAGAATCACCAGGATCCGTTGAAGCGTTCCAGAGTTATAACCTCAAAGGGACAGTGGTCAGAATTGTAAAAATTGGCCCGGTCATTAACGTGCAAACCACCCTTGCGGGTAAAGGGGTTAATCCGCGGAATTTTCTGCACCATCAGCACAGCAATTTTTTTTCCTATTGATTTACATCGAACTGTAAATCACTTGCGGATCTGCAGCGTTTCTGCAAGACAAAAAATGCTGTGGATCCGCAGGAAATCCTCAACGTGTGAACATAGCCAAAACTACAACTGGTCTTGCAAAAACCAAGTCATCAAGGACAGAAAAATAAAAAAAAGTTATGTAAGAGGAGGACAAGAAAAACATATTGGCCTGCGCCTGGCATTAATAGGTTAATAATTCTGAGATGCAATGTCAAAACTCCACAAAGTGATCTCCATGGCTTGAACCTCAATATATGATCTCATCCTCCTAAAACCCCTCTCAAGGCAGCGACTACAAATTCTTAAAGGGGAAGGATCCAGACATAAGCAGAAAGTCACAACCACAGCATCAGGTGTAAAAAACCGCGGGTTCAGACAGAAAACCGATCCGCATCTGTAGCCTCCCGGACACATTCCCCGCAGGACGGAAGCAAAACAATCCGCCGCAGAGAAGCACTTCCTCCTCCAGAGCAGCTGCTACATTGTAGCCATTACTCTTCTGCGGGGCTGTGATTGGCTGCCGCTGCGTTCTGTAGTTTCTGATTGGTTGCAGTCATTAGAACGTTGCTGATCCCGGCGCTCCCATTGGCTGACGCTTCTCCGGCGTTCCACACTCTCTGTACAGCAGTACACGGGGCTCCAGCGGGTGGAATTTGCCTTATTAGGACTGTGAGTAATTTTACAGCCCGGGGCGACTTCCTGTAGGGTGTGTGCGGGAACTCGGGTGTAACTGTGGGGTAGCTTTCCTGTGTATCTAGTAAGCAAGGTACAGCGATCCCCACAGTTCTGCTCTTATAGGATAACTATGTTTGGTGGCACTACAACTCCCAGGATGATCAATAGACGCTGTGCTTGCTGGTACTTGTAGTGCTCCAGGATTGGATTTTTTATTTAATCTGTTGTTGTCTTTTTTTATTTAGAGATCAGAATGTCCAAGTCCCTGAAGAAGATTGTGGAGGAGAGCCGGGAGAAGAACGTCACCGACATTGACATGTCTGACAGAGGCATCGGTAACATGCTGGACATCCCCGGCCTGTGTGAGTAGCTGTAGGGTGCGCCACCCGCTATGGTATAACCTGCCGTCCGCTGCTCGTCCACCTAGATACAATCCCACGCGGAGAAGAATAAGGGCGTGTTCACACGGAGTTTTTTAAAAATACACAAGAAGTTAAAAAACCATGGCCCTGATTAATCCAGGGAGGCGTTGCTCATGTCAGTCTTGATTGGTTGGGGCTGGGGGTGAAGGCAGAGGCGCCTGCTTCATTAAGAATCAGGTGCGTCTTAAAAGTGGCGTAAAAGAGACCGGAGTAATATTAAGGCCAAACCCTGCACTATCTCCACCCATTTTGATGTAGGTGGGCAAAATGTTTGAGTAACCTTCCATTCCGCAAAAAAAAAAATTATAACTTTTCAATTCAAAGTGTTCTGTGACCGATTTCTGATAGACGTTTTGATTGAGAGTTGGGGAATTTCTGCTCTGAGAACTCCATGTGAACACACCCTAACTGATCCTTAGCAGCCTCCACATTTCATCCAAACCTGTTTCTTTTTCTCGGATGAAATGTGAACGCTGCAGCTGATCAGCGGCGACATTAAAGGGAACCTGTCACCTGAATTTGGCGGGACCAGTTTTGGGTCATATGGGCGGAGTTTTCAGGTGTTTGATTCACCCTTTCCTTCCCGCTGGCTGCATGCTGGCCGAAATATTGGATTGAAGTTCATTCTCTGTCCTCCGTAGTACACGCCTGCGCAAAGCAAGATTACCTTGCACAGGTGTGTACTACGGAGGACAGAGAATGAACTTCAATCCAATATTGCGGCCAGCATGCAGCCAGCGGGTAAGGAAAGGGTGAATCAAACACCTGAAAACTCCGCCCATATGACCCAAAACTGGTCCCGCCAAATTCAGGTGACAGGTTCCCTTTAAGCCCCACCAGATGTTGATGCCGGGAGATGCAGCATCGGTATTGGAGGTGAATATCGTTTTCTTTTTTTAAAACCCCTTAATTTGGGGTTACCTAGCTGTAGACAAGCCCTTTACACCAGAGATCAAACCCACATGGATCATAAAGTAATGGCATGATATCACTTTATAATATGGGAATACTCCTTTAAAGCAAGTCAGAAGTTGGCATATTTGTAGGCCCGGTGCTGCGATTACCACCGTTTTTTTAACTAAAGGGGTTCTACAGTCATATGATTGTCTAGAATAGCAGCTGATGTGCAGTACTCAATGGCGTCCATTGCACCATGAATAGAGCTGCTCAGTGTTACATCTGGGTGAGGAACAGATACTTAAAGGGAACCTGTCACCCCGTTTTTTCAGATTGAGATATAAATACTGTTAAATAGGGCCTGCGCTGTGCGTTACGATAGTGTATTTTGTGTACCCTGATTCCCCACCTATGCTGCGCAATACATTACCAAAATCGCCGTTTTCGCCTGTCAATCAGGCTGGTCTGGTCAGGTGGGCGTGGTGACATCGCTCTTTTCTTCCCCAGCTTTCCGTTGGTGGCGTAGTGGTGTGCGCATGTCACAGTGACGATTCCACTGCGCACACGTGAAGAAGCAGCGCGCGATCTGCGCTATTACCCCCTGTCATCGGTGGGGGCGGCCATCTTCCCGGGGCCGCGCGTGCGCAGATGGAGTGCTCTGCTGCACGGGGCTTCAGGAAAATGGCCGCGGGATGCCGCGCGTGCGCAGAAGAGATTGCGGCGGCCATTTTCCCAAAGCTGAGTTTGCATCTCGGCTTTGGGAAAATGGCCGCCGCGATCTCTTCTGCGCACGCGCGGCATCCCGTGGCCATTTTCCTGAAGCCCCGTGCAGCAGAGCACTCCATCTGCGCACGCGCGGCCCCGGGAAGATGGCCGCCCCCACCGATGACAGGGGGTAATAGCGCAGATCGCGCGCTGCTTCTTCACGTGCGCGCAGTGGAATCGTCACTGTGACATGCGCACACCACTACGCCACCAACGGAAAGCTGGGGAAGAAAAGAGCGATGTCACCACGCCCACCTGACCAGACTAGCCTGATTGACAGGCGAAAACGGCGATTTTGGTAATGTATTGCGCAGCATAGGTGGGGAATCAGGGTACACAAAATACACTATCGTAACGCACAGCGCAGGCCCTATTTAACAGTATTTTTATCTCAATCTGAAAAAACGGGGTGACAGGTTCCCTTTAAGCAATTGTTACCATCCACCCCTCGTGTCTCCCCTTTTCCTCATAGTCTGTAATCTTGCGAGCAGGGCCCTCATTCCTCTTGGTATTTATTTTGATCTGTGATTATTGTTATGCTGTAATGTCTATTGTCTGTACAAGTCCCCTCTATAATATGAAGCGCTGCAGATAAGGTTGGCGCTATATAAATAAAATTATTATTATTAGGCTACTTTCACACATCAGGTTTTTGCCATCAGGCACAATCCGGCAAATTAAAAAAAAAAAACTGATCCGTTTTTTTTGTTTTGTTTTTTTTCCGCATAGAGTTGTATTAGCGCCGGATTGCACCTGATGGCCTGACGTTTCTTCCGTTTTTTGCCAGATCTGTCAAAAATTAGTTTTCCAGAGGCCGGAGAAAAACGTCTAGAGGAACGTTTTTTCTGACCGGCGGAAAACCGCATAGCAACTGATCCGGCGAAAAACATATGAAACGTGACGTGAAATTACCGAATCCGGCGACCGTATCCATTTTTTTATACAAATCATGTATTTTCCATTCTGGAATCTCTGTTAATTAAAGGGGTTGTCTCATGTTCATTAATGGTTAAAATGGCAAAGTCTCTGTAAGAACAAGCAACTTTGGAATTTCCCCTTTATTGAAAATCCTTTTAAAACCTAATAGTCACTGCTTGTTTCCACCTTAGGCCGGGTCACACTTGCGGGTGCAATGCGAGAACCTCGCGCATCAATACCCGGCACTGCCGCCGGCACTCGGGACCAGAGTGTGTGGCTGCACGTATTTCTATACCGAGTGTCGCACTCACAAGTGTGACCCCGGCCTTAGACTGACTTTCTTCCTAGGCGAGAGGCGTCCACGCTATTTGTCACTCACCTTCCAAGTGCAGTTCTTTATCTGTTTGGATCTGGTCGGCTTATGTTTCCCCACACTCCTGCGATTGGAGAACGTACAGTTCAGACCACTGGTACAATTGTGCCATCGACCCAAACTTTCAGGAGTGCGCTGACCTTCGGCAGGCGGCCGACAAGAAAACTGTTTTACTTCCTTGGGTCCACATCTGCATCTCCACCGCTGCCCCAGGCTACACTGTTTGGCTGTAGCGGTGACGTCACGTCAGCAGCCAATCACTGAGCAGCACCAGTGTAGAAGGCGCGAGCCGCTAAGCTCAGTGTTTGGCTGCAGCTCTGTCAGCATGATGTCAAAGCTTCATCCAAACAATGGAGATCGAAGCAACAGTGAAGGCACAGTTTATATTACAACTAACTGAGCAACTGGGGATAAGTTTTATGATTTGGAAAAAACAATTTAATGTATAAAGCTTCCTACAGGCAACAATACTGCCAAAATAATAATAATATATTCACCCTCCATACCCAAAATGCTCACTGCTGGTATATTGTTAACATTGGCTGCAGACATCATGGCTTAAATACCACTGCAGTCAATCACTGGCCTCAGCGGTATTAGGCTTGAGACGGCTGAGGTCATTGATTGGGTGCAGCGGTCATGTGATGTCTGCAGTCTTATCGCTTATTCTATTCACTCCCCTACCATATTCTCTCTTGCTGTCCACTGCCTGTTACCAAGTATAATCCACCTCCAGCAGAAATGCATGGAGGGATTCCATTTTCTTTGTCTACTTGATGTTTTGACCCATTTCTGTTGATTATTGTATGATATATTGTGACACATTTCTGGTCCTCATGGCTCCGTCTTTTCTTTTCCAGTCTCGCTGTCGCACATCACCCAGCTGATTCTCAGCCACAACAAGCTGACCAGTAAGTACCATAGCGTCATTTATTAAATGGTGGTTGAATTTACTGAGATTTACTAGGGTCTACTAGAAAGCTCTGGTGTATTTTGTTTTGCATATATCAGACTTTTGGGGTCCAGCAGCAGGAAGACCTGACAGTATAGAGCATGGTGTCCTAGTTCAGTCCAAGACCTTGACGTGTGGTTACTTATTCACTTCTGTTGTCTCATTAGAGGCAAAACTTATGTTTAGAGACCCCTGCTGAGTGACCTAACTAGAGTCCGCTGGGCCCCGATGCAAGATTTGGACCGCCCCCTCCCACCACACCACCGCCGCTTGTTGGTCAGTTGTATCTGCCCTTATTGTGCTCTAAATCCTATAAGGACGTACGAGTTGCACCCCCTCCCCCATTATCACAATTTTCGGACTAACACGCTAGGTTGCTCAACGAAGAGATCGAGAAAGTGACTAAAATTACATTGCTTTATTAATAATAGTTAAAAAATCAAAATGCATTTTGTAAACAATGTGGTAAAGTACAAGAGCGCCCTAACTATGGCGGACGCTGGATTGTGTTGAAAAATCTGACATATTAGAATCTCCTACCATATAGCTTACCAGATATACTTCAAGTCAAGTGACTTACTAAGAACAATTATAGGCAGGGGTGTCAAACTTCATTCCTCGAGGGCTGCAAACAGGTCATGTTTTCAGGATTTCCTTGTACTGCACAGGTGATAATTTAATCACCTACACAAATAATGAGTTGGTGATTTAAATTATCACCTGTGCAGTACAAGGAAATCCTGAAAACATGACCTGTTTGCAGCCCTCGAGGAATGCAGTTTGACACCCCTGATTATAGGCATACACCGTGCATCAGCTGCCAGGCTAAATGAAGGCTATCCTAGCATGCAATCATAAGGAAGGTAAACAGTACATATTACCAGAGTAATGGTGCAGTGATAAAGATTGCAACTGCACAAAAGTCACAGCGTCCCACCTCACCCTAACGCACGTTTCGCATCCAGCTTCTTCCGGGGGCGGCTGACGCACGGTGTATGCCTATAATCAGAGAGTGACCTAAATGCAGGGGGAAGTGGGGGGAGGGAGGACAGTGCATGGTATGAGGGGATTGGGAGATAATTTTCTAGTCAATAAGGTCAATTTTTTTTTTTTTTTAAATAGTTGGCCAGATCGTCAGCACTGAAGTTTTGTGGCTTCCCCTCCTTGTGGAGTGTGTCAGTGACTGCTTTCTGGACATCTGTCACGTCAGCAGTCTTCCCCATGATTGTGGAGCCTACTGAAACAGACTAAGGGACCTTTCTAAACTCTTGGGAAGCCTTTGCAGGTGTTTTTTGTTATTCTAATGTACTATAGAACCAAAAACACATGGGCTACTTGCATAGTGAACAAGTCTGTAGAAACCTGTTCACACCACCAAAGAACTTGAAGACACAAAAACACACAGAGAGGTCAAAAATACTCTGTTGTAAAGAAGTCACAGTAAATAAGCAAGTGCTAGCCAAAAAATGAAAAAAATACAGGGTATTTAGTTAATACGTTTTTTTGCAAAAAAATGTATGTTAAGCTGCTCCACCAATCGCCAAGGTATACCCATAATAGAGCAGTCCTATCTAATGTATATAATCCCTATCTGATGTATTTAAAAACCTTATCATCTGTATAGTACCTGTATGAGCAGGGTTCAGAGAGAAAATATCCATGTAGAACATGCAGGATGGAACAGCTACAATGCAAATGATCCACAGAGGAGTGGTGGACTCCCCAGTCTTGTAGAAACAAGAGAACAATTATAGAACCAAAAACACATGGGCTACTTGCATAGTGAACAAGTCTGTAGAGTCTGCAGTCCTATCTAATGTATATAATCCCTATCTGATGTATTTAAAAACCTTATCACCTTGGCGATTGGTGGAGCAGCTTAACATACATTTTTTTGCAAAAAAACGTATTAACTAAATACCCTGTATTTTTTTCATTTTTTGACTAGCACTTGCTTATTTACTGTGACTTTTTGACAACAGAGTATTCTAATTTACTGATATAATAACTTTTGGTGTTTTCCTTGGCTGTAAGCCATGATCATCAACATTAACAGAAATAAACACTTGAAATAGATCCCTCTTTTTATTTTTTGTGTTGAAAAACTGAAATAAATTAACTTTTTTAATTTTATTCTAATTTAGTGAGAAGCTCTTGTATTTGGTTATGCTACCAATGTCCAACCAAAGGTGACACCACTGATCTGGAGAGTGAAGGAATCTGGGCTTTATAACTTGGCCATGATCCTGTTTTTAGTTTCTCCACATTGCTCCTTAGATGTAGCCATAACTTGGAGGTTGGCGGTGTCTGTGTGGTGTTGATGAAATCCCTTTAGTTTAGTATTATTGCCTTTTGAATTGAGGAAGTTGTGGGTATGAACAAGTTCTTCTGAAAGCTGCTCCACCTTACTCCTACCCATTGGTCTTGTACTTACATTAAAGGGACTCGGTCAGCAAAAACTGACTGTTCAAACCAAGTACAGGCCCTCAGGGCATCACGGTGGGGCCAAACATTTAACTTCACCATCCCACCTGTTTGGCATCCATCTATCTCATTACTTCTCTGGCTCTATGAAGCCAAAGCTGCAAATCAAGAAAGGATGGGGGGTGGGGATAGTGGTCAGGTGTATTTAAAATGACTGGCCCCACCATAAAGCACTGAGTGCGTGGACTTAGTTTGAGCAGTCATTTTGTATTGATAGTGCATTTTAAAGGAACTAAGGGTAGAATTGGAATGTAATAGATCTATTGTGTTACTCCGCAGCACGTGTATTATTCACATATAGCTGTACTGCAGCACACACATATACACAACACTGCTGCATATATACAAGTCTGCTACATGCGCAC
Source organism: Ranitomeya imitator (assembly GCF_032444005.1). Taxonomy (NCBI): domain Eukaryota; kingdom Metazoa; phylum Chordata; class Amphibia; order Anura; family Dendrobatidae; genus Ranitomeya; species Ranitomeya imitator. The sequence goes on along the minus strand of NC_091287.1, from coordinate 38,362,833 downwards.
AGCTTTGCTATACACGCAGTTGTGCTACATGAACACACACAAACACAGCTCTACTACAATCGTGTGTGCGCACACACACCAGCAACTCTTCTACATCGATGCACACAGCTCAACTACATCAACACCCACACAGCTCAGCTAGGTATACACATACATGAGTCGCCCGCCTGGGCTGTGGGGTACTCGGCACCGGGTCTGGTTGCGGTTAAAGGGGATGTCATGGCGGCTGCGACCCGCTCCGTGGCCCTGGGCGCCCAATTAAAGGGAAAGGTCTTTTAAGGGGAATTGTGAATAAAGTCTATTGTTCGTGACGCCACCTTTGGTTTTCAGTCAGTAGGGACTGACGCCGCTTAAAAGGGGTCCTCTGGGGCGATGGTATGGCGGCTGGGTGGTGACACTTCCCACAGGTGAAGCTGGTTCCCCAGGGCTCCCAAGGTGAGGGCGGCAATGATGGTGTGTGCCGATAAATAACAAAGGACACCGTATGATAGTCTTTACCTAGTTTACTGATGGTAGCAGTCCATCCCAGTCCAGTGTACCAGGTACAGGTGTCGCGGTGGCCCGGCCGACCTGGAGGCAATAGATGAATCCCATTATCCAGTTGAGGTCCGTGAGCCATTCCTACTAATGCTGGTGTGTGAGGTCCCCGCTGCCTGAAGCTTGCTGCCAAGGTACCCCTCTTTTCCCCTGTCCTGGGACAGGTACCTGTATGACGGGCAGCTTGAGCCTTTTTACAGGGTCTCTATCATGACCCGGACTCTTTAGGTGCTGCTGCGTCCACAGGTGTGGTGTGGGCAAATCACATACAGGTCTTGGCCCTCTGGTTCTGTCGTGCGTCCTGGAGAGCGACATGACCTCGGGCTCCCGGTGCCCGGTTGCTGCATTCTGGCTCTGGGGGTGCCTGGTCATAGTTCCCCTCTGAGCCCTTTATCTCTCTTCTGCTCCTTCCCTCAATAGTTCCACCACATTCAACCCTTCAGGTTATCTCTCTTTCCAGGGGCTGCAGTTCCTACGTGGCCTCTCGGCCTCTCTGTCTGTTCCAGACGTCCTTCTCCTATCTCTCCCTCCTGGAGACTAACTCTCTCCTCCTCCAAACCAGGATACCTATAGCTTAGGGAAGCTCCCCTGAATCCGGATCCCGAACTCCCCCTTCTGGCCAGTATTTGGAATGTGTTCTGTGCGGGTGCCTTACCTGGTAAAGAGAATCCTCCTTGCCTCCAAGCATGATATTACCCTCCCCGAAAGGAAGACATCACTGTAACAACCGGTCACCTGGGGTGGCCTTCTCAGTCTCCTGACCTCAATATCATTGAACCATTCTGGGGAGATCTCAAGCGCGCAGTTCATGCTGGACAGCCCAGGAATTTACAGGAACTGGAGGCTTTTTGCCAAGAAGAGTGGGCAGCTTTACCATCTGAGAAAATAAAGAACCTCATCCACAACTACCACAAAAAACTTCAAGCTGTCATTGATGGTAGTGGGGGCAATAGACGGTATTAAGAAATGGGGTATGTGAACTTTTGATCAGGGTCATTTGGATGTTTTGGGTTGTCACTATGATTTAAAAAGAGAAAACACAGTAGTTTGACAATAAATGGCTTCACCCAAACACTAACCATGAGTGGAGAAAAAGTTTTGGTGTTATCATTCATATTCTCTGAAAAATGGCCAAGAAAGCAAAAATTCTTTCTTTGTATGTAAACTTTTGAGCACAACTGTACACAGCTGTTCTACATTTACACCCACACATACTGTATACACTACCACATTTTTCCTTCCGTGGCATGCTCCTGTTCACATGAAATTAAAGGTTCTTCACCATGTCAGGTTATCTGAAGCCTCCATGCAGCTTTAGGGATGTGCAGGTCCTGGAAGCTTTCTCTCCTGCCCTGCACTGATCAGGCTGATCAGTGTCGGGCTGGAGGAGAACGTGAGCTGCACTGCCACATAGTTCTCTCAGTGATTGGGAAGGATTCTGTTTCGGCATTCTCCTCCATCAGGGGAAGTTGCCTCTAGACTATAAGACACAGATTTTCATCAAGGTTTTTTTTTTTCTTGCTGAAAAGTGCATCTTCTGGTCTAAAAAGTAAATATATGTACTGTATAATGATGTAATAATGATCTAAAACAAAAAATAAAACAGGTGATAATAAAATCATAAAAAAGGATAATATTAAAACTGCGAAAATTAAAATCCAAACCAAGTTTTCTCAGGCCGCCGTCCCTCCTGTCATAGACCTTATTGTTTTTCTGTGGCTCGCTTTGCCAGCGCCTGCTCTCCACCTGTCGGGAGACATTACGTAAGCTGCCATTGTGCTTGTTCCTGGATGTCCAGGTTCACATTAACAGAGATTCAGACATTTTTGACCTAATCCAATAAAGTGCATTAATTAACTGTCTGTGCGGATGACGCTCTCCGTGACTTGATCCTTCCTGGCGGAGGCGAGTGCACTGTTATTCTAAGGTCAAATTAGCATCTCTCCTCTCGATTTGTGGCATTGAAGCGCACGCATGTTGGTCCCTGTTTGTCTGGGTTTGGCATAAATACGTCCACTTGACGGTATGACGATAGGTGCGTCGAGTTCTGATCCGGTGGGGAATTCTGGGAAATCTGCTTGACGTGACCAAAGACACAAGGGGATAAAAATAATTTTTCTCACTAATTCATTGTGTCTATGGAGTCAGCAATTAGTAAAATCCATTGTCACTCATCAGACTGTACAGTAATGGCCGCTGATTGCCATGTCGTGTGAAATTCTGGCTGTTGGTGCTCGGCAGTCACCATTTATACCTGATCTGCTATATATTTCCTTTTTTCTTCTTGTGCTGAAAAATGTGCAGCCAATTAATAGTAGGAAAGTCGTTATCGTCAGGAGCTTGTCTTGATGGATGTTTTTCCTGGCCTCTATATTGAGGTCATTGTACTGCCCAGATGTTACCATGCTTATTAGTCCCGCAGCTAATAGACTAAACGTATGGTAAAGATGTACCATGAAAGGGGAAAAAAATCCCTCATGATCAGATGCTATTGCTAGGTATCACCAAATCTTTACCGCTGCCAGTACTTGCAAAAATAAGTTTTTCATTCTGGCTCGAAAGTGGTCCCCCCAACATATCATCTGTATGTCCTAATAGAGCATGTTGATAAGGGGTTCATGAAATGAGCTAAACCCTTTAAAATCAGCAACAAGCAGAATGATTTTTAGCTTAAAAAAAAAAAAAAAAAATTTCGTTCCTCTAAGGCAGTACCATTGTGATCTGCATAGCCCCACCCCCGAGCAGCCAGTTTGCATGTCATTTACTATTGGCTGTTCATAAAGATTATCATTTACAATAAACCTAAACATCTTTTCACTTTGCTTCCTACATTCCCTCTGTCAATTTATCTTTTTTTTTTTTTTTTAAATTTGTGTGTACATTTTGTTATCTTTGTAATTGTTTTGTAACTATTTTGGAATTATTAACAGTTATCACAAAAGGCGAATGTGAATAATTTGAAATTCCAACATTTTGATGTGTTTTTCTTTTTTAACATAAGTAATGTTTTTTTTCTGATGTGCAGTTTGTTATAGTTCTGAGCTTCCTAAATATGTGCGTGTGAGTGTGTGTGTGTGTGTGTACCCATGCATAATATAAATACATTTATATTTAATTATATTCATACATTAAGAACATTTTTTTCAAATCGTGTCTATTGAATTTTGTGTGGCTTTATGATTAGAGACTCTTTAATTTTGGGGACTTTTTATATTTGCTGCAAAAAAATTTTTTGTAACAGTAACTTACGGTAATTGCTGCAATGGACAGGACAACTAGTTGTGGAGATTGATAAGCCAAGCCCGGCATGTCAGTGTGAGGAGACTTATAAGCCATGCGTGCTCCTCCAGAAAATTACCGTAAATATGAAAATTGTCTCTTCAGAGAGGAAGACGACTTGAACTATAATGCCACTTATTGGAAGCGATTCTAAAAGTAATTATTGACTCTTTTAACAAGCCTTGCCATATGATTTAGGATAAAAGCCAAATCAAAATCTCAATTTGCAGACACGTGTTTCAGGATGTCTCAAAAGTATGAGATCTGATTTGGCTAGGTGAGAGGCTCTGTACTGGGGTCTAAGGGGTGATGTTTCTCCTTGTAGAGAGTGACAAGCAAAGCCTGGAATGTCACAGTGAGGAGACATATAAGCCATGCATGCTCCTCTGGGAAATTAAATATGAAAATTGTCTCTCCAGAGAGGAAGAAGACTACCACTGTAGTGCATGGTGCAAAGAGTGAAATCCGTAGCCAGTCTGATTCCAAATTGTGCTGTTAAACTGCATCCACCCCATCCAGGATGAGAATTTTGACAGTGGCTAATTTTAAGGGGTTGTGCTAGCATGTGATATTGATGAGCTTTCATAGATCTATTAATAAAAAGCTTTTATTCTGTATGAGCCACTTCTTGTTCCATGCCGTACATGCGAAACTTTGAAGTTGCATATCAAGGGTTAAAATACATGCCTTTCTGATCTGGGTTTTGTCACAAGTTTCTGATGTTTGCGCTGTGATTAGTTTTCAGTAGGGGGCACTGTTGTGCTAAAGTTTTAATAGATAAATGAGGGGAAAAAAAAACCTTTAAAGCAATGTTGAAACTGCTTCAGAGCAGAATAGTAATGTATATTAACGAATTCTGCAATATTACTGGCTGGTTACTCATCTCGCACTGACCAAGGGACATGTTTGTTATCAATACTAAGTAAACTTAACACAAAAACAGAAATTTATTTTTTTTATCTATAGAAATGTAGCTCGTATTTATTTATTGGGACATCTGAATATGATTGATGGTCACGCCTTTTAGTTTTCGTAGATTTCTCTTTTTTGTTTTTCAGATTATTAACTGATGACATATTCCTAGGATATGATTTCTGCTTATAATGACAATGTCCTCAATCTCTGGGAACTCTTCCGATCCTGGGAAAGTAGCCCCTTTGTTATTTTTTTTTCTGCACAGGAGAGCTTCCAGCCACTTGTTGCGCAGCAGGACTCCATGGCTGCGCTGTGGCCCTCACCTTAGTAATATGTCATCATTTAATAAATCACACGTTTTGGAGGCACCGTGGTTGTAATCACCAAATCAGACGGATCAGTGTTGGCACCAGATAGGGTGACTAAACATGACGAAATGTAGTTACTCCTTAGTCCTAAGGTGGAGGCCGCTTTAGAGTCCCTACTGTCATTTATTTAATGGAAGGTGCAAACAAATGGAAAAAAAAAGTGCTGTATCCATTTTCTTCCTAAAGTAGAATCTTAGGCTTCTTTCACACCTCCGTTTTTACAATCTTCATAGGATCCATCAAAATGTTGAAATGACGGACCCTGTGCAGATTGTAAAAAACGGGTGCACTGGGCCCGTTTTTCTGACGGACCCGTCGAGGCTATGTGCACCTGTCGTGTGTGCGTCTTCGCAGCGGTTTTCTGCTGTGAAAACGCATACACAACACTACCCAGATTAAAGAAAAAATTGCAATATTCTTACCTTCCGGCGTCCTGAGCAGCGTTACCGATGCTCCCGGCAGCTAGCGTTACCAGTAATGCCTTGCGTGCAATGACCTCTGATGACTAAGCAGTCTCACGAGACCGCGACGTCATCGGGTCATTTCGCAATGCATTACTGGGAATGCTAGCTGCCGGGAGCATCGCGAGCATCCGTAGCGCTGCGCGTGACGCCGGAAGGTAAGAATATTGCGATTTTTATTTATTTATTTTTTTATCCGTCGCTGAGCGATTTTACAGAAAAAACGTTCCTCTGTGCGTTGTCTCCGCCCGATGGATCCAGTGCACAACGGATGGCCATCCGTCACAATCCGTTGCTAATACAAGTCTATGGGGAAAAAACAGGATCCAGCAGAAAAATTCGCTGGATCCTGTTTTTTCAAAAATCGACGGATTTCATTGGGAGCTCAAAGACGGAAGTGTGAAAGAGGCCATAGAATGTTAGAGTTGGAAGGGACCTCCAAGGTCATTGTGTTCAACCTCCTGCACCAAGAAGTGCAAAAATTGTGGCTTCATGGCGCACTTTAATTAATCTAAAAGAGAATAAAAATTATTTTTTTTTGCTTTCGGTTCTTCATTTTGAGTCCAGAATTCAGTGGAGCCCAGTAGTTGCCTGTAAAGAGGCCCAAAAAAATAACCTTCCACTGAAAATTCTGATTGCTCTTTTGATGGCCCCTCACTAATACATTCCACGTGTCTGTTTCTAAAACTGAACAAACAAATCGAAGAAGTGACCCTTCACATCAATTATGCAAATGGCAACAGAAGGACCTCGTTGTCTATTATAAGGTCCTTTTTTGCATATAGAACGCTTTTTTTTTTTCTTTTCTGTTCTAAAAAAAAAAGCAGATCCCGGACAGACCCAAATAATTAACAACTGATGTAAAGGATCACTTAAGGGTGTGTTCCCACAGTCAGTAAACGCTGCGAGTTGGATGCTGCATACATCCGCAGCGTCCACATGTTACCGCATAGTGGATGGGATTTTAAGAATTTCCATCTCCAGTATGCGTGCACAGACACCCGTGGCTTCCTTGTGGTGATGCACATGCGGCGCGTCTTTCCAGACCGCAGCATGTCTATTTACCTTGTGGAAATGCTCAGTTTCCGCAAGATTCATATCACCCGTACAATGTATAGGGCGCTGTGGTTCCGCACGGTTCAACACATGCGGAATCACCTGCGTTCAAAAGCCGCCAGCGCTTTGGACTGAGCGGACATGTGCTGCGTCCAAAGCGCTGCTGATTACTGACCGTGGGGACATAGCCTTAAAGAGAACTGTGCTTTGAGAAAGAACGCAGTCGAGTGTTTGAAACGCGTTGATCTTGATCACTCCATGAATTCATTAAATGTTTAAAATTGTTTAAATAAATTTGGAATTTTAAGAAGCTGGAATCTTCTACCATTTTAGTTAATTACTTAAAGAGATCCTGCCGGCAGCATTTTACTAAATAAAGTACAGACAGGGCTGTATTGGCGCTGTCATACTGATTAAAATGATGGGTCAGGTGAAGAAATCCGTTTTGTAGATTTTTTAAATCTGTGTTTGAAGTTTCCTTGTATTCATATCTTCGTGCAGCGTGGTGGGACTGTGGGCTGTGTATTCAGCTTTGTTCCGTCTCCTCCACTCTGTCTGGGTGTCTCTTCTTGTTAATTTAAAATTTTGCGCTGCTGGCGGCTAGGACGCCGGCAGCGCTAGGCAGATTGAGCCCAAGTTGGAAGTCTTCAGGAAAATGGCGCCGACAGCTGTGCATGCGTAGATAAGAATACAAGGAAACTTCAAATACAGATTAAAGAAAATCTAGAGAACGGATTTCTTCACCTGAGGTATCCTTTTAATCAGTATGATAGCGCCGATATGACGCTGTCTGTACTTTACTTAGTAAAATGTTGCTGACAAGTTCACTTTAAGTGAACCCCCTCCAGCCATTATAAACTAAAAGAGCCACCTTGTGCAGCAGTAATGCTGCATTCTAACAAGGTGGCTCTTTTAGTTATTGGTGCAGTCAAAGCAGAAATAAAGCGTTTTATAATTTCGCAAAAATACCTGTCTTTAGTCGTGGAGGCAGGTCTTAACCCCCCTTCTGCAAACGCCACACTGCCGTCACTCAAGGCTTCTTCGGCGCCGGGCGCCGCCCCCTCCGCGCTCTTTTCAGCGCTGCCCGTCTGACCTCAGATGCAGTCTCGCAGACTGCGCGTGCGCGGCCACACAGCTTGTGAATCCCAGCCCCGCACTGTGCATAATGCATAACACACTGCGGGGGCTGGAGTAATTAGGAGTAATTTTCATCAAAAATTGAAAATATCTCGAAATCCTGATGTGATAGCCAAAAAGGGAGTTCATAATCGTAATCAGTAGCCAAAATTGACTTAAAATATGCTTTAAAACCTTTTGCCAGAAAAATTGCGTTGACCAGTGTAATTGGAGTGTCCGAATGGTCATCCAGATTTTTGTTTTGGTGTTTTATATCTGAGGTTTTCAGGATGAAACAACTTATTTCAGAAAATTCTCCTTTTTGGATAAGTTTTTCTTTTCTGAAAGCGGTTCTGAAATTAGCTTTTTTGTTGTTGTTGTTTTTGTAGCCTTTTTGATTTGATAACGTGTACTTTGCTAAATGTGTTTAAAAACCTCTTCAGAAAAAAAAAAAAATCCTCAACACCCAGCATTAAGGATTTCCTGTTTAAATGAATTGGAAAAGCTTTCCAAACACTTTTTAAGTGTTTTTTTTTTTTTTTTTTTTAAAGGAGGATTTTAAAATAGATCTTCAAAAATCGGAGAAAAAAAAAACTCCTCAGGAACGCAGCCTTAGATGCTGCCAAACCAACATAAAAATGTATTACATACCTTTTATACTTAGAGTTATAGAAAATGTTTATCCCCAAGAACCTTTTTCTGAATGTTCACTTTTTGTAACTTTGTGAAAACTAATAATGCTTAATTATAAAAGTCCGGTTTGGAAAATATGAAATTATTAATCTTTTTTTTTTTCAAAATTGTTTATTCTTGGCTGCTGATATTTCTTTTTTTTAAATTGAAATGGTGTTGAGGAGTCGTGACAATATCCTCGAGATCCTTATATCAGATGCTGACAAAACCGCTGGGACATTTGTTAATATTGAAGGTCAGAAAATATAAATTGCATCTGAACTTGAATTTGAACTGGGAAAAAAAGAAATCTTGGGTTAAATATATATAACATACCTACCCAGTTATATTTATACATAGGTGACATGTATCACCCGACTGAGTTTCAACATTTTACTTTTAATTGCTCTGTATCTGCAGTTTCTGACAAGCTGATCTCTCTTTGCTAGGATACCTCGGCTTAACACTGGGAGAATTCCATCAGACTTTGACTTCAGTGTTTTATTCTCTGCTATATTAAATTTACCTTCATGCCTAATGAAATCGCTCCCCGCACCCCTGTATTTAAAGGATCGCCCTAGTGGAGTAGAATATAGAGAATTTGTGGTCCTCCTAAGTGAAGAATGTAAATGCGTTCTCTGGGAATTTGGGGTTAAATGGCTCATTCTTAGGCCGGGGTCACATCACTGTAGATAAGGTCATCGGAGAGAATCGGGAATATTATACTAATGACCCTCGGAGTAAACTCTGATCGGAGTTAGATCTGTGAGTGTCAGCATAATGTGATTCGATTCTCTCGGATGAGAGAACCTGACAACAATGAGGAAAAGATGGAGAAAAAAAAAAGTCTCCATTGCACTCAGATGACGTCCGTATGCAGTTCAATGATTTCCGTCCATAGACTTGAATGGGTGCGTCTCGTCTGATTTACATCTCAAATCCCAGCATTCTTCAATTTTCTCATGCCGATTCAGTATGAGACAAAAACTACAGATCTGCCCTGCCCCGTAGAATGACATTGGTCCAAGTGCTATCTGATAAAATATCGGATAGCACTCTTCCGATTAATTCGGTGGTGTGAGCGAGCTGGTTTCACATGGAATGGGGTCAGACCTATTTATGCCAATGACGCAGTTATCTCAGGTCAGGACTCAGTGGTCAAATCCAGTCCTCAGAACTGGGCACAATCCGTGTTTCACTGATATGTGAACCCAAAATTAGGATTGGCAATCAGTATTTGATTAGTGCAGGGTTTTTTTTTAAGCTCTATGAACCTCTGTAACATTTTCACTACCAAGAATGTATTTGAAGGAATTTTTCAGTTTTGGGAAAACCTTTGTCCCTTGGCTTTATTAATTATAAAAAAAAAAAAGCCAAATGAGAAACTAACAGTGCTTTACCCACCCTTCTTGGGCTGCTGAGCTCAGTGATTGTCTGCAGCGTTGTCCATGTGACATCGTTGCTGCAGACAATAAAACAGTGGTGTCGGAGACTCTGTGCTTTACTCACCCTCAACAGGACCAGCACGGTTTTATTTTTTTTTTAAAGAAAACAAGGAGACAGTAGGTCGAGGGTTGCAGTAGGTCCGATGGTGTTGAGGTGGCCGTGTGGTCATTACAGGCTGTAAGCTTCTTTGAAGAGGTCGGTTTTCAGGTTTCTTTTGAAGGATCCAAATGTGGTGGATAACCGGACGTGTTGGGGCACAGAATTCCAGAGGATGGGGGATATTTGGGAGAAGTCTTTGAGGCAAGTGGGTGAGGAGTGAATAAGCATGGAGGAGAGAAGGAGGTCTTGGGAGGACCAGAGATTACATGAGGGAAGATATCGGGAGATTAGTTTCTAAATATACAGAGGAGAAAGGTTATGGATGGCTTTGTAGGTCAGTGTTAGTGGTTTAAACTGGATACGCTGGGAAATTGGGAGCCAGTGAAGGGGTTTGCAAAGAGGTGAAGCAGGAGTGTAGCGAGGAGAGAGATTAATTAGTCGGGCAGCAGAGATAAGGATGGACTGGAGGGGTGCGAGAGTGTTAGAAGGTAGGCCACAGAGGAGGATGTTGCAGTAGTCGAGGCGGGAGATGATGAGGGCGTGCACAAGAATTTTGGTAGAGTGAGGGTTGAGGTGCGGTTTGAAGGCCAGGGCAGAGTCAAGGGTTACTCCGAGGCAGTGGATTTTGGGGACAGGTGAAAGTGTGATTTCATTTATTTTGATAGATCAGGCAGGGAAGATATGCAAGATGGAGGAAAGATAATTAGTTCAGATTTGTCCACATTGAGCTTGAGGAAGCGAGAGGAGAAGGAGGATATGGCTGGTAGACACTCTGGGATTCTGGAGAGCAGAGAGGTGATATCTGAGCCTGAGAGGTAGATCTGAGTGTCATCAGTATATAGATGGTACTGGAAGCCATAGGACCTTATGAGTTGTCCCAGGCCGAGTGTATAGATTGAGAAGAGTAAGGGCCCAAGGACAGAGCCTTGAGGGACACCAATAGAGAGGGGGCGAGATGAAGAGGTAGTATGGGAGAAGGAAACGCTAAGTGTGCGGTTGGTAAGGTATGAGGAGATCCAAGATAGGGTGAGGTCTTTGACCCCAAATGAAGAGAAGATCTGTAGTAGGAGGCAGTGGTCAACTGTGTCGAAGGCAGAGGACAGGTCTAGAAGGAGGAGTATAGAGAATTGTCTGTTAGTTTTGACTGTAAGTCCTTAGTAATTTTGGTCAGGGCAGTCTCAATGGAATGGTGGGGACGAAAGCCCGATTGTAGGTTGTTGAAGAGAGAGTTAAGGTACCGTCACACTAGATGATATCGCTAGCGATCCGTGACGTTGCAGCGTCCTCGCTAGCGATATCGTCCAGTGTGACAGGCAGCAGCGATCAGGCCCCTGCTGTGCTGTCGCTGGTCGGGGAAGAAAGTCCAGAACTTTATTTGGTCACTGGACTCCCCGCAGACATCGCTGAATCGGCGTGTGTGACACCGATTCAGCGATGTCTTCACTGGTAACCAGGTAACTAAGCGCAGGGCCGCGCTTAGTAACCCGATGTTTACCCTGGTTACCATCCTAAAAGTAAAAAAAAACAAACACTACATACTTACCTACAGCCGTCTGTCCTCCATCGCTGTGCTCTGCACCCCTCCTGTACTGGCTGTGAGCGTCGGTCAGCCGGAAAGCAGAGCGGTGACGTCACCGCTCTGCTTTCCGGCCGCTGTGCTCACACAGACAGTACAGGAGGAGTGCAGAGCACAGCGCTGGAGGACAGACGGCTGTAGGTAAGTATGTAGTGTTTGTTTTTTTTTACTTTTAGGATGGTAACCAGGGTAAACATCGGGTTACTAAGCGCGGCCCTGCGCTTAGTTACCCGATGTTTACCCTGGTTACCGGCATTGTTGGTCGCTGGAGAGCGGTCTGTGTGACAGCTCTCCAGCGACCACACAGCGACGCTGCAGCGATCCGGATCGTTGTCGGTATCGCTGCAGCGTCGCTAAGTGTGACGGTACCTTTAGATGCAAAGTGAGAGGAAAGTTCAGCATGGACATGCTGCTCAAGGAGTTTGGATGCAAATGGGAGCAAAGATATGGGGCGATAGCTGGACATAGCGCTTGGTTCAAGGGATGGCTTTTTGAGGATAGGTGTGATTGTGGCATGTTTGAAAGCAGTGGGGAAGGTACCAGAGGTTAGTGATAGGTTGAAGAGATAGGTTAGGGATGGGATTAGTGTGGTGGTGAGATTGGGGAGGAGGTGGGATGGGGTCAAGTGCACAAGTGGTGAGGTGTGATTTGGAGAGAAGATGAGCAAGCTCCCCTTCAGTGATAAATGAGTAGTACAAGTGCGAATAAGAAAATAAATAAATCTGCTCCTTTCTCCTCCTGGACTGATTGATCAGCCTCAAAATTGGTAAAATCTATATTCCATGAAGACAGGTTGTTACATCACTGATAGGAGATGGAAGTTGGTACTGAGGAGAAGGCAGCAGCTACATAGAAGTTGCCAATTACTACTGATAAGATTCTATCACGGTCATTTAAAAATCTGTCCTCACTGAAGACAAATTTTACTGTTTTGAATTCAGAATTTTGAGAATGAAAGATCAGTGCGGGATTTGAAAGAAGCCGATCTCTCTGACTAGATATATTAGAAAGTTTCTTATTTTCATATATACAATAAACTTAAATAAGTTACTCTTTAAACTTCTGAATATAAGGATTAGATTTTAATAATGAATCCCAGAACTTTAGCCTTCAAATGATTAACAGGCTCTTTCCAAGGTTCAGTGATGAAACTAATTAAATATTTTTACTTTTTGGTTCTGTGTCTGTGTAGAAGGGAAAAGGATGAAAATGGCAGGTGACAGCCAAAAAAAGCGTTGCAAGTACATGGTTCTGTTATCGCTCCATGTGGTCAGCCTCCAGTTAATCCATAGGAATAATGCAGGAGCTTTTCCTCATGTTATCAGCCCACTTTCTTATTTTCTAAGGTGTACATTTATGGGACGTTCGTGTCAATAGAAAATCAGTAACTTCTACGTATATTCTCTGCACATCTTGTACTTAAATTGTTTGCCTTTTAATTACAAATGTTAATTTTTATTATGTTTTTGTATTTATTTTTACAAAACCTTATGCTTTAATGCAGAATTGCGTAAATATGATTTTAAAAAATAAATTGTGGGGCTTGGTTCTTTCCATATCTCTATGGAGCATTGTGGTAACTTTACTATTAAGCCAGGGCTATACACACCAACCTGTTGACCAAGGATGTAGCCATTCAGTGACAGCAAGTACAACTGTTGAAAACGATGGGAGATTTAGGCTAGTTTCACATTTGCGTTCGAATCCGCAGCATTTAATCCGCATCCGCAAGTGCAGGAAAATACGCATAGAAACACATACAAACGCAGCCTTTTTTAGACGCATGCGGGAACGCATGCGGTTAATAAAACACTGCGTTTTCATGCTTTTCCGTGCGTTTTGTCATGCGTTTGCGTTTATTGTGCGCATGGTGGAAAATTTTACAGGAGAAAAATCTAGATAACCAGACACCGCCAATGGGACTACAGAGGGCGTGTATTATGGGATATCTTTATATAGACCCTAGGACTGCTTAAATCTTAACAGTTTGCTACTGTATCCTGTGTCATGATGGATCTTCGCATGGAGAGCTTTTATTTCAACCTGGATTTAAGCATCAAGCTGTTTCTTCCCTGTGTTTGCTTGGGAGCAACACAGAAATCGCGACCGATGGAGAAAGACACGGCGTAGGCGTTTCTGGTGACACCCCATTATCGAACTACGTGAGAGCCGGGGAGCCTATGACACGCTGTATGGCGAGCTTAATGCCAACCCAGACAAATTCCTGGAGTATACAAGGATGTCGCAAGACTTTTTCCGGGATTTGCTTGCTCGTGTCCAAGGAGCCATCCGGAGACGGGACACTCGGCTCCGTAGAGCGATTCCAGCAGAGGAACGTCTGCTGGTTACATTAAGGTACATAACAATTATAAACAAATGGCAGTCCTAAAATTTTTTGTTGTTCTGATATGTATTCTTTGTATTTTCCTTTGTCTTTAGCAGAACAACACCATAAATAGAATTGATTGTTACATTTTTTTTATTTATTTTATTACAGATTTCTGGCAACCGGAGAGAGTTTATCATCCCTCCACTTCCAATACCGGCTTGGAATTTCCACCCTGTCTGGAATAGTTGCAGACACCTGCCGGGCTTTGTGGAATGTTCTCCGGGATGAGTTTATACCCCTACCCACCGCAGACATGTGGATTGAAATTGCTGAAAAATTCTGGAGTGTGTGTGATTTCCCCAACTGTTTGGGAGCGGTGGATGGAAAGCACATCCGCATTATCAAACCAGCCAGAACAGGATCGGAGTACTTCAATTCCAAAAAATATTTTTCTGTTGTGCTCGTGGCAATAGCCGATGCAGACTGTCGCTTCATCGCCGTGGACATTGGAGCTTTTGGCCGTGGCAACGATTCAGACTTTTAAGAACTCTGATATGGGCGCCGTGTGTATGGCAAAAATTTAAATTTTCCACTGCCACGACCTCTCCCCAACACTCAAGGTCCACCGATGCCATTTGTTATGGTTGGGGATGAGGCCTTTCAGATGTGTGAAAACCTACTGAAGCCATATTCCAGTCGGAACTTGAACCACACTAAAAGGATCTACAACTACAGACTGACCAGGGCCCGAAGAACAGTAGAGTGTACCTTTTGGATTCTAGTCTCAAAATGGCACATTCTTGCACCAGCCATTAATCTAAAAATGGAGACAGTTGATGAGGTGGTCAAAGCCTGTGTGGTTCTCCACAATTACATAATGGATAAGGAGCGACCCAACATTGAACTGGATGAACCAGTTGGAAACCCATTGCCAGAATACCAGCATCACCTGCTGCGGTCAACTGCTGAAGTTGGCCACACGCGGGACCAATTTGCTGCCTTTTTTTTATTCTGATATTGGACGTGTGTCATGGCAAGACAATGTTGTGTAAATGTCCTGTTGGGATTTGGTCTGTACCAGTTATTTATTAAAATGTTACTAATATTTGTTGTTAATAAACTTTATTTTTTGGTATCTTGACCGTGTCTCCTATGTATTTCCTCTACAAACCAAGGCTGCCGTCACACTAGCAGTATTTGGTCAGTGTTTTACATCAGTATTTGTAAGCCAAAACCTGGAGTGGGTGATAAATGCAGAAGTGGTAAATATGTTTCTATTATACTTTTCCTCTAATTGTTCCACTCCTGGTTTTGGCTTACAAATACTGATGTAAAATACTGACCAAATACTGCTAGTGTGACAGCAGCCTTAGGTTGTTAGTGGTAAGGTTGTTGACGTCATTGCGTCCTGATTCTGTTCTGCAGTATCTATTGGACACAGACTGAAGAGACAGTGGCTGTCATACAAAACAGATCTATACTCATCAAGTCAGGTGTCAGAAATAATGAATTCATGATGCACATATAACAGCCTCATGAATTCACTATTTCTGACACATGTCCAGGTGAGCATAGATATGCCTTGTATGACCGCCATCGTCCCTTCACTTTGTGTGAAATAGATTACGTACACAGAAGAGAAAATGGAGGTTATACAAGGCAGTTTCTACTCACCAGTTCAGGTGTCCTAACTAATTAGTTTTTGGACACCTGACCTGTTGATTATAGTTTTGAGTTGTATTGCCGCCATTTTCTCTTCAGTCTGCAACACTAGTCACAGACTAAACAGAACGAAGAGATTATGGAGAAAATCCAAGTACTGTATTAGTTTTTTGACCCACCTCATATCTCTATACTAAAGACACACAAAGCTGCAGTGTTGTACTTGCTAACTACTGGAGCTATGATGTGGCCAAAAAACAAAGTGTGCAGCGCAGTGTTTTATTTGGCGCACTGTGTGTCTTGCCGGCAGCGAAATACACAATTAACCACACATAATTGGGGGCAAAAAACAATAGTATTTATTTTATAACAACCAAAATATTTATTTGACTGCGCCTGCTTGCGGTAGAGTGATGGAAATGGGGGGTATGTAGCTGTGAGGCCTGGCTAAGTGTGGACGATGCAGGGGTGGCAGGAGAAGGGGCAATTAAACTAGTGGGGTCTGGTAGTTCGGGGATGGGGCTTGACACATGAGAGGCCTGAGACGTACTGGAAGGGTGAGACAAACCTGACATTACAGACACACTGGGAGGTGAGGAATACTGATAGTACGCAGTTTTTTATTTTTTTTCCCTTTCTGGGATCTACGTGTTTTGGGAAGCCTCGGTGGGCTCATTTGTTGTGGCATGGTCGTGGTGGGTGACCGGTCAGGGTCCGGCTACACTGTGCTTGTAGAGCGTTCAGCCATGCCAGAGTCCATAGTGCTCGTAGAGCGTACAGCCATGCCAGAGTCCATAGTGCTCGTAGAGCGTGCAGCCATGCCAGAGTCCATAGTGCTCGTAGAGCGTGCAGCCATGCCAGAGTCCATAGTGCTCGTAGAGCGGAAGGCCATGCCAGGGTCCATAGTGCTCGCAGAGCGGAAGGCCATGCCTGGGTCCTGCTGCATCGTGGTGTTGGTGGAGCGGAAGGCCATGCCATTGTGCTCGTAGAACAGGCAGCCATATCAGTGTCCATAGTGCTCGTAGAGCAGAAGGCCATGCCAGGGTCCATAGTGCTCGCAGAGCGGAAGGCCATGCCTGGGTCCTGCTGCATCGTGGTGTTGGTGGAGCGGAAGGCCATGCCAGGGTCCTGCTGCTGCATGGTGGTGGCAGTGGAGGAAGTCCAAGCAGGAGCAGCAGTTGTCATGGTGGTGGCGATGGGCTATCCAACAGCACTCGGCATGGTGGTGGTGCTGTAATGGTGTCTGGCAGAGCTAGGAATGGAAGTGGCCGTGCAGTGGTATGCAGCAGAGGTCGGCATTGAGGTCAAGCGTGACAGTGTAGGCACAGGTGGATGTCTAATAAAAATACCGACTCTGTTGCATAGCCTGCACGTAAGCAGCATTGCAGGCCTGCATGACACGAAGCTGGAGATCAGGAGTAAGGTGTTCCCTGTTCAATTTTGTTAAAAAAATGATATGCTGGCCTCTGGAGGTCGGCTTTTACTTTGTCAAGGCTTTCGGTGACCTCCTGGATACGTGTATTCATATGGCTAATGGCAGTATCCACTCGGTCACCCAAAGCCTTGAGTCCATTATGAAAAACCGAGCTCAAGTGCAAAAACTCGGGCATGAGTGACCTGTCCGATGCCCTCTGCCGCTGTCAGGAGGAGCCCCCAAAAAAGGGGCAGAGGCAGAGGACTGGGAAAGGGGAGCACCTGATGGACCAGCTTCCTGGTCTCCAGTTAGTGTGGCAGGTCCACTTGCTGCAGCGCTGCTGGATGGCAGGGACGGGTCCGTGGCTGTCTGATGAAGGACTGCTCCAGAACCTGGGTCAACAGTGCCGCGAAAAAAAAAAAAAATTAATACCAAAAACTTACAAAACGCCAACTCCTGTTGAATAGAAACATACAGATTGGGGCAATACAACACAACCTAATACACCGAAAAAATACTTACGTTCTCTGGGCAAGGACCAGTCTTAAAAATGCCAGAATGCGGTGGTATTTATACTTTCGGATCCTTGCTTCAGAACCACTGGGAACACGGCTCTCTTGACGCAGGTCCTTGTTGAAGCGGTCCTTCATCGAACGCCAACGTGTTTTGACTTTGAGCACTGTTGAAAAAACGAAAAATAAGGGTTAGACAATGGACATTTGGCCGTGCTCACACAACTGTGTGTGATGAGAGAAACTCTTGAGAGTTTCTCTCATCACACACAGTTTTAGTGATCACGACCAAGGTCTCTGCTGCATCACACTGCATTGCAATACTTACAAAATGCATTTCGGACCCGAGTCGGGGCATTGTCCCAGCCATCCCATATCGCTTTGGCCACCTCATTCCATAGCCGCGGGATCGTCACGTTGTCCGAGTGCTGCGGAACCCGGCTGTCCCACAACGGGACTCGCTCATGGACCATGGAGATGAGGATATTGTTGTCAATGAGGTCCTCATCCCGTTCTGGAACCTAAAAAATAAATGAATACATTAATGTTGGATACATTAATGTAAGGAAAAGAAAGAAAACAGAGGCTGAGAAATGGCATGAATAATGAAAGTCAAGATAAAAAAGGAGTCCAGAAGAAAAATGTAAAGAAAGGAAGATTCAAGAATACTAAAGTCCCTAATCTGACCCCGATTTGTACCTGTCCGACGTTGGAGGTTGGCACCCAAAGTATTCGCAAGGGCACCCCCACTCCATGTTAATTTATCCTGAATGTCCGTTACTGCACCCTCTCTATAAACAATGTGCAACACTAAAACAGTAATAACTATGAAGTCAAATACTCAAAAATCTGAGGCAAAGGCCTATGAACGTATTCACACAGACACACAGGAAATACGGAAGAAAATAAGAAGCACACAACAAACGTAATACATGGGAAAACCTCCCAGACCCCAAACGTAAAAGAAAGGGTACTGGGGAGTAAGATGCACAAGCAAACCATAGGGAAAGCAACAATTAAAAAGGTAAAATACTGTAATCCCTAGCTGAGGAGCTGGATCTCCAAACTCCATCTGTCTTGAAATATAGCCAGCAAAGATGGCAGGTGTAAGGTGAATATAAATACCCCCTCCCAAGAAGTGATAGGGCAGAACCAAATTGGGAAGTGAGAGACAACTGAATAGGAGAACACCAAAAGACAAAATAACCATCAGTAGTTGTTGGACAGAGACCAAACTAGCTGTGTTTCAGCAGAAAGGGAAACTGACCACACAGCAAGAGGTCACCGGATCGAGTTCCGAAACCGAGGCATGACATGATCATGATGATCTCCATCCCCGTTGAGCACAGTGATCAAAAGCAAAAGTGACCAGGATCAGATGTGATCACTGTTTATAACTGTAGCTAAGCACTCATTAGACATTTTTGAAATTGGACAATGTTTTTGGGAGTAGAAAAATAACAGGTCCCTATGGATGTAGTGTGAACAATGACCTTGACTTATTCCTTCATGATGTGAATAATATTGCTTAACCCTTTTATTTCCCCTGATGCTGAAGGAATTAGGATGAATCGCGGCACGCTTTCCTTGTACTGGAATAATTATACCCGTGCCCTCTGTTCAGGCTGATTTTTAAATCCTTCCAGCTAAATTAACCTTTTATCTGTGGAGTGGTATTCACTACGCGCTGTGAGACGGCATCCTCATATTTCTAGATAATAGCTAAACATTGATCTGTTACTAATCTGATGAAACCTTTTGTGTGTATTGATTACAGGGTTATCCCCCGGAGAAGGAGGCCAAAAAGACTGTTTTGGTTGAATAAGATGTTTTCAACCATTAATTTTATTCTTGTGCGAATATGTAATTATATTAATCACTTCACAGATCATCATATTTTAGTAACACTCCACAAAAAAAAATTTAAAAAATGAAGAGACTTTATTTTTTTTTTTTTTTTTAATTTCTTCATGATCTGTCATCACTTCTGATGCGTTTGTTGAATTCTGGTGTATCGACTGATGCAATTCCTTTTTTGTTTTTCCTCTTGGAAATATTCAAATTATCAATTAGGAATTACCATTTTCCGGGTAAATTTCCAATTCATGCTCATCGTGAATGGACGCATTGAATATTTAATTAATTTCTGGGAGAAATAGCATACTACTACTTGGATACCACTACATACTACTACTTGGACAACTTCTTCTCATACCCATCACTTAGCCACGATAACATAATAAAGCCTGTACCATGTCGGCAATTGCTCTCCTGGGTCACCTGTGTGGTTGTTGTGACGCAGGACGCCGTCACCCAATCAGCGCTGGCTTCACTGTCCCCACCTTCCGTCGAATTGAGCATGAAGAGGAAGTGAGAGATCAGCTGATCCCTGGTTTCCTCTTCCTGTTCATTCCTTATGTATGCAGGAACAGTAACGCCAGTGCTAATTGGGCGTCATGTGTCACAACAACCACACGAGAGCCCCAGGACCTCAAATCTGACACCGCGGGAATGGCGCCGGCACGGGAGGAGAGCATAAGCTTTATTATTTTTATTTATTTTGATCAAGAAGAGGTTGTCCTAGTAGTGGACAACCCCTTTGAGTGAATAACAAGGTTATGTGGTGCTTTACTCCTGTACATTTAAATATGTAGCATTTTGCAAAGAATATCTGTGGCATTTCCGCAGTATGATGCGTATGCTGCGCGCTCAAAGTTAAAGAGGGTTCTCCTCTTTTTCCTCCTCTTCCTCCTCTTCCTCCACCTCCTCCTCCCCTTCCTGGCCTTCTTCTTCCCTTCTACATGTGGGTGGTGTTTTCAGAACTCAAAGGTAACTACCATAAAATAATAAATAATTAATAAAAAATAATTTTATTTCTATAGCCCCAACATATTCCGCAGCACTTTACATTATAGAGGGGATTTGTACAGACAATAGATATTACAACATAACAATGAACACACAGATCAAAACAGATACCAAGAGGAGTGAGGGCCCTGCTCGCAAGCTTACAATCTATGAGGAAGGAAAAAGGGGAGACACGAGAGGTGGATGGTAACAATTGCTTTCATTGTTCGGACCAGCCATAGTGTAAGGATCGGGTGATCATGTAAAGCTGCATGAACCAGTTAACTACGCGAGGAACCTGGTTATGGTAAAGATTTTGAATGGGCCACACAGGGATAGTTAGATTAATGCATTGAGGCTGTAGGCCAGTCTGAACAAAAACATTTTTAGGGCAAAAACTGTGTGGACTGGGGATTAATCAAATTAACCTTGGTAGTGCATTCCAAAGAATTGGCACAGCACATGAAAAGTCTTGGAGACGGGAGTGGGAGGTTCTGATTATTGAGGATGTTAACCTCAGGTCAGTAGCAGAACGGAAAGCACGAGTAGGGTGGTAGACTGAGACCAGGGAGGAGATGTAGGGTGGTGCTGAGACATGGAGTGCTTTGTGGATGAGGGTAATAAGTTTGTACTGGATTCTAGAGTGAATGTGTAACCAGTGTAATGACTGGCACAAGGTAGAGGCATCGGTGTAACGATTGGTGAGGAATATGATCCTGGCTGCAGCATTCAGGACAGATTGGAGCGGGGAGCGTTTGGTAAGAGGGAGGCTGATTAGTAGAGAGTTACAATAGTCCAGATGCAAATGAATAAGTGAAACAGTAAGAGTTTTTGCAGTGTCGAACGTCAGAAAAGGTCGAATTCTAGAAATGTTTTTGAGGTGCAAATAACAAGAGCGAGCCAGTGATCGGATGTGGGGGGTGAATGAAAGCTCGGAATCAAGTATGACCCCAAGGCAGCGGGCATGTTGCTTTGGAGTAATGGTGGAGCCGCACACGGAGATGGCAATGTCAGGCAAAGGTAGGTTATTAGAGGGAGAAAACACGAGGAGTTCAGTTTTTGACAGGTTCAGTTTCAGATAGAGGGAGGACATGATGTTAGAGACAGCGGTAAGACAATCACTGGTGTTTTCTTAAAAGGTTGGTGTGATAACAAGAGAAAAAGTGTGTAATTGGGTGTCGTCAGCATAGAGATGGTACTGGAAACCAAATCTACTGATTGTTTGTCCAATAGGGGCAGTATACAAAGAGAAGAGGAGGGGGCCTAGGACTGATCCTTGAGGAACCCCAACAGTAAGGGGAAGGTGAGAGGAGGAGGAACCAGCAAAAGATACAGTGAAGGATCGGTCAGAGAGATAGGAGGAGAACCAGGAGAGAACGGTGTCCTTGAGGCCGATGGAGCGGAGCATAGTGAGGAGGAGCTGATGATCCACAGTATCGAATGCTGCGGAGAGATCCAAGAGAATTAGCATGGAGTAGTGACCATTAGATTTAGCTGTTAGTAGGTCATTAGAGACTTTAGTGAAGGCAGTTTCAGTAGAGTGTAAAGAGCGGAACCAGATTGAAGAGGGTCGAGAAGAGTTATCTGAGAGATAGCGGGTAAGACAGGAGTGGACCAGGCCTTCCAGGAGTTGAGATGAGGGGAAGATTAGAGACAGGTCTATAGTTAGCAGGGCAGTTCTAGTCAAGGGATGGCTTTTTAAGTAATGGATGTATGATGGCATGCTTAAATGAGGAGGGAAAGATACCTGTTATGCTGTGCTATCAGGCAACACAGCGTGCAGTAATCAGCGCACATACAGAGATCTGGCAATAACCCAAAAACAATAGAACAAGCTCTGAGACGTGGAATCTCTGCAGACTGCAATACCTGAACCTATCCTCACACAACTAAAAGCAGCAGTGGATTGCGCCTAACACTACCTATGCAACTCGGCACTGCCTGAGGAGCTGACTAGCCTGAAGATAGAAATACAAGCCTGACTTGCCTCAGAGAAATACCCCAAAGGAATAGGCAGCCCCCCACATATAATGACTGTTAGCAAGATGAAAAGACAAAACGTAGGAATGAAATAGATTCAGCAAAGTGAGGCCCGATATTCTAGACAGAGCGAGGATAGCAAAGAGAACTATGCAGTCTACAAAAAACCCTAAAGCAGAACCACGCAAAGGGGGGCAAAAAGACCCCCCGTGCCGAACTAACGGCACGGCGGTGCACCCTTTGCGTCTCAGAGCTTCCAGCAAAAGAGAAGCACAGCTGGACAGAAAAAACGGAAACAAAAACAAAGTAACACTTATCTAGCAGAGCAGCAGGCCACAGGAAAGATGCAGTAGCTCAGATCCAACACTGGAACATTGACAAGGAGCAAGGAAGACAGACTCAGGTGGAGTTAAATAGCAAGGCAGCCAACGAGCTCACCAAAACACCTGAGGGAGGAAGCCCAGAGGCTGCAATACCACTTGTGACCACAGGAGTGAATTCAGCCACAGAATTCACAACAGTACCCCCCCCTTGAGGAGGGGTCACTGAACCCTCACCAGAACCCCCAGGCCGACCAGGATGAGCCACATGAAAGGCACGAACAAGATCTGGGGCATGGACATCAGAGGCAAAAACCCAGGAATTATCCTCCTGAGCATAACCCTTCCATTTGACCAGATACTGGAGTTTCCGTCTAGAGACACGAGAATCCAAAATTTTCTCCACAATATACTCCAATTCCCCCTCCACCAAAACAGGGGCAGGAGGCTCCACAGATGGAACCATAGGCGCCACGTATCTTCTCAACAACGACCTATGGAATACATTATGTATGGAAAAGGAGTCTGGGAGGGTCAGACGAAAAGACACCGGATTGAGAATCTCAGAAATCCTATACGGACCAATAAAACGAGGTTTAAATTTAGGAGAGGAAACCTTCATAGGAATATGACGAGAAGATAACCAAACCAGATCCCCAACACGAAGTCGGGGACCCACACGGCGTCTACGATTAGCGAAAAGCTGAGCCTTCTCCTGGGACAAGGTCAAATTGTCCACTACCTGAGTCCAGATCTGCTGCAACCTGTCCACCACAGAATCCACACCAGGACAGTCCGAAGACTCAACCTGTCCTGAAGAGAAACGAGGATGGAACCCAGAATTGCAGAAAAATGGAGAGACCAAGGTAGCCGAGCTGGCCCGATTATTAAGGGCGAACTCAGCCAACGGCAAAAATGACACCCAATCATCCTGGTCAGCAGAAACAAAACATCTCAGATATGTTTCCAAGGTCTGATTGGTTCGTTCGGTCTGGCCATTAGTCTGAGGATGGAAGGCCGAGGAAAAAGATAGGTCAATGCCCATCCTACCACAAAAGGCTCGCCAGAACCTCGAGACAAACTGGGAACCTCTGTCAGAAACAATATTCTCAGGAATGCCATGCAAACGAACCACATGCTGGAAGAACAAAGGCACCAAATCAGAGGAGGAAGGCAATTTAACCAAGGGCACCAGATGGACCATTTTAGAAAAGCGATCACAGACCACCCAAATGACCGACATCTTTTGAGAAACGGGAAGGTCAGAAATGAAATCCATCGAAATATGTGTCCAAGGCCTCTTCGGGACCGGCAAGGGCAAAAGCAACCCACTGGCACGTGAACAGCAGGGCTTAGCCCTAGCACAAATCCCACAGGACTGCACAAAAGCACGCACATCCCGTGACAGAGATGGCCACCAGAAGGATCTAGCCACTAACTCTCTGGTACCAAAGATTCCTGAATGACCAGCCAGCACCGAACAATGAAGTTCAGAGATAACTTTACTAGTCCACCTATCAGGGACGAACAGTTTCTCGGCCGGACAACGATCAGGTTTATTAGCCTGAAATTTCTGCAACACTCTCCGCAAATCAGGAGAGATGGCAGACACAATGACTCCTTCCTTGAGGATACTCGCCGGCTCAGATAACCCCGGAGAGTCGGGCACAAAACTCCTAGACAGAGCATCCGCCTTCACATTTTTAGAGCCCGGAAGGTACGAAATCACAAAATCAAAACGAGCAAAAAATAACGACCAACGGGCCTGTCTAGGATTCAAGCGCTTGGCAGATTCGAGATAAGTAAGATTCTTATGATCAGTCAATACCACCACGCGATGCTTAGCTCCCTCAAGCCAATGACGCCACTCCTCGAATGCCCACTTCATGGCCAGCAACTCTCGGTTGCCCACATCATAATTACGCTCAGCAGCAGAAAATTTCCTGGAAAAGAAAGCACATGGTTTCAACACTGAGCAACCAGAACCTCTCTGTGACAAAACCGCCCCTGCTCCAATCTCAGAAGCATCAACCTCGACCTGGAACGGAAGAGAAATATCTGGTTGACACAACACAGGGGCACAGCAAAAACGACGCTTCAACTCCTGAAAAGCTTCCACGGCAGCAGAAGACCAATTAACCAAATCAGCACCCTTCTTGGTCAAATCGGTCAATGGTCTGGCAATGCTAGAAAAATTACAGATGAAGCGACGATAAAAATTAGCAAAGCCCAGGAATTTCTGCAGACTTTTCAGAGATGTCGGCTGAGTCCAATCCTGGATGGCCTGGACCTTAACCGGATCCATCTCGATAGTAGAAGGAGAAAAGATGAACCCCAAAAATGAAACTTTCTGCACACCGAAGAGACACTTTGATCCCTTCACGAACAAGGAATTAGCACGCAGTACCTGGAAAACCATTCTGACCTGCTTCACATGAGACTCCCAATCATCAGAGAAGATCAAAATGTCATCCAAGTAAACAATCAGGAATTTATCCAGATACTCACGGAAAATGTCATGCATAAAAGACTGAAAAACAGATGGAGCATTGGCAAGTCCGAACGGCATCACCAGATACTCAAAATGACCCTCGGGCGTATTAAATGCCGTTTTCCATTCATCTCCCTGCCTGATTCTCACCAGATTATACGCACCACGAAGATCAATCTTAGTAAACCAACTAGCCCCCTTAATCCGAGCAAACAAGTCAGATATCAATGGCAAGGGATACTGAAACTTAACAGTGATCTTATTAAGAAGGCGGTAATCAATACACGGTCTTAGCGAACCATCCTTTTTGGCTACAAAA
Organism: Ranitomeya imitator; assembly: GCF_032444005.1. Classification (NCBI taxonomy): domain Eukaryota; kingdom Metazoa; phylum Chordata; class Amphibia; order Anura; family Dendrobatidae; genus Ranitomeya; species Ranitomeya imitator. Next base: position 38,337,434 of record NC_091287.1, on the reverse strand, counting down.
AAGAACCCTGCTCCCAATGGTGATGACGATGGGCGAATATGTCCCTTCTCCAGGGATTCTTTCACATAACTGCGCATAGCGGTGTGTTCAGGCACGGACAAATTAAATAAACGACCCTTAGGGAATTTACTACCAGGAATCAAATTGATAGCACAATCACAATTCCTATGCGGAGGTAGAGCATCAGACTTGGGCTCTTCAAATACATCCTGAAAGTCAGACAAGAACTCTGGGATGTCAGAAGGAATGGATGACGAAATAGACAAAAATGGAACATCACCATGTACTCCCTGACAACCCCAGCTGGTTACCGACATAGAGTTCCAATCTAATACTGGATTATGGGTTTGTAGCCATGGCAACCCCAACACGACCACATCATGCAGATTATGCAGTACCAGAAAGCGAATAACTTCCTGATGTGCAGGAGCCATGCACATGGTCAGCTGGGCCCAGTGCTGAGGCTTATTCTTGGCCAAAGGTGTAGCATCAATTCCTCTCAACGGAATAGGACACCGCAAAGGCTCCAAGAAAAATCCACAACGTTTAGCATAATCCAAATCCATCAGATTCAGGGCAGCACCTGAATCCACAAACGCCATGACAGAATACGATGACAAAGAGCATATCAAGGTAATGGACAGAAGGAATTTGGACTGTACAGTACCAATGACGGCAGAGCTATCGAACCGCCTAGTGCGCTTAGGACAATTAGAAATAGCATGAGTGGAATCACCACAGTAGAAACACAGCCTGTTCAGACGTCTGTGTTCTTGCCGTTCAACTTTAGTCATAGTCCTGTCGCACTGCATAGGCTCAGGTTTACTCTCAGACAAAACCGCCAGATGGTGCACAGATTTACGCTCGCGCAAGCGACGACCGATCTGAATGGCCAAGGACATAGACTCATTCAAACCAGCAGGCATAGGAAATCCCACCATGACATCCTTAAGAGCTTCAGAGAGACCCTTTCTGAACCAAGCCGCCAGTGCAGATTCATTCCACAGAGTGAGTACTGACCACTTCCTAAATTTCTGACAATATACTTCTACATCATCCTGACCCTGGCATAAAGCCAGCAAATTTTTCTCAGCCTGATCCACTGAATTAGGCTCATCGTAAAGCAATCCAAGCGCCTGGAAAAACGCATCAACATTACTCAATGCAGGGTCTCCTGGCGCAAGAGAAAACGCCCAGTCCTGTGGGTCGCCGCGCAAAAAAGAAATAATAATCAAAACCTGTTGAATAGGATTACCAGAAGAATGAGGTTTCAAGGCCAGAAATAGCTTACAATTATTTTTGAAGCTCAGGAACTTAGTTCTGTCACCAAAAAACAAATCAGGAATAGGAATTCTTGGTTCTAGCATAGATTTCTGATCAATTGTATCTTGAATCTTTTGTACATTCATAACGAGATTATCCATTGAGGAGCACAGAGCCTGAATATCCATGTCCACAGCTGTGTCCTGAAGCACTCTAATGTCTAGGGGAAAAAAAAAACAAAAAAAAAAAACTGAAGACAGAGCTGAGGAAAAAAAAAAAAATGATGTCAGGACTTCTTTTTTCCCTCTATTGAGAATCATTGGTTTGGCTCCTTGTACTGTTATGCTGTGCTATCAGGCAACACAGTGTGCAGTAATCAGCGCACATACAGTGATATGGCAATAACCCAAAAACAATAGAACAAGCTCTGAGACGTGGAATCTCTGCAAACTGCAATACCTGAACCTATCCTCACACAACTAAAAGCAGCAGTGGATTGCGCCTAACACTACCTATGCAACTCGGCACTGCCTGAGGAGCTGACTAGCCTGAAGATAGAAATACAAGCCTGACTTGCCTCAGAGAAATACCCCAAAGGCAGCCCCCCACATATAATGACTGTTAGCAAGATGAAAAGACAAAACGTAGGAATGAAATAGATTCAGCAAAGTGAGGCCCGATATTCTAGACAGAGCGAGGATAGCAAAGAGAACTATGCAGTCTACAAAAAACCCTAAAGCAGAACCACGCAAAGGGGGGCAAAAAGACCCACCGTGCCGAACTAACGGCACGGCGGTGCACCCTTTGCGTCTCAGAGCTTCCAGCAAAAGAGAAGCACAGCTGGACAGAAAAAACGGAAACAAAAACAAAGTAACACTTATCTAGCAGAGCAGCAGGCCACAGGAAAGATGCAGTAGCTCAGATCCAACACTGGAACATTGACAAGGAGCAAGGAAGACAGACTCAGGTGGAGTTAAATAGCAAGGCAGCCAACGAGCTCACCAAAACACCTGAGGGAGGAAGCCCAGAGGCTGCAATACCACTTGTGACCACAGGAGTGAATTCAGCCACAGAATTCACAACAGATACCGGAAGAGAGAGGTTGAATATTTTTGTTAGGTGAGTGGTGACAGCTGGGGAAAGGGACTGGAGGAGATGTGACGGAATGGGGTCACTGGTGCAGGTGGTCGGGCCAGAAGATGCAAGGTGCCTGATTACTTCTTCTTCTGTGACTGGTTCAAAATCAGAGAGTGAGCTACATGCAGTGGGGGAGGGAGGACAGTGCATAGTGTGAGGGAATTGGGAGATAAAGGTATCATAACTACAAGATTATTATTTTAATTTTTCACACTGAGAGCATTTTTTTTTCAACTGGCTAACATGGTACCTTTTTTTTTTCTTTTCTTTGAACACCACTCAATCCACATGTATTGTATTGCAATGCTTGTGGATTGCCCATAGGGCCCCCATGCACATAAGACAAAAGTTTGCCAAATCTATTGATTTCAGTGGGTGGACCTTCCGAGCCTGTGCACAGGAAGCCTAATGGTCGTACAGTTTCCCCAGTTTCTCAAATTGTCATTTGTTTTAGAGCAAGTGGGTAGAGCTCAGCTAATGCAGTGTCTCTTATACACAATACACCTGCTTACTTGTCTCCATGTAACACATATTTAGGAACAGCAGTATAAAATACATTATATAGCAGTATTGAGCAGTGTAACTGTGAATCCAGCTCTAGGGCATGAAAAAATGAACTAAAAAGCAGCTACAGCATTTTTTGCTTCTCTACACTTGTTCTTCTCCTCTCTCCTTTCTATAGGCTGCTGTAATCTGATCTTTCATTGAGCAGGCCATCCTTCTTGTCTTGAGCAAAACCTACAGTATTTTAGCAGTTTTTTTTCAGAGTGAATAATGAGTTCAGGAAGTGGAGGGGTGTTGAAGACTAATATGTGGAGAAAGAAGTAGATTTATCTGATGATATATGTATAGTTCGTTGACTTGACAAAGTGAATACGTAAAGCAAACTGGTTGGTATCTCTAGCAGGCAGCCATGACATATCTCTTTTATATGTATAAAGATTTTCCAGTCCTAACTTTTCTAAGTTTTTCTTCTTATCCATAGGTGTTCCAGCCAATATTGCAGATTTGAAAAACTTGGAGGTGCTGAACTTCTTCAATAATCAGATTGAGGAGCTTCCGACACAGATCAGCAGCCTGCAGAAGCTTAAGCATCTTAACCTGGGGTATGATTCTTGGCCGCATTTCTGGTCATTTTAAATTTTTGCTATTCCTATTGACTGCAGAATTTGCCTTTTTCATCCTGTTTGTTGTGTTGAATATGTAGAAAAGTCTCCATGACAAAATCGTGATCTAACATTTGGCAAATTGACAACCCCTTCCATGTATACTGTCAAGGCAATATGAACCTCATAAAAAGGATCCCTGAACTGGCACAGTGCTGTATTACATTACCCCAGTAGTGGCAACTGTGAAGGAAATGTGTGGCTGTGAAAAGAATGTGGCATCAGGAAATGAGATATATATATATATATATATATATATATATATATATATATATATATATATATATATATATATATATATATATATATATATATATATATATATATATATATATATATATATATATATATATATTAAAAATTGGAACAGCATCTACAAAGTACCTGATAAAGTGCAAAGCTTCCCCAGTCAGTAGTCCAATGACTTCCAGCAATATGAAGAAAAAACGGAGCAGCACCAAGAATATAGAAAAAAGTGGACTTTATTGCCTGGATGGCCCGGTCCGTGGCCCTGCTAAGGTGCGCCCAATTAAAGGTGATAAGTTTGTCAAGTGTTTGTGACGCCACCTGTGGTATTCGGTCAGGGTGACCAACGCTGCTTAGGGGTCTACTGGGGTGATGTTATGGCAGCTAGATGGTATACCTTCCCACAGGTGAAGTATATCCCCAGGGCTTCCCTGAAGTGGTGATGGTGGATGGTGAGAGGCGCAGTGAATAACGAGGACACAAAGGGTGCAGTCTCTTTACCTTTACTGAAGGTTTTAGCATCCACAGTCCGGAGTACCAGGTTACAGGATCGGCAGAGTCCGGCCGGTCTGATGGCAATTCCAGAGTCCCCTGATCCATGTGGAAATTAGTAGCCTTCCCTTTGCGCACAGTAACGTAGTAGGTCCCTACTTGCATTAGCTCCTAATAGGGTCCTCACTGTTGTAACTCTTCTCCTGTCCCCCAAATGGATAGGACAAAGCCCGTATGACAGTGGTGGCCTGAGGCTATTTTATAGGGACCAGGGTGGATAAAAATCAATGTTTTTTTTTTTTTTTTAAATCAAAAAAATCAGATTTTTTTTTTTATTTAAATCGGATTTTTTTCAATAAACTGCTTTTTGAGGAAAATATTTTACCATCCAAAGGTTCTTCTATCATGAGATAAAGCTGAGTTGTTTAACTCAGTAGAATAAAGGCTGTATATGTGTAACATTCACAATGCCATGCTCTTCCAGAGGTTTCTGTAGGATTAGTGGGCAGTTTCTCTCCTATATTATCACAGACGCTCGCTTTACTTACGCAGTTCTCAAAACTGAATTTGACTCCGCAGAGGTCCCAGCCTCTTCTTCATGGCAAAAATGTTACAACATGAACAGAGTTGCGAAAAAGACCTCCTTCGCCTATCGGTAAGGCAGGCATGCGTGCAAAATGCAAACGATGCAACAAAGAGATGCAAGGCCTGGTGGCGCGAATGAGGCAACATCATGAGAAGTGCTGTGATGAAGATGACTTCATCACCGCACTTCTCATGATGTTGCCTCATTCGCGCCACCAGGCTTTGCATCTCTTTGTTGCATCGTTTGCATTTTGCACGCATGCCTGCCTTACCGATAGGCGAAGGAGCTTCATTAAAATATTCCCAAACTGGGTCTCTTTTACGCCCTGCTGCCATTATAAGGAAAGAATGTAATAAACCTCAGATCGTACACACAAACAGATCCAGACTTGTCTGTCTGTGGCTATGCTGCAGTATTGTGCTCAAAGTTTCACTTTCATTTTCTTGTCTGCTTGCCCTTCCTCCTCCTCACACTTAGATTCACATTCTTCTTGTGTTGTGCAGATCTATTCCACTCCAAACAATCAGAAACATATTGTCTAACTTCTTGGACTTGGCACTGAAGGGGTTGATTCTGTATTCATAGGTTTGTAGAACAATAGGATTAAGGTCTTTTTCTCAACTCTGTTCATGTTGTAACATTTTTGCCGTGAAGAAGAGGCTGGGACCTCTGCGGAGTCAAATTCAGTTAGGTAGAAACTTTGATTTAAATCACTGATTTAAATCAAGCCTTACTGACTAGTGATTTAAATCGTGATTTAAATGAGTTAGATTTAAATCAAATCCACCCTGATAGGGACCCTAGTGTCGCCGCTCCTCCGCGTTGCCACCTTGTCTGCTTAGGTTCTTAGGTCGGACAGCCATCTCCAACTTGGAGATGACTGCCCTGCCGGTCTCTGAAGTAAAGCGTAGAGTCTATTACTCCCTCGGTGCTCCGGCCACCGGCACTGCGCTTCAGGTGGAGGCAGCCTGCTTCTAGCTGGTCTCCCACTGATTTGTTACTCCTGTTGCTACGACTTCGTTTCTCACTCACTACGACACGTTTCCCTTCTTGTCCTTTCCTAGGATGCTGCTGCATGGGTTGCAGGCGCAGCTCCTTGTGCCTTCTGTCCTCCTCCTCAGACCGTAGTCTGGATCTGACTGGGCCTTGCTCCAGCCAGCTCGGCCTGGAGACCTGTCAATTTCCACATTGACCACTTGCGGCTGTTCTAGACTCACACTTCCTGTTATTTCAGGAAATCCATATGGATATTGGTAGTAGGAATGGGCAAATCGAGTAGTGCGACTCCGGACCATTTGCCAGCTCAGTAGTCTCTGGCCACTAGACGAGAGGCTTGTGAATCTCTTACCTTCCGGAATCCCCAGTGCTGCTTTTGATTTACCTGGCTCAACGTTATCTCTGTCATGACGTAATGATGATGTTGCGCTGGGAATCCCGAAATGTTAGAGATTCATAAGCCTCCTGTCCATTGGCCAGAGATTACCGACTTGGTTGATGAACCGGAGTCCAGACATGGGAATGAACGTGATACAGCCACTTTAAGTTGTGGAATTGTATTACTATTATCCGGGTCTAAATGTGCCTCAGTCTCCAGCTGACCTCCGGTTCCTGGTCCCAGCATATTCTCTTATATTTTGTGTAGTAACCATATATAAAGGGGGTTGAGTGACTGTTCATTTCAATAGCTAAACCAGCCCCCTTCTCCGTCACAGCAAATTTATAAACTGAAAAGGTGTCCGGCTTAATTACTTAAAAGAAAATCAAACTTTTCCAGTTTGGGACATAAAGCAGAAGAGGAACTGCTAATATCTGGAATTGGTTTTGTTGCTTAAAATCGGGTGACCATAAAGAAGCCCTCCTCCTCCTCCCATTAAAGTTTTTATCCTCTTAATATATTGCAATCGCCATATTATGCAGCACTGTTTTACAATTGCTCATTTTGCCTTTCTACTCAGCTAATGCTTCTCTTTTTGCTATGTAGAAACACGAAGTCTCGTGTCTGCATAAATCATTCCCCTCTTCATCTCCTGACCCAGCTGCTCCCTCCTTCCAGTGATTTTTGCAGAGACTGATGACTCATACAGGGAAAATTGACCTCCTGTTTTTACATACAGCTTAGACCAGGGGTCCCCAACTCCAAGCCTCGAGGGCCGCCAACAGTGCAGGTTTTCAGGATTTCTTTAGTATTGCATCGATGGTAATGTGATCATCTGCACAGGTGATGATTCCAACCCCTGTGCAATACTAAGGAAATCCTGAAAACCTGCACTGTTGGCGGCCCTCGAGGCCTGGAGTTGGGGACCACTGGGTTAGACGGATTCAGCTAGTCAGTTTTTAATCACATGATGTCATAGACCTAATGGAAAAGAGAAGAATCAGCTGGGCAGAAGGGGAAGAAAGAGCAGTTGTAAGTATTCGTTGAACCACAAGGGAGGCGCGAGATGTTGAGGAGGGACCAGATGGGATATTTAGTTCCATTGGCAGCGGATTTTAATTTCACGGTAGCTGATGTGTGTTGCTGGATCCCTAATCACACGATTAAGGGTGTTATTGCACCAGAAACGCGTTGATACAATGTTTTTAATCCTATTTGTTCCTTGCATGTTTCTATTGTACCTCGATTTTTTTTTTGTATTCTTCCACTGAATAAACTATCTTGCACCATCGTTGAGCTGAACATTTTCTACTTTTCCTCACATTTATCAGTCTTTGGTGTACGCACATGCAACGTATTACATCTCCTGACTCGCAGGGCCCAAAGTAACTCTGGCACACTGTAACAAATCTACTGCCACACGACAACTGTATCACTCAGCAGCAGACCAGGTACTGGGAGACCAAAAGTGCACAGTGCTATATATTATGATGATTGCAATATATTAGTAGGATACAAACTTTGATGGGATGGCTTCTTTAAAAACGTGAAATATCTTAGTAAGTTCCATAATTTACTGAGCTGATCTCATTTATCGCTAATTCTTTTGTTTGTTTGTTTTTTTGCCTTTGGCCAAACCGTTTAACATAAATCAGTTACTTTTTAAATTCAAATGATTTTTCCAAATCTGTTTTTTATGTTTTATGCTTTTAAACATGTGACAGTCCACATATTTCAGTTCTGTGTTGGGGAGGGAAAAAGTGCTGGATTATTAGAATATCTGGATTATTGGATGTTGGATTAAAAGGCTGCCTGAATTGCGCCTTTTTGGAGCCCTGTATGTTTTACTGTGCCACTCCAAAAGGCCGGTCGTGGCAGCTTCTATCCGCCGCACTTCCCTAGCTGATGGATCTTATCTCAGCTATGTGTGTAGGTGGTTGGGTGTGGAGACCCCAGGGACCTGCCTTACAATGGTCCTTTAAGACACATAGTCCCCAACCGACTTCTCACTGCAGCGTTTCAAGGTAAATCATACGCGGCTGCAGTAACACAGCGAGTGTCTGATTCATGCTGCCCGTGGTTCAGACGACAGGTTCCCTTTAAAAGAAGTGTAATGCATAAAGGACAGAAAACAATGCTGTAGATCCTCCATAACAACTCTATAAATATTTAAACTATACTAATGAGCATACATTAAAAAAGTCTTTTGTGAAAACCTCGTTTTAATATCTTATTTCTATTCCGATATCTGCTGAAGTTACAGGCCCAAGACCTGAGGCTGCACTACTGAGGGATTGTTTTTTGTTTTTTTTTCATTTCTTTCTGGTGAAATGTTGTCATGGAGACCTAGTCTATGTCCTAATCTCCATGTCCAATGATGCCTACATCCTCCCTGCCTGGAGCAATGTCTATTATGTATGTAGAAGCATAAATCGTAAGGCAGTTCGGTCATTTGGATCCATTTTTGGTCTCCATGGCAACATATTACCCGACAGAAACCAGAACAGGAACGATCATAGGATCTTTTCAGTACTGTGACCGCAGGCTTTGGGCCTGTAAAGTGTGTATACATATAATATACTTTTTATAGCCTGTCCTAACTGGAAGATTGGTTTTCCTATATTGGGCGCCATGGTGACACCTAGGCCTACAAGATGGCAGTAAACGGCAGGCATTGCAATGGTAGGGGTCAGACACTTGGTCACTTGGTTGTCCACACGCCCGCAGTATAAAAAAAAATACTGTATATATGTAATAATTAGGGTAAGTTCACACAGGGCGTTTTTGCTGCGTTTTTTATGCTAATTTCCTGCTGCTTTTTACAGTACCAGCAAAGCCTATGAGATTTCAGAAATCTCATGCACACACATTGGTTTTTTGTGTGATCAGTATTTTGTGCTTTGCTGGGTTTTTTGGACATAGGGCATGTCACTTCTTTCAGCATTTTTTCAGCATTTTTCACCCATTGACATGAATGGGTGTTGAAAAAACGTAGCAAAAACGCAGGTATCATTATTTGCTGCATTTTTGCTGCTGAAAATTCAAGGACATTAGCATGGACAAAGAGAAAAAAAAAAGCACCAAAAACACACCTAAACCTGCGTTTTTGACGCAGCTTCTTTCCTGCCAAGAAGAACAGGTTTTGCTGCAGAAAAAAAAGCATCATAAACGCCCTGTGTGAACTAACCCTTATACTGCAAAAGTGGAACAACCAAGTGTCTGACCGCTACCATTGCATTGTGCCGCTACGGCCATCTTGTAGGCCTAGATGTCACCATGGCGCCCAGTATAGGGTAACCAATCTCCTAGCTAAGATATACTATAAAAAGAGTCCACACAAAATAACACTTTTCTTCATTCCTTGTCTTCTTTTTCTTCCAGCATGAACAGGTTAAACTCCTTGCCTAGAGGATTTGGTTCCTTGCCAGCACTAGAAGTCCTTGATTTGACTTACAACAACCTCAGTGAGAATTTCTTACCCGGGAACTTCTTTTATCTGAGTAAGAACATTTTGTGAATTATTTAAATAGCCGTAATCCTAGTGCCCTGCAAATCCATAGTTTGCACCCAAGATCTGATTTTGAAAGTGCCAATACACATCAGAGCAAAGTCGGCCATTTAAAACTGGTTTCCGATGCACTGGTTGACTATTTTGGGGGTCTTGTTATAAGGCATGTTTAATTTCAACTCATGGTTCTTTTGTTTTTAGGGGATATAATCCTTTCCAAGAGGTGCCTGGCAATGTTTTAGGCTATGTTCACGTTTTTGCATGATTTTTTTTTTTTTCATGCCAAGTTATTTTCAGGCCAGATTCTGCAAAATTTTTGCGGCTTTTTTTGCTTAGTTTTGACTATATTTTTGGTGCGTTTTTTTTTTTTAACTGCTGTTTTGGTAGGGTACATTTGTGACTTGTGCATGCTAATAAAGCTTAGTAAATAAAAAAAAATATGATTTCAACTTTATCAGGTTTTGGAACCAAAACCGCAGCAAAACCTGATAACTACGTTTTTTGCAGCATTTTTGCACTACCCATTGCTTTCAATGGGTTAAAAATGCTGAAACATGTGACATGCTGCATTTTGCAAAAATCAAGCTCTTATGACAAGTCAGGGAAAAAAACAAAACAAAGCGTGTTCATAAAATCTCATTGACCTTTCCAAGCAGAGATTTAATTTTTGGTGTGTTCTGTCTAATGTTCGATGGTTTACGGTTTTCATTAGTGATGAGCGAGTATACTCGTTGCTCGGGTTTTCCTGAGCACGCTCGGGTGGTCTCTGAGTATTTATGACTGCCCGGAGATCTCGTTTTTGTTGACGCAGCTGCATGATTTACAGCTACTAGCCAGCCTGAGTAGATGTGGGGATTCCCTAGCAACCAGGCAACCCCCACATGTATTCAGCCTGGCTAATAGCTGTAAATCATTCAGGTGTGGCAATGAAAACAAAATCTCCGAGCAGTCACAAATACTCGGAGCACACCCGAGCGTGCCCTGGAAAACCCGAGCAACGAGTATACTCACTGATCACTAGTTTTCAGCTGATTGAACAAGGTGCGACGTAGTCCAGCAAATCTGACTTAGTCTAGCGAGTGGAAACCTGAAAAGAACACACAGTACAAAGAGAAATAAAATAAAGACAGTTTCTCTCATTCACCACTTTATTTAAAATAAATAAATAACACAGGGGAACAATTTGAAAAAAAATTTCTGTTGAGTTAGGTTTTTGAGCTAATTTATACTAAAATTGGCATGCTGATTCCAAAATGTAGTCAGTTTTTTTCTAGCACGTCAAGTTTTTCCTACACAACTTACCTGCCAGAGAAGCACAATTGCACTGATATCTGTAATAAGACTTGTTATCTGATTACAATTCGACTCATATAGAGCTACGTGGCAACTTGTAAGAGTAGCCACAACTTTGTCATGCCTATTTCTTATATATTTCATTTTTTGTTCATATTTGTACTATTTAAAAAAAACAAACACTTTTTAGGTACAGTAGTTTACATAGTTTTGAGAAGACAAAAATCCTATACTTCAAAAACTTGACGTGATAGAGAAAAACTGAGATCATTTCTGGATTCAGCATCCAAAAATTAAGAACAGTTGTCTGACCTAACTCTTAAAAAATTGTGTTCCCCAGTGTAATAATAAAAAAGTTCCTAATCAGGTCCAACGTAGTCCAAGCGAATCCGACGTACAAAGTCTATGGAGTCTCGTTCTGACGCTCCATAGACTTTGCAGACAGCCACTTCTGGGACTTTATTCAGAAATGGTGCAGAAATTTCTTCATCCAAATACTCCAGTACCCCTAGGATATATTCTCATGTCCAGTAATCGGCACCAGCAGCAATCCGTTGTGCAGACACAACTTTTTTGTCTAGCTAAAGGAAACTGAATTCAACAGGAACCTTTTTTTTGTTTGTTTGTTTTTTAACATTGAAGTCTTTTTAAAATGGATCTTTTCTCCATTTTGCTCCATTTGAACTGATCCAGTAAGCAAAAGATGGATCCTTTTCAAACTAAAGAAAAACCGGATGGCTAGTTAATGGTTCTCTTTTTCCGTAGACATCAATGTTAATCCCTTAATCCCATATGACGTACTATCCCGTCGAGGTGGGGTGGGCCTTAATTCCCACCGACAGGATAGTACGTCATAGGCGATCGGCCGCTCTCACGGGGGAGCGCGGCCGGGTGTCAGCTGACTATCGCAGCTGACATCCGGCACTATGTGCCAGGAGCGGTCACGGACCGCTCCCGGCACATTAACCCCCGGCACACCGCGATCAAACATGATCGCGATGTGCCGGCGGTAGAGGGAAGCATCGCGCAGGGAGGGGGCTCTGTTATGACCTGGTGGTCAGGACAATAATGGACCTGGTGGTTAAGAGCACACGGAATGACCTGATAGTTACTGATAATATAGGACGAGCTCTGAGACGTGGGAACTCTGCTGACCGCAATCCCTAAACCTATCACACACACTAAAAATAGCCGTGGAGCGCTCCTGACGCTCCCTAGGCGCCTCGTCACAGCCTAAGGAACTAGCTAGCCCTAAAGATAGAAAAATAAAGCCTACCTTGCCTCAGAGAAATTCCCCAAAGGAAAAGGCAGCCCCCCACATATGACTGTGAGTAAAGATGAAAATTACAAACACAGAGATGAAATAGATTAAGCAAAGTGAGGCCCGACTTACTGAACAGACAGAGGATAGGAAAGGTAGCTTTGCGGTCAGCACAAAAAACTACAAAAAGACCACGCAGAGGGCGCAAAAAGACCCTCCGCACCGACTCACGGTGCGGAGGCGCTCCCTCTGCGTCCCAGAGCTTCCAGCAAGCAAGACAACAATCAAAATAGCAAGCTGGACAGAAAAATAGCAAACCAGAGAAAAACAAGCAGGAACTTAGCTTCTGCTGGGAAGACAGGTCACAAGAACGATCCAGGAGTGAACTAGACCAATACTGGAACATTGACAGGTGGCCTGGAGCAATGATCTAGGTGGAGTTAAATAGAGCAGCCAGCTAACGAATTAATCTCGTCACCTGTGGAAGGAACCTCAGAAGCCGCAGCCCCACTCACCACCACCAGAGGAAGTCCATGGACAGAACCAGCCGAAGTACCATTCATGACCACAGGAGGGAGCTTGACAACAGAATTCACAACAGGGCTCCCTGCGTGCTTCCCTGAGACGATCGGTACAAGGTGATGTGCTCACCTTGTACCGAGGTCTTCTCCCTGCAGTCCCCAGATCCAAAATGGCCACAGGGCGGCATCCGGGTCCTGCAGGGAGTACTTCCGGGTCAGGAGCAGGCTGCAGCTGCAGCTCTGTAAGCCTGCAGCGATGAGTGAGATCGCCGATCTCACAGAGTGCTGTGCAAACTGTGAGATCGGCGATCTGTGATGTCCCCCCCTGGGACAAAGTAAAAAAGTTAAAAAAAAAAATTTCCACACGTGTAAAATTACTAAATAAATAAATTATTTCCATAAATACATTTCTTTATCAAAAAAAAAAAAAAAACAGTAAAAGTACACATATTTAGTATCGCCGCGTCCGTAACGACCCATCCTATAAAACTGTCCCACTAGTTAACCCCTTAAGTGAACACCGTAAAAAAAAAAAAAAAAAAAAGAGCCAAAAAACGCTTTATCATACTGCCGAACAAAAAGTGGAATAACACGCGATCAAAAAGACGGATGTAAATAACCATGGTATCGCTGAAAACGTCATCTTGTCCCACAAAAAACGAGCCACCACAAAGCATAATAAGCAAAAAAATAAAAAAGTTATAGTCCTGAGAATAAAGCGATGCCAAAATAATTATTTTTTTTCTATAAAATAGCTTTTACCGTATAAAAGCGCCAAAACATAAAAAAATGATATAAATGAGATCGCTGTAATCGTACTGACCCGACGAATAAAACTGCTTTATCAATTTTACCAAACGCGGAACGGTATAAACGCCTCTCCCAAAAGAAATTCATGAATAGCTGGTTTTTGGTCATTCTGCCTCACAAAAATCGGAATAAAAAGTGATCAAAAATCACGTGTCCAAAAATGTTACCAATAAAAACGTCAACTCGTCCCGCAAAAAACAAGACCTCAGATGACTCTGTGGACTCAAATATGGAAAAATTATCGGTCTCAAAATGTGGAGACGCAAAAACATTTTTGCTATAAAAAAGCGTCTTTTAGTGTGTGACAGCTGCCAATCATAAAAATCCGATATAAAAAACGCTATAAAAGTAAATCAAACCCCCCTTCATCACCCCCTTAGTTAGGGAAAAATAATAAAATTAAAAAAGTGTATTTATTTCCATTTTCCCATCAGGGCTAGGGTTAGGGCTAGGGTTGGGGTTAGGGTTAGGGTTGGGGTTAGGATTCGGAGCTAAAGTTAGGGTTAGGGTTGGGGCTAAAGTAAGGGTTGGGGCTAAAGTTAGGGTTAGGGTTGGGGCTAAAGTTAAAGTTAGGGTTTGGATTATATTTACTTTTGGGATTAGAGTTGAGATTAGAGTTAGGGGTGTGTCAGGGTTAGGGGTGTGGTTAGGGTTACCGTTGGGATTATGGTTAGGGGTGTTGTTGGATTAGGGTTTCAGGTAGAATTGGGGAGTTTCCACTGTTTAGGCACATCAGGGGCTCTCCAAACACGACATGGCGTCCGATCTCAATTCCAGCCAATTCTGCGTTGAAAAAATAAAGCAGTGCTCCTTCCCTTCTGAGCTCTCCGGTGCGCCCAAACAGGGGTTTACCCCAACATATGGGGTATCAGCGTACTCAGGACAAATTGGACAACAACTTTTGGGGTCCAAGTTCTCTTGTTATCCTTGGGAAAATAAAAATGTGGGGGGCTAAAAATCATTTTTGTGGGAAAAATAAGATTTTTTTATTTTCGCGGCTCTGCGTTGTAAACTGCAGTGAAACACTTGGGGGTTCAAAGTTCTCACAACACATCTAGATAAGTTCCTTGGGGGGTCTAGTTTCCAATATGGGGTCATTTGTGGGGGGTTTCTACTGTTTGGGTACATCAAGGGCTCTGCAAATGCAACGTGACGCCTGCAGACCAATCCATCTAAGTCTGTATTCCAAATGGCGCTCCTTCCCTTCCGAGCTCTGCCATGCGCCCAAACAGTGCTTCCCCCCCCCACATATGGGGTATCAGCGTACTCAGGACAAATTGTACAACAATGTTCGGGGTCCATTTCCTCCTGTTACCCTTGGTAAAATAAAACAAATTGGAGCTGAAATGAATTTTGTGTATAAAAAAAAAAAAAAAAAAAAAAAAAGTTAAATGTTCATTTTTATTTAAACATTCCAAAAAATCCTGTGAAACACCTGAAGGGTTAATAAACTTCTTGAATGTGGTTTTGAGCACCTTGAGGGGTGCAGTTTTTAGAATGGTGTCACACTTGGGTATTTTCTATCATATAGACCCCTCAAAACGACTTCAAATGAGATGTGGTCCCTAAAAAAAAAAATGGTGTTGTAAAAATGAGAAATTGCTGGTCAACTTTTAACCCTTATAACTCCCTAACAAAAAAAATTTTGGTTCCAAAATTGTGCTGATGTAAAGTAGACATGTGGGAAATGTTACTTAAGTATTTTGCATGACATATCTCTGTGATTTAAGGGTATAAAAATTCAAAGTTGGAAAATTGCGAAATTTTCAAAATTTTCGCCAAATTTCCGTTTTTTTCTCAAATAAACGCAAGTTATATCGAATAACTTTTACCACTAACATGAAGTACAATACGTCACGAGAAAATGTCAGAATCGCCAAGATCGGTTGAAGCGTTCCAGAGTTATAATCTCATAAAGGGACAGTGGTCAGAATTAATTGGCTCGGTCATTAACGTGCAAACCACCCTCGGGGCTTAAGGGGTTAAAAAAAAAAACCCCAGCTGAAATCAGTTCATTTAAAAACAGACAAAAAGTTCTCTGCACAACTTTTTTTGCCACCTGATTGCTGCTGGATCCGATCTAACGGTATGATTGAAAAAATTTGATGCAAATGTACTCTCATGCCCTCCTTTGATTGATTTTTCCGTACTCCAGATATTTTATTTTAAGCGGAATGTGACTTTTTGCGCTATAAAGTTTCATAATCCAGTTAAAGGCAAAAATAAAGAGCCTTCTTGATTTTGCACAAAATTCATGAAGCGAAAAGACAAAAAAAAAATACAAGTGACTTATAAAAACCCAGAAGTGATTAATCAACTCCCAAAGTCTACTAGAAGGTTGTTTGAGATTACAAAAAAGGTTGCTCCTTATAGCGCCTCTCATGGGTTATGTATGGTATTGCAACTCGGTCCTATTGAATTTGCTGCAACACAAAAAGCATCCTGTTGACAAGAAGAGCTCTGCTGTGATTTTTCTTTAAATTCCTAAAAACGGAAAACTCCTTTAATAAGATGAGTGGAATATTTGCAGGAGAGTTTTGAATGGAGTAAACCCAAGTAGATATTGACCCCTTCACCTGACAATGGCTCTCATGTGTATTTTATAACCTTCTTTCTCCTTTTTAAAGGTCCCCATCTGTCATAAAATGTAAATTTGCCAATAAACCTGCAGCATTTGTCCATAAAGGCACAAAGCGATCAAAGCCCGCGACCAAAGCTGCCACATTTTACTACAGCGCAAATTGTTAATTGTGTCAGTCCCCGAGATATAGATGTTTTCCTGTACACGCGAGGCGTACAATAAGTCTCTAAATCTGCGTTTGACCTGCTTGTTATTACTGTGAGCCCGGGGTATGTCAGAGGCTTTTCACCAAGTTGGGGTTATTAATCAGAGCTGACTCGCGGTATTGATCAGGGCTGCCGCTCGCCGGCTCCACGCCACTCTGCTTATATATTGCTCTTTAATTTGCAGCCACCCTGCGTGCTCTCTATCTAAGTGACAACGATTTTGAAGTCCTGCCGTCCGATATTGGGAAGCTCACAAAGTTGCAGATAGTAAGTAATTTATCTAAATTCCCGGAAAAATCAATTTTGCTTTCACAGCTCGCAGTAAACTCCAGTCAATTTGAGAAGTAGCATAGTTTATTTTTCCAAAATAAACTACCGCAGCGACTCCTTTTGTCCGGACTGTCAGTACGCGTAGGAGGCATCGTTTTCTTAGGGGCTCGTTGCACACATTGGATGTTCTCGTACGAGTGATTTTTGTGGTTTTCGCAAATGGCACTCGTACCGGTGATACTGTGTTGGCAGCCGCGTGTCGGGAAGATCGCGGGAACGTGTCCAATTTTGCTCCGAGCACCAGATCAGAATCGGCAATGCATCCGTGAAAAATGGCGAATCGTACTAGGATGACATCCGAGTGCAGTCCGATTTTCAAGGACGGACTATCACATAGGGGAAGGTGGAGAAACTTTTTTTTTTTTGATTGGTAAAAGGAGAATGAAGTCCAACGCACGGAGCTTGCGATTCGGCAAGACGAGGCAGGGAAAATGGATTAACCAGAGTAGAATCTGCCTTAAAAGCCTTCGTTTTATTCAACAAGTTCACATAAAAGAGAAACTTTATTTCCTAAACTAAGTTACGTTCAGACGCGTTTCGGGCATCTGACGTTTTTCATTGCATATGATTTAAGGTCGGACGACCGAAACGCATCTGCTCCTGATTTTAACTTTAGGATGTGAAGCTGTGACTTATCTCTTTTTTTTGTAAATTTGTTAAATAAATCAAAGGCTTAAGGATTCTTCGCTGGTTCATCTGTTTTTCCCCAATCAATGTGACCGCCGGATCAGAGATCAAGATAATGGGGGATAGGTGATTAAATTTAGGTCATGTCCCAATCCCTTTAAGACATTAAGGAACGTAGTGAAAATGCCTTAGTAATGTCAACCTATTGAAATGTTGGAGACTCCCAACATGGGAGCCTGAATTTTGGTAGTAGTAGGAGGGGGACCATCCCTTTTTTTTTTTTCTTTTAAGTGCTTTGTAGTGTGAAGCTCTCTTTATCCAGGAGGAGTTATGATTAAAGGGGTTGCCTCATGAGACATCCCCTTTTACAATGAAACTATATGGAGTAAAGCATAGTATGCCATGCAGATGAATAGAGTAATTGAGCCCACAAAAAAAGAAGCCCATCTTACTGAATTTCCATTTGATTGCTGTACGTTCTCTGGTAGAAAAGGAGGATGATCAAGTTTATTATAGGGATATATACGTAAAAAATAAAATTAACACAAGGACTTTCTTATCCCTGATTATTTTCTTTTTCCTATTAAGATCAGCATGCGGGATAATGACCTGGTTTCCTTACCGAAAGAGATCGGGGAACTGTCTCAACTGAAGGAGCTTCACATACAAGGAAACAGGCTGACTGTGCTGCCCCCTGAGCTCGGTAGGTGGCGAAACCAATGAATATAATGTCTGACTGTCACTAAGCCTAATATTTTGAAATGGTGAAACGGCTTAATTGCACTGTTGATTGGTTGGGGGTCTGGATCCTGATCCCATCGATCACTCAAACTGAAGTGGTCTGCTAACGAATGAGTGCACACAGAGTGGTGCTCAGACCCATAGGCTTTCTGAACGCTTCTGCCTCGTGTTTTGTTTTGCATTTGGTGACTGGGTAAGGGGTATTTGGCACAGCTAGTTGAAGGTACTAATATTTTCAGTAAAGGCAAAAATAAATTTCCTCTAAGGTTTAGGCATCTCCTCAAGCCAAACATAAACTCTGTACTGATGAAGCACAAAATCTGCGAAACACCTGACTACAGATGGGGGGGGCCTCTGGTTTGATTCCTTTTAGGACTACTACTTTGTTAAAGTGATTGGTCCTCAATTAATAGTTTGTGAAATGTTTTTTGAAAGAGTTTGGTGCTTTCACAAGATTCATTATTATAATAATAATAATCTTTATTTTTATGTAGCGCTAACATATTCCGCAGCGCTTTACAGTTTTGCACACATTATCATCACTGTCCCCGATGGGGCTCACAATCTGGAATCCCTATCAGCATGTCTTCTGAATGTGGGAGGAAACCGGAGAACCCACGCAAACACGGAGAGAACATACACTCTTTGCAGATGTTGTCCTGGGTGGGATTAGAACCCAGGACCCCAGCGCTGCAAGGCTGCAGTGCTAACCACTGCGCCACCGTGCCGCCACACGGGCAGGGTTTATCTATTAGTAAAATTTCCCCGGATTGGTATTTAAGAACTGATATAATTTACAATATTGAACAATAAAGACTACAAATAATAACTGAAGGTTTCAGCGTGATTGATAACCTTTCCAGGACTTAATACCAGTTTAATTGATGTCACGCAGAAGGGTAATTGGCGTTTTATTGTGAGGGGTTTCGTATTCGTACAGAATACTGATGGAAACTGAGGGGCTATATCGATCACCAAAGTTAATTAGCTCAGACTATGATAATGAGTCCAGCTATCCATCATGATTAATGGCAATATTGTGTGTATGTATATGTATATATATATATATATCTATCTTGACGCATGTAATGAGAGAAGTGTTAAATTGTGATTGCGACAGGGGATATTCTATAATCTTATTGTTTTAATGGATATATAGGGTGGAAACAATAGCACCTTCTAGTAGAAAAAAGGGGGTTCTGTGCCTCACCCCACCCCTACATGTGGGATAGCAAAGAAGGAGAAATAGGAGTGGGTAGGTAGACCAGACATCCTGCTCCTGCTAAAGTCAGTTACCAAAACCCCTGAGCTAATTGCCATTTTTATATATAGAAAGTGGAGGGCACAATGGAAAGCTAAGTACAAACAATGGGATCGATCCCGCAGCATACGAAAACAATAGTAGATACACAGAGAAAAAGAAAAAGAATATGCTAATGGGGAGATCACCATACAAAATAGTAAATATATAACTTTATTAGCACAATGCACACAGACAAACCATATAGCTAAAAACATTTAAAAAAACATGAATGTAAACAATTTCTCTGGAAGATGGTAATGCCCCCCTGTAACTCAGCACCTGGTACACCAATATTAGATTTAAGCTGTCACAAAAATATCCAAACAGTGCAAATATGAAAAATGAACTAGGTTCCTGTCCACAGTATATATTACACGACTATACACCAGCAGTAGAGGACATACGATAAGTCCTGCCTGGAACAATAATAGAAAGCCTGGCTAACCTGGTGGTTTAAATGAATACCTAATGCAACCACTTTGACCATAAACACATAGGAACATGGAACACTGTTAGATCAAACATCTGAGGCCACTATACTAGACAATAAATCATAGACCACGATCAGTACCATGTTCAAATAAGTGCAGGAAAAAAAATTGGAAATGAGCTACTCTCTCTGCCCCTGACGAAGCCACCAGTGCGTGGCGATACGCGTTGGGCCTCGGTCCCCTCTTTCTCTTCCCTGGTCCATACCTTGGCTCCTGTTCCATTGGATCTTCTGACAGCCTGCAACCTTTGCACCATTTCACGTTTGTATCTCTCATTTCCAATTTTTTTTCCTGCACTTATTTGAACATGGTAGATCAAACATCTGAGGCCACTATACTAGACAATAAATCATAGACCACGATCAGTACCATGTTCAAATAAGTGCAGGAAAAAAAATTAGAAATGAGAGATGGTGCAAAGGTTGCAGGCAGTCAGAAGATCCAAGTAGCTCATTCTAATATTGGTGTACCAGGTGCTGAGTTACAGGGGGGCATTACCATCTTCCAGAGAAATTGTTTACATTCATGTTTTTTAAATGTTTTAGCTATATTGTTTGTCTGTGTGCATTGTGCTAATAAAGTTATATATTTACTATTTTGTATGGTGATCTCTCCATTAGCATATTCTTTTTCTCTGTGTACCTAATTGCCATTTTTTCTGCCACAACAGAAGCTTCAGACCACTATTGTCCGGCACTTTGCAGAAATCACCGTGAGGCTTTTACTTGGTTAAAGTACATTTGCAAATACCTTGCAGCAGTGATCTGGCATCAATTTCCTTTTCTTAGGATAGCCCTTGTGATCACCGCAGTCTATATTCTATCCGCTACCAGTAAGGATCCATAGATAGAGCTCAGCTTTGTCCTCTGCTCTGGGCGTGCACAAGACGTCATTTCTTCAGGCAGCAGATTAAGCTCTCATTCAGCACATGCATATTTTTGGGGTGAGAGTAGTGGTAGTGGTGTAACTAGCTGGCATTACACTCAGTGACGGTGAGAGTGTGCTGACTGACTACCAGAACTTCGCTTTGTCTTCTGCTCTGGATGTGTACAGGACGTTGTTTCTTCAGGCAGCAGATTGACTCTCATTCAGCGCATGCACACTCCTGGGGTGGCAATACTAGAGGTATGAGTAGTTGGGATTTCACTCGGTGAGGGTGGAGAGAGCTCTGACTGACTTCAAAAGCTCAGCTTTGTTGTCTTCTGCTTTGGGTGTGTACAGGACATCATTTCTTCAGGCAGCAGAGTAAGCTCTCATTCAGCCCATGCACACTTTAGGGGTGGTAGTAATAGTGATATTAGTAGTTAGGATTACGCTCGGTGAGGGGTGGAGAGAGAACTGACTGACTACGACAGCTCTGCTTTGTCTTCTGCACTGGGCGTTTACAGGACGTCTTTTCTTCAGGCAGTAGACTTTAGTTCTCATTCAGCGCATGCACACTCCTGTGCTAGTAGGAGGAGGAGTAAGCACAATTACACTTAGTAAAGGTAGATATAGCAATGACTGACTAAAAATAATAATGAAGGAATCTCGAAGCTTTGGAGGGCTCAAACCTCACTTTTAAACAGTAAACCATCAGTGGCAGCTAGCGGACTGTTAAGAAGACACTGAAAATAAACACAATGTCGGAAAACCCCTCTAACAACTTAAGAAAAAAATATTTCCTTTTGCAATTAATAATCGTTTTTTTTTATACATTGGGGAAAGTGATGACATATGCCATCAATTTTACATCAGAAGGGATCCAATTGCCTATTGACAATTCTGGTTGGATGTGGAGAGGAACAGACGATCTCTTCCATTACTGGTTGTATTCATGCAATATCCCAATTCCATGCAGAGAAGCACACCCCAGGCAAATGTACCGTAAATCATGGGAGAATCACTAAAATGGCTCATTGTGCATTCTTACTGTTAAACAATTAGAGCGCTATCTAAAGAAGAGTCCGGACGGAGCCTACGAAATCAGAGTAAGCGGCAGGTACAATTAATATGATCAATGCGGCTCATTTGGCTTTGTCAGCAGTTGCTTCACTGACTATATATAGGATCCATAACATCAGGACGCCGGCGCTTATGTCTCCTCAGCACGTAAGATCTGACGGCACCGCCGCTGCTCCGGCGCATTAATAACCCGTCCTGTCTGCAGTAAATTCACGCGGAGAAGCGAGTACCTGTGTTATAGGCTATGACACTCTCTCGATCCACAGAGTCACATCCAGATTTCATTATTTTTTATTTTGCTTATTGTCCGTCTCTGAAATCTGCAGTTTTCCGGGACAATGGATTTCCCAAGGAAGTGATGTGCACGTTGATGCATCTCTCGACGGCGCTTCAGGGACAATTGAATGCGGGGTAAAAAATGACAGTCGGGTTAAAAATGACTATTTAGTGCAAGTTGTTTATTTCTTGAAATAATCCTGCGGTGAATGACACATGAGCGCACAGATTTCTACTTAATGAGGTTTCGCTCGCTTTTCTCACCTTTTGGAAATGTAAAAACCTAGAAAGTTCCCTTCTGCGGCACTATGGGAAGAAATGTACCGGTGGCGGAGTATGGAGACAATCCCAGAGAGGGCTATAGGACAGAATGGATACAGCACCGATGACCGCCTCCTGCCATAAAGATAACTAAGAGAGAATTTATCCTTCCTTCCCCCTTTACTTCTCCTCCGTTGTTTACAGCTTTGTCCCCTATTATCCTTCTGAAATGTATTGAAATGCCATTTAGAACTGCTTTGTGCTACGGGGCCTTGTGGTTTATTTTTCCCATGAAATTGTAAAGTTGATACCATTTGCCAGGGATTCTGGATAGAGTTTTTAAGCAGCCATTTATTGTCTACCTCAAGGAATGTGTTTTTCTATTAGGCCACGTTCGCACCTTCAGTATTTGGCCAGAATTTTACCTCAGTATTTGTAAGCCTAAATCAGTAGTGGAACAATTAGAGGAAAAGTGTAATAGAGACACGTCACCACTTCTGTAGTTTTCACCCAATCATGGCTTTGGCTTACAAATACTGATGTAAAATACTGAACATGTGACTGTATCCTTGAACTGACGTCTTTGGCCATTTCTGGGACGGATACATCAATGATATATTGCGAATCACACTCTATATTTAATTTTCATGGTCAGTCCATTTTTCCCATTACACCAGAAATTAAGCCATGTTGCCGTTTCCCTTCCCATCTCCATAGGTCCGCCCGAGCCGACAGATTCCCCGCTGATTAGGCAATGGTTTAGGGTTCAGCTGCTTGTTCGTCCACAATTCCTAAAACATCGCTTCTCTACCTCAACTTTAATGTCTGTTCTTACAAGTGACTTTGGCCTGAGCTTTTGGTATGGGATAGGTACCGTAATTATGGCTAATGTACGGGGTATGGAGGCTTCTGGGCGCATCCCCAGTTGGCCCAGTGGCTACCGATAGGTGGAACTTGACTGGCCCATTTTGGGGGTTTTGTGTAAAATCATGTCCAAATTTGCCTTTTTTATATGGTTTTTGTGGTGTTCCATTACACACAAAGGAAAGAAACGTGTATAACAAAATATTTGTAATTTCAATATTTTTCTAGGAGAAATACTTAATTTTCTGGAACAATTTCAAGGATGCCAACACTTTCGGCCATGACTGTATAGTAAGTGGTTTAGCAATGGCATAGGGTATAAGATGAGGACAATAGGTTTAGCCTATAGGATAGGAAAGTATAGGATATAGTTAATGGATAAAATTAGTCCAGTGAGTGTTACTAAAAGGTAGGCACTTCCTGGTAGTAAGGGAGATACAGAAGTGTAGTAGCAAATTTAAGTCCAGTGGGCTGCTAGGGACAGCATGTGTCTACAATTCGAGGTAGTGGGAAGCCATACTAGAATCCCGAGCGGACTCTCCAGTCATGCCCGGAGTCCAAGGTCTGGTATAAGGGCTTTCTGGCATATCGTTTTCTTTGGCGTACAGGGGAAGATGGACAGGGACCCGCCAAGACGGAAGGTAATGTATCCCGGATGCACTGCCGAACGGGAAAGGAGATCCGCCAGTGGGGGAAGGGATGCTCAAGGAGGAACGAACGATAGGGCTGAATATGTGTTGTGTTAAGAAAGTAAGAAATTAAGAAAGTAAGAGATGAAGTGCTGTACCCGATCCCACGTATTACACCCTGATGAACCATGACTGAACACTAAATGTTTGCTTGTTCCAATGAGCTGAGTAGTCCATGAATTGTTTGCAGCTCCATCCTGGGGATGGAGGCCTGAAAGCAACGGAGGCCTGCGGCCTGCACCCCACACCTGACAGCATACTGGGACACCGTTTGTATGTAAAGTGCCAGAGCGTAACCGGACAGCAGCTTGGTCTTCACTACCACTCATGGCAACTTTACAGCAGCAAAAGGTTCCCTTTAAACTACTAAAGGAAGAGCGATTGTTTGCCGGAGGTTATAGCTCTGGTTGATAGAGGGTGGACCCAAGCCGGGGATCTTCATCCCTATGAATTCCTCCTTAGTATATGGGCATAGGTTATATGATGGCTTCAGTCATTTATACAGTAAAGTATTGTTATCTAGGGTATTGCTAGTTCCAAAAGTCACCAAAAGTTCAGCCATAGACTTCTCTAATTTGGAAGTCCTCCATGTTGGCCTTTGAGGTTCTCAGAACCACTTTTTATGCTGTCGTTCCTCGTTTTTATTACTGGGGAGGGTTTTCTATTGAGATCTCCAACTTTTTGATGTGGAAAAGAACCAAAATGTGAAACTTCTGGGAATGTATCTACACCCTCTTCATGTGGATAAATAACACTTATTGCCACACTATACAAACCTATATTGGCTACTACACTGCAATGATATAGATGAGTTTTCAGAGCTTGGTCTTATGACAGATCATGACCTTGTGCATCCATCACAGAAAAAGGACTGATTTTTTATTAACTGGATTTATCAGTGAAGGTTTCCTGGCGCTCATGTGACATAACAATCAGTGGCGGCTAATGGGCAGTAGTTCACAAACTTTCATTGGACATCTGAGTTCTGATGGAGAGAAGTGTGAGTGATGCAAGCTATAAGTTACCCCTGATTGTCTGCAGTGCTCATATGGTGTAGCAATGTTGTGTGAGTGCCAGGAGATCCTCTTCCAGCATTGCTGTAATGGCGCCATTGCAGGAAATGAGTATTATTTGTTATTTTACATTGAGGAATACAGTATTTAAAGAGGATCTGTCACCAGGTTTTTACTACCTCATCTTAGAGCAGCATAATGTAGGAAAAGAGACCATGAATCCAATGATGTATCACTTAATTTTCTGGGTGCAGCAGTTCTGACACGATCAGCATTTAGCATGCAGCAGAGCTGAGAAAGCTAACCCCGCCCACACCAGGCTCTCTGTGTGCATTGTCTATAGGCAGTGAGCTGGGTGGAGTTGGACTAGCATGCACATGCTGCTGTAGTCCAGGCAATGATCATCACCAGGAGATGAAACCTCCATTGTAAGTAAACCACATCACACAGCCTGACTTGTGACACATAGTTGAAATCTGTGTTTTAACCCCTACCTCATGCAGTCCTCAGATTATATATCAAAAACCTACTTACAGATTCCCTTTAAGAAGGGGTCATCATTTCATTGTATGCCTATATACTAGCAAAAGCAAATTTACCCTAGTTTCTTGCTTAATTTCTATCTGTTCCATTGTCTCTTTTGATAAGTCCTTCCCGCACACACACAAAAAAAAGAGAAAAGCAAAAAAGTTCCAAATTTTAATAATAAACTATTTTTTTCCCCATAATATTTGTTTGCTGTGATTCAGAGCATTCAGAGGTAGTAAACCAGTCCATAGCTGGTCCCACTGTCAGCCGAGAAGTGAACAACAACATGGTATCCAGGATGGACAATGCTCTGTGAGCTAAACAGTCTGGTTGGCACACCGATACAATGTACACTGCACCCCATCTTGACTGAAAAAAAACAGAAATGTAGAAATTTTTGCAAATTTATTATAAAAGAAAAGCTGAAATATCACATGGTCATAAGTGTTGTGAATTCTGTGGCAGAGCTCCCTCCTGTGGTCACAAGTGGTACTTCGGCTGATTCTCTTTGTGAGCTTCCGTTGGTGGAGGAAAGTGGTACTGCGGCTTCTGAGTTTCCTTCCTCAGGTGATGTGGTGAAGTCGTTAGGTGCTGCTCTATTTAACTCCACCTAGTGCTTTGATCCTGGCCTCCAGTCAATGTTCTAGTATTGGACCTGTTTCCTCCTGGATCGTTCCTGTGGCCTGCTGCTCTGCATAGCTAAGTTCCGCTTTGCTATTTTGTTTGCTGTTTTTTTTCTGTCCAGCTTGTCTATTTGTTTTTTCCTGCTTGCTGGAAGCTCTGGGACGCAGAGGGTGTACCTCCGTGCCGTTAGTTCGGTACGGAGGGTCTTTTTGCCCCCTTTGCGTGGTTTTTGTAGGGTTTTGTGTTGACCGCAAAGTTACCTTTCCTATCCTCGGTCTGTTCAGAAAGTCAGGCCTCACTTTGCTAAATCTATTTCATCTCTACGTTTGTCTTTTCATCTTAACTCACAGTCATTATATGTGGGGGCTGCCTTTTCCTTTGGGGTATTTCTCTGAGGCAAGGTAGGCTTATTTTCTATCTTCAGGCTAGCTAGTTTCTCAGGCTGTGCCGAGTTGCATAGGGAGCGTTAGGCGCAATCCACGGCTGCCTCTAGTGTGGTTGGAGAGGATTAGGGATTGCGGTCAGCAGAGTTCCCACGTCTCAGAGCTCGTTCTATGTTTTTGGGTTATTGTCAGGTCACTGTATGTGCTCTGACCTCTATGTCCATTGTGGTACTGAATTACCTTATCATAACACATAAGTATTCAGACCCTTTGCTCAGTATTGAGTAGAAGCACCTTTTGAGCTAGTACAGCCATGAGTCTTCTTGGGAAAGATGCAACAAGTTTTTCACACCTAGACTTGGGGATCCTCGGCCATTCTTCCTTGCAGATCCTCTCCAGTTCCGTCAGGTTGGATGGTGAACGTTGGTGGACGCCATTTTCAGGTCTCTCCAGAGATGCTCAGTTGGGTTTAGGTCAGGGCTCTGGCCGGGCCAGTCAAGAATGGTCACAGAGTTGTTCTGAAGCTGCTTCTTTGTTATTTTAGCTGTGTCCTTAGGGTCATTGTCTTGTTGGAAGGTGAACCTTCGGCCAAGTCTGAGGTCCTCAGCACTCTGGAAGAGGTTTTCATCCAGGATATCTCTGTACTTGGCCGCATTCATGTTTCCTTCAATGGCAACCAGTCGTCCTTCATCTCATCAGACCAGAGAATCTTATTTTTCATAGTCTGGGAGTCCTTCATGTGTTTTTTAGCAAACTCTATGAGGGCTTTTATAAGTCTTGCACTGAGGAGAGGCTTCTATCAGGCCACTCTGCCATAAAGGCCCGACTGGTGGAGGGCTGCAGTGATAGTTGACTTTGTGGAACTTTCTCCCATCTCCCTACTGCATCTCTGGAGCTCAGCCACAGTGACCTTGAGTTCTTCTTTACCCCTCTCACCAAGGCCCTTCTCCCACGATTGCTCAGTTTGGCTGGACGGCCAGTCTAGGAAGACTTCTGGGGGTCCCAAACTTCTTCCATTTAAGGATTATGGAGACCACTGTGCTCTTAGGAGCCTTGAGTACTGCAGAAATTCTGTTGTAACCTTGGCCAGATCTGTGCCTTGCCACAATTCTGTCTCTGAGCTCCTTGGCCAGTTCCTTTAACCTCATGATTCTCATTTGGTCTGACATGCACTGTGAGCTGTGAGGTCTTATATAGACAGGGGTGCGCCTTTCCAAATCAAGTCCTATTCATTTAATTACACACCGCTGGACTCCAATGAAGGAGTAGAATATCTCAAGGAGGATCACAAGGAAATGGACAGCATGTGGCTTATATATGAGTGTCTGAGCAAAGGGTCTGAATACTTATGACCATGTTTTATTTCAGTTTTTCTTTTTTATTAAATTTGCAAACATTTCTACATTTCTGGGGGGAAGGGGGGTTCAGTCAAGATGGGGTGCAGAGTGTACAATAATGAGAAAAAATGAACTTTTTTGAATTTACCAAATGGCTGCAATGAAACAGAGTGAAAAATTTAAAAGGGTCTGAATACTTTCCATACCCACTGTACATATTTATGCAGAGGAGCCATACTGCCGCTCTCCCACTCCTTCGGAGTTGTGGAATGATCCCAATTTGCACAAGTTCATTTTACTGCAAAGCAAAAGAAAAAAAAAGAATGAAATGACAGGAGCCCACACCGAGCGTTTGTCTAAGTCTATTTAATGAGGTTGGATTGAGGGAATTTTACATAGAAGCGTCTCTTCTCCGCAAGTCATTTTTGTTTTTTCTTCTAAGTTTCATTGAATCTCAGACATGAGCATAATTGGAGGAACGTGAAAGCCGAGTTCCGTGTCGCCATTAAGTGATTTCTTCTCGCCATGTGAATGCAAAATTTAATATCCTGTACGATGAAGTAATAGAGCGGTATGTTGTATAGCACAGGGGCAATATGGAGCCATACACATGCTTTATTTCTTTACTGTAGTGTACACAGGTGTTTTTTTTTTTTTTAAATTCACAATGAATTTTCTTCAATCTGTTTTCCAATAATTTAGAACATCTGGTAATCTGATATTAGTGTCCAACACAA
Source organism: Ranitomeya imitator (assembly GCF_032444005.1). NCBI lineage: Eukaryota > Metazoa > Chordata > Amphibia > Anura > Dendrobatidae > Ranitomeya > Ranitomeya imitator. Next base: position 38,308,841 of record NC_091287.1, on the reverse strand, counting down.
AAGAGGATTAGAACATGACATTTCCTAAATATAAGTTATAGTAGTTGATGTATTTTTTAACCAACAACATTATTAGAGAGTCCTAATAGATTTAGCAGTGGATGGTCCATCATGTAGGACCCTCATCTACTATCAAGAACACAGTGTGACTAAAAAGAGAGAAAAAGTAGTTGAGATCCAGCTCCTTAAAAGGTAATATTTATTGGTATCAAAAAGATAAAATTCCATAGAAATAGAACAACCAAGCTCCCTCCGGTAGGTGCCCTTGCGCTGGAGAGGCTAAACGGCAACGCGTTTCGATCAAACGATCTTTTTCAAAGCCATATCCTGATTTAGTTGAGCTATCCTATATGAGGAAGCTCCTCCAATCAGATTGCCTGACTAGGTCACATGACACTTCTTAAGGTCCTAATATAAAATCATTAAACAAACATACAATGACAATAAAATAATCACTTCCTATCTAGCAGTAATGCAATATAGTTTCATTCCGTTTATTAAGTCCCATCGGGAATCTAGTATTAAGATGGAATATCCAATATGCCTCTCGCGTCAGGAGCCGCCTTCTGGCGTCTCCGCCCCGAAGAGGCACACTGACTTGTTCTATTCCCTGGACCTGAAAGCTGGCAGTACTACGAGCGTGGTGGGTCACAAAATGTCTGGATGCTGCCGATATATTTCTATTAGTGCCCTGTGTATTATTGATATCATGTAAGTGTTCCCGAATGCATGTCTTGAGTTTCCTCATTGTACATCCTACATACGATAAATTGCAGTCTTTACAGTTAATTTTGTATACTATATTGGTTTGGTTACAATTAATATATTGCTTGATATTAAATTTCATTGTTTCTTCCACATTTTGAAAAGTTTTAGATACCAAAGCATATTTGCAAGTACTGCAGTTATTTGTACCGCATCTAAAGAAACCCGGATAATTAAGCCATGTTTTTGGACCTTTCTCTGGGCGAAATGTATTGGATGCTATTCGATTACCGATAGTTGGTGCTCTTCTCGATACCACATTAATACCCGAATTTAGTATGTCATATAGCTGTTGGTCCTCATAAAGAATAGGTAAATATCTGTAAATAATATCTTTAATTTTCATAAATTGAGGACTATTTTGGAAGCATATATATGGTTTTTTCTCCATATTGCGGTTACTATTTTTGTTTACTGTTATTAACTCCTTACGTTCCTTTTTTTTCTACAATTTTTTTCGCCCAATTAATTGTCCATTGGGGGTATTTACGGTTTTTGAGTTTTCTTTCTACTTGTTCGTATTCTCCTTTTAGATCTCTTTCTAAGCTACAATTTTGTTTGATTCTGGTGAATCCACCTACTGGGATAGCCTTTACTGTATGTTTATTATGGCTGCTACTAGCATGTAGGATGGTATTCCCTCTAACTGGTTTATGATACGTTTTGGTAATAACATTATGATTGATATGACCTGTAAGTTCCAGATCCAAAAATGAAATACTGGCACTATCCCATTTGTGTAAATTTATTATTGTATATATTATCATTAAGATAATCCATAAAGTGTGGTATGGCAGATACATCTCCCCCCCCCATATAATAAGGGTATCATCTATGTATCTGCCATACCACTCCACCTGGTCCAAAAACGGATTGGTCACCGAAAAAACGCATTCCATTTCCCAGAATGACATGACGAGATTTGCAAGAGAGGGTGAATATTTTGCACCCATACACACTCCAGTTTGTTGGATATAGAATTGACCATCAAAAAGAAAAAAATTGTTAGTTAGTAAATATTGTATCACCCCCAACAGATATTGAACCAAATCCTCCGTATAATTGCTAAATTTAACAAGATGGCGCGAAACGGCCGTCGTCCTTTTGCCTCCCCTTGCACTCCTCTCCTTACCAAGCCGCCTCTCCACTACATGTCTGTGAGTGTATGCTCTGATTAAAGGACATTTTCAAATAGCAATATCGGGTGAGTGCCACTTCATTTCTCTTTATTTCTGGACTTACATGATATCAATAATACACAGGGCACTAATAGAAATATATCGGCAGCATCCAGACATTTTGTGACCCACCACGCTCGTAGTACTGCCAGCTTTCAGGTCCAGGTAATAGAACAAGTCAGTGTGCCTCTTCGGGGCGGAGACACCAGAAGGCGGCTCCTGACGCAAGAGGCATATTGGATATTTCATCTTAATACTAGATTCCCGATGGGACTTAATAAACGGAATGAAACTATGTTGCATTACTGCTAGATAGGAAGTGATTATTTTATTGTCATTGTATGTTTGTTTAATGATTTTATATTAGGACCTTACGAAGTGTCATGTGACCTAGTCAGGCAATCTGATTGGAGGAGCTTCCTCATATAGGATAGCTCAACTAAATCAGGATATGGCTTTGAAAAAGATCGTTTGATCGAAACGCGTTGCCGTTTAGCCTCTCCAGCGCAAGGGCACCTACCGGAGGGAGCTTGGAGTTGGAATTTTATCTTTTTGATACCAATAAATATTACCTTTTAAGGAGCTGGATCTCAACTACTTTTTCTCCAGAGGATTTGCTCGTTTGTCTGCAATGGAGATCCGTGCACCTGTGATCGTCATTGGTGAGCTGGCTGCTTTTCTTTTTCTATGACTAAAAAGAGCTTTGGAGGACCAAACCTGTCCACCCATGATTTACGGTAGTTAAAAAAGGGCGTAACTCTTAATTCTCCCTGTTGTGGTGCTGCAGGCAAGCTGGACATTTACTGCTGGGTTCCTGCACAGATCACAGCTGATCACCGAGAGTTCCCACACTAGGTGCCTTTATGGTCAGGTATTTATCAGGGGACTCTGTTAAAGGTGGAGATCTCCTTTAACAATCTAACTTTCTATTTTCTTTACCCATCTGGAAATCCAGCACAATGGACCTCCATAGATTAGCATTGTAACTTGAAGATCCTGAGCCCAATGCAAACTCTCCAGGGCCACCAACTCTCCGGGGTCTTTAATAGTATAGTTCTTCACTGTGGTTCAGAGGGACACTTTCGGCCCCTCCAAACTCCAGGGCCAGGGGTCGAGTGCAGCTGCACTCTCTATAGGTGCTCCCCAGGTTAGTGGATCCTTTCAACCTCCACTGCACACCCTGATGGTGTAGACACTGTTCACATCTGTCTCTGAGGCTCCGTTAGATTTAGAATTGCCCATCAGGGCTGTCGCATGAACGATGATTTGGTCGATCATTTGACCGACCGCGATCTCAGCCAAGTCTCCCATCCACAGGTGTTCCCGCTCAGAGTTCCTGTGTTTTCTATAAGAATGCCGCCGACTGACACATCGGCTGGCGATTTACCTCTCGGACAACAGTGCAATCGGCAGTCTGAAAGTGGACATGCACAGCTGACATCTCTCCCAACCATCAGTTGGCCGATGTCCCCACACACATTAAACAGTCAGACTATCCCATCGGTATCGGATGGATTATCCAGCATTAGACTGTTTATGGGGGCGTTCAATGGCAAGTCTGCCATATTGTGAAGACTTCTAGATGGGTGTTCCAGGTTCTGGTCCTCCTCCCTTTTATAATGACCTTGCGCTAGATTTTTAAAAAAATTTAAACTGAGCACTTTCTCCAATTTTTGATGCTCCACTGATTCTTGTCCCTCCGTTACAAAGTTAAGGTACAAACTTTCCCTTCAACTAACTGGGCGTGTATCACAGAACTTCTCTGTTCTCACAGCTGTTTTGATTGACTGGCATCAGAGGAAAGAAAGGGAACACCCAAGGAGAAGATCCAATTGGTTGAATTGAAAATTTGCATCTTTATGGACATCATTTTGGAACGGAGTCAGTGGCGCAGCCCCAGTTGTAGGAACTCTGTTTAAATAAAAATTCCAGTGAAAGATCCGCAGAGATAATCCAGATGGGACAGCAATAAAGATCCAGAAGAAAACCAGATTATCTCGCCAAGTCATGAATGCTAAATGGTTATTAGATGTGTTCTTCACTAACCTTCAATAAAGACTGGCACCACCAGTAGTGTAAAAAAGGGAAAAAATCTTCAGCTCACCCAAATGGAGTCCAAATTCCAAGAAGAAATCCGAGCAAGGATCAAGCGTGCAGCCAACAACGTCATGGATACAAAAGAAACGAGGGAGATCCAACTCCAAACCACCAGTAGTGACATCTTCTCAGAAGGGGTTTCCTCTATGGAATCACGTGTTCTCATCCCACAAGACCCCAAAATATGTTTTCCCTGGTGTTCAAAGTAGCCGACTATAAGTTTGATACATAATATTCTATACAGATGATTTCTGTTCCTTTATGGCAACATGGCCTCCATGACTATTAGTAGATATGGTGTGACTGATATGATTGCTAGCTGTTTGACCAGATCATGTCATATTATTAGGTAGCACCGTCCCTCGTCCTCTCTGTTATACATCGCCATCCATTACTGCGTAAAGCGAGCGTCCCTGGTAGCCATCATTCTTGATCCATTAAGCTGCTCATCACGTCTGCATTAACTATGTTTATTGATGAAGCCCAAGTACTTTTTCTGACGTTATAACGATGGTAAAATGATGGATTGTAACCTCCGCCAAAACATATCCCTTTTCTATCACTCCGTAATAGACAATGTATCACTTTAAAATGGCTGTCAAATAATCATGTTTAGACAGTATAACAAGCAGCCAATATTCAGATATCACCCCCCCCCCCCCCCCATCGCTCTGTGGTCAGCAGGATCTGTAGGCTTCATGCACAAAGCTCTGTTGTTCCTTTTATCACTGAGCCCTGTGCACCCTCTGCAGTGCCTGCATTCCGGACTATGTTTTTTGGGAATGGGGGGGGGGTTGTAACTGCGCCCTCATGACCCAGGAGAAAATATATGTCTATATACCTCCAAATATTATTGGAGATACAAGGCAGCAGAGTATATTAATGGATCTGTGATATGGAAACAAGCAAGGGTCTTCTTGGACTATTCTAGGAGATCCATTGGATATGGCCACGTTATCGGGTGGGATGGAGGTCAAGGGACTTCCATTCTCATTATGTATGGAAAAGATTATGCTACCCCCCCCCCCCTCCACGTTCCACAGGAGTTTTATGACCTCCCATTCTTCATCCATAGACCATAATATGAAATCTGTACCTTTGCAAATACAACGGCTCCCACTCTTCAAAGAAGGATTTTTTTTTTTTATAAAATTTTGGAGTTGTCCAGGGGAATGTTTTCCTCGTCATTCAGAATTTGTGAGGTTAGATCCTGATGTTGGAGGAAAGGTCAGGCTCACAATCTCCATTCTAGTTTATCCAAATGGTATTGGATGGGTCTGAGGTCCGAGCTCTGCGTCCGGTCATGTTAATTACCCCTCCATGTCCGTATGGAGCTTCTGCACTGGACACTGTCATGAGGATCAGAAAAAGCATCTTCCCTAAAGATTGGTAAAAGTAAAAAAATTGTCTAATATTTCTTGTTTGCCGAAACATGAAGATTTCCCTTCACTGGAATTAAGAGATAACAAGCACATGGTATTATCCATCCCCCGCCTAACTGTACGGTGAACTCCTGGCATTCACCAAACTCAGACTCGATCAGATGCCAGATAAAGTGTGATCCGTCACTGCACTGAACACGTTTCCTCCAGAGTCTGGCATTACTCCATCCGACGCTCGTCATTGCACTTGGTGATGTAAGGCTGCATGCAGCTGCTCATCCATGCAAACCCATGCGATGATGCTCTCGGCGGGATCATAGTTCAAGGGGTGATTAATAGAGGAGGTTTGGAGTTGAGATTCAGAAAAAGTGGTATCTTCATCGTTCAGATGAATATGGATTATCCTGTGAATGGGGCTGATATGTCTCTGGTTCGGGTACCAAGTTATTGTTTTTTTTATTTAAATCCACTATACTGCTCCTGAGATATGGGCCTTTTTATTTATTGCTAATTTTTATGGTCGTTACCTATGGATTGCGTGGCTCACAGTGTAGGCTCACAGTGTAATTATGCAGAGCAGCTAAAGACCTGTCCCCAGAGAATTGCGTGACCCACACCCACATGGTAAAGATGATTCAAAACCAGCTTTAAAGAGTTAGCTCCATCTCCAAGATCCTATCCCAATATATAATAGGAGTAAAAACAATAATATTAGCAAATACCTCCAGTTAGAAATGTAGTATAGTTCTTCTGATTCTCTATGTGTCTCTCTCCTAATGTGCAGGCATTGCAGGACCTTGGGTATCCATGGTTACAGCCACTAGCAACTAGCTAGAAAAGCGCCTACATCGGCCCTGTTGAAGCTGTATTACAAGATATCCAGCATGGATGGGTGTGGTGCTGCTTTTGGAAGTAACCAGTCATATTTTTCTAATCCTTTGAGAATCCCTTTAAGTTTCCCCCTTTTCTATTCTCTGGCTTTTGATCTAGCATTAAGCCGCCATGATCCGTCCTCCTCTCTTTCCCCTTCTCTCCCTTCTCCACCATTGCTCAGGAGTCAGAAGATGTGAAGATTTGCTTCCATCACCTCCGCCGGCCGCTCCCTCACCAGATTACAGCCTGTTTAGCTGTGATTGATTGTTGATGAGAGAAGTTAGATGATGGCTCCATTCCGCATTCATTTGATCATCTCCATTTGGTCTTTAGCTTTTTAATCTCTCCTCTCTTTATTGTTTTATAGAAATAATGTATTACCACAACCTGCCCGGCACGAGGGAATGATTCACGCGACCTTTCCTGTGATCTTGAATATTTTACATAATTTGGTGTGATTGATTTTGGGTTGTTTTGTGCTCCTTTTGTACTCCTCAGATCGTATTATTTTGACATTTTGCAGTTTTTCTAATTGTTATTTTTACAGTTAATTTTTTTTTACTCCACCATCTGATTATGCGGCCCTTATTTCTGGGGAAAAAAAATGCGAGATTGTCTTATATTTTACAGCCAAATAATACTGCGAATGCTTAATCTGTTTGTTGTGACAGGATAGATCAGTGGGAGAACGAGGCCCCCGATTTGATCATCTTCTATAAGCTCTGGTGGTGGCTGGATGGAAGCATAAGTAACAGAACAGCACTGTGCACCTTATATTCATTGTGTACTGGTTCTAGCCGGGTACTGTTAAGCAGCTCATATTTAATATTTGGTGTTGGGAAATCCATTTTAATTTGTATTGGTGATGGATGTTGTGTAAGTTAGTCAGATAATTAAACTAAAGTTTCTTACCCATATTCTTATTACAGCTCTTCTGTGCCTGGTTCTGTAGCTTTGTGTATGTTCTATAGCTGTGTCTAGGTTCTGTAGCTTTGTCTAATTCACGTAAAGGGGTTTTCAAGTTTCGGAAAACTTCTCTCCCCTTAAGCAGTTTATTTCCAAATCAAAAATTCAGTGTTTTACTTGCCCTCCTGAGTCCTCTGCTCCCTGTGTCTGTTATGATCTGCAGATATATATATATATATATATATATATATTTTTTTTTTTTTGAAGCCACATTTAACCGACATTTTTTATATATCCCATCGATGAGCCATAAATGCCCCAAATGGGATGACACCTTTCAGAGCCCACTTGCTACGATGCTGTATGGGGATCCCATACAGTCCGCACCTTACAAAACACACAGCAGTATTACGGTATATACTATTACATAAACTTTGTGTATTTAATGCGGAATTCATTTTTATTTTTATTTTTTTTTTTTGTAAAATGTCATTTGAGTATTTTACAATAACCGTAACAAAACTGTAGCCTTTGTTTGTGCTTCTGTTTCACGTTGTTTTGTTACTATGTTTGCTGATTTCTGTCTATATACCGTATTTATGGAGTATACTGTAGATATAATTTTCTTTTTTTCCTTTTCTGTTCTGTGTTCTAATATTTTTCTCTTCCTCACCGAGCCTTAACTCCAAGCTCCAAAGTAATAAAAAATACAAAGCTCTGGGGTAAAGAGCAACATTTAGGAATGTGCACGGTCCCCGTCCTAATTTTTCATATCGCTTACTTCTAGGTTGCAAAACACATGTTCGCTTTGATCCCTTACTTAACCTTTAATAAAAGTGGAATTTAGTTACTTGCGCAGGTGTGGAGTATTACATTAATATGTCACTCGTACGCTCTGCCTTTAATTAAGGAAGTAAATCCCCGTTTCCTACGATGTGATATAGGGCACAGGCGCTTTCGAAGCGCACCTCTCCCCGACTACTCCTGCAGGACGTCCCTTATGTTGTCTGGTTTCTTTCTCCCTTGAGGCATAAAGGGGAACTCCATCAGCTAACGATTATAGTTTGGTATTGGGAGAAAAAAGGAAATCTCGCAGTTCTTTTTGTACCTGATAATTCTTAAAAGAACAGGTGACGTAGAAGGCAGCACCAATAATACTAAATACCGAAAATCCAGATATTGTGTTAGAGTAAATGGGAAAACATTAATAACTAATCCCATTGACATTTCTAGATCCAATACCTGTAACATGCTATTTGTAATAAAGAGATTAAAACCTCAGAACCCTGTGGATTCCGGCAAAATACAGAGAGAGGCAAGATTAAAACACATTCTGAATTGAATTAATCTTTTTTTATACATCAACACTTTCATGTATATACTTTTTAGATCACTTTTTAGTATACACTTTTGTACGTACACTTTTACAGTTTTATATTTATACTTTTATATATGCACTTTTTATTTATTATACAGTTTTACATATACACTTTTACTCTCATTTATGTACTTCAATTTTTATTACACACTTTTTTACTCTTTCATGTGTATACTATTAGTTGTATACTATTAGTTATTAACGTTTAATACATTACTTTTTATTTTTACCATTCCATGTACCGTATATACTTTTAGATATACACTTTTTATACATTACTTTTTAATACACTTTTAAACGTTCATATTCTACTTTTATATATGCACTTTTTACACATTTTATTATACAGTTTTAGATATACACATTTACTTTCATTAATATAATTTCATTTTTATTATGCACTTTTACTCTTCCATGTACGGTATATACTTTTAGATATACACTTTTTATACATTTTTTTATTATATGCTTTTATGCTTTCATGTATATACTTTTAGATATACACATTTTATTATACAGTTTTACATATACACATTTACACTTTCATTTATATAATTTAATTTTTATTTCTGGTTAGCCAATAAAGGTATCACTCCTAGAATACTTCTGTCATCATTGGGCAGAAAAATATTCACATACATGTACACTTCAAACTTTCATATACTTTTTTTTAATGCATCTATATAATCGTCTATATGCAGCATGAATAGTAAAAAGACATAATGTTAAAAATAATTAAAAAAAACAAACAAATTGTGCTTCTGATGGTGCGATATGCTCTGTGGGTATCATTTATGTGTATATTTCTTTTTTACTTATTTTCATGGTGTTCTCTTGTAGAAGGAGTTATTTGCTAATTGATGAGTGGCTGTTGCTGCCATCTATCAGCCCCACATCACTGTATTGTTTGCTAATATGCTAATGACATGTTGACCTAGCTTGTTAAAACAATGAGCCCCTGAGACCTTCCCCCTCCTGACCTGTGAATGAGGAGAGGGACTTGTAAATATAGGGGAGGTGAGACACAGATCAGTCCTGTGTGGAAAGATGATGTGTTAAGAGCATGTCAGAGAGGAAGAAGAGTATATGGACTGTTATCCTCTGTCTGCTGGATTGTTGGACTTTTATCCTGTTACTGAACTGCATTCGTGTTTTGGACTATTTTATCCTTTGTCTGGTGGATCGTATATGGAGCTTTCGTATTTTTCCCTAAATAAAGGTCTTGGAATTGTTTACTATACTCTTGCTATGTTGATTGTGTGGTACCGGAGGAGAACCCCGTGACAGTGCTATTCTCACCTTCCGCCGTCCACTGATGCGCGCGATGATGTCGCCAGCTTCCGTTCCCAGTGATGCATTGCGAAATTACCCATCTGGGAAATTTCGCAATGCATCACTGGGAACGGAAGCTGGCGGTAGCATCGCGCGCATCAGCAGAGCTTCGCTGGATGCCGGAGGGTGAGTATATAACTATTTTTTATTTTAATTTTTTTTTTTTTTTTAACAGGGATATGGTGCCCATACTGCTATATACTACGTGGGCTGTTGTATACTGCATGGGCTGTTATATACTACGTGGCCTGTTATATATTGCGTGGGCTGTGCTATATATTGCGTGGGCTGTGCTATATATTGCGTGGGCTGTGCTATATATTGCGTGGGCTGTGCTATATATTGCGTGGGCTGTTCTATATATTGCGTGGGCTGTGCTATATATTGCGTGGGCTGTCCTATATATTTTGTGGGCTGTGCTATATATTTTGTGGGCTGTGCTATATATTATGTAGGCTGTGCTATATATTATGTGGGCTGTGCTATGTATTACGTGGGCTGTTATATACTATGTGGCTGCTATATACTACGTGGCTGTCTGTGTTACGTGGGCTGTGCCATATACTATGTGGGCTGTGTTATATACTGCATGGACAGTGTTGTATACTGCGTGGGCCGTGTTGTATACTGCGTGGGCTGTGTTATATACTGCGTGGGCTGTGTTATATACTGCGTGGGCTGTGTTATATACTGCGTGGGCTGTTATGATTAGGCAATTCAGTACCACAATGGACATAGAGGTCAGAGCACATACAGTGATCTGGCAATAACCCAAAAACATAGAACGAGCTCTGAGACGTGGGAACTCTGTTGACCGCAATCCCTGATCCTCTCCAACAACACTAGAGGCAGCCGTGGATTGCGCCTAATGCTCCCTATGTAACTCGGCACAGCCTGAGAAACTAGCTAGCCTGAAGATAGAAAATAAGCCTACCTTGCCTCAGAGAAATACCCCAAAGGAAAAGGCAGCCCCCCACTTATGACTGTGAGTTAAGATGAAAAGACAAACGTAAAGATGAAATAGATTTAGCAAAGTGAGGCCCGACTTTCTGAACAGAGCGAGGATAGGAAAGGTAACTTTGCGGTCAACACAAAACCCTAAAAACCACGCAAAGGGGGCAAAAAGACCCTCCGTACCGAACTAACGGCACGGAGGTACACCCTCTGCGTCCCAGAGCTTCCAGCAAACAAATAGATAAGCTGGACAGAAAAAACAGCAAACAAAATAGCAAAGGAAAACTTAGCTATGCAGAGCAGCAGGCCACAGGAACGATCCAGGAGGAAACAAGTCCAACACCAGAACATTGACAGGAAGCCAGGATCAAAGCACTAGGTGGAGTTAAGTAGAGCAGCACCTAACGACCTCACCACATCACCTGAGGGAGGAAACTCAGAAGCCGCAGTACCACTTTCCTCCACCAACGGAAGCTCACAGAGAGAATCAGCCGAAGTACCACTTGTGACCACAGGAGGGAGCTCTGCCACAGAATTCACAACAGTGGGCTGTGTTATATACTGCGTGGGCTGTGTTATATACTGCGTGGGCTGTGTTATATACTGCGTGGGCTGTGTTATATACTGCGTGGGCTGTGTTATATACTGCGTGGGCTGTGTTATATACTGCGTGGCTATGCTATATACTACGTGGGCTGTGTTATATACTACGTGGCTGTGCATTCTAGAATACCCAATGCGTTAGATTCGGGCCACCATCCAGTTGTTATATAATTAACAGACCATATCCTGCTGTCCCTAATATCCGAGTGCAGTCTGAAACATTAATCAGCAGGCAATTGTTGGCATTTATTTCAATTTTTTTTTCTTCGTACAGAGCCTGAAATCCCTAGTATGCACATAAATACTAACATTATGGTCGCAGTCAGTTGCCACTAAGGGGCGCTACAGAGCTTACTGCATACTGCTTATAAACTGAGCTTAATAAGGGCTTAGATTTTGTAAACAGATTAATAAAAGACGTGATACTTGGATCATTTTTGATTTTGTAAACAGATTAATAAAAGACGTGATACTTGGATCATTTTTGAGGCTAACACCCAATTCATGCTTGACTCTTCTTCCTGTTCCCATCGCAACAATGGAAATGCTTAGTCTGCCAATCCCGGGACACAGTGGTGATCCACCTCCACCCAGTGATTGGCTGAATGGCCATTTTTATGTGTGTCAAGACCGGACCAGGAGATCAGTGTAGACCTGGTAATTTTTGGTATATGAGCAGTGAATGTGAGCATCGCTTTTTTTTTTCTTCTCCAAACCAGTCAGAGTTTTGAATAGTAATTTTTATCTGTTGGAAGACCCCTTTAAGCACAGAGTTTTGGACCGATTTAGATAAAAAATAATAGGTAATATGATGCAATAAGGAAAATGCAGATCAGCACTTCTTTTTTTCCTCATGTATAAGAAATTAAAATGAAGCCATCATTAGATAACCTGCTTGTTGATGGTTTCCAATTAACAGATTTAGCCTACATTATCTAAAAACTAAATCCGAACATGCCGAATTTTACATTTCATGACTATATGACCAATGATGGTAAAAGATGTAGCTCCAGGCACCATGGTATTTGTAGGAATGAATTTAGAATTGTGTTATATTGTTGGTGGGCAAACAATGTACAATTAAAGGGGTAAGACAGCCCGTTCTTGATCTAAATGTTTGTCCCTGATAAAATAAAAAAGCCTATACTCGCCTCCCGTTCCGGCGCAGTTCCAGCATTGTCGGCACTCGCGGTCCCGGGACTCTCATGCGGTTGTTGTGACATGTGAGCCCGGTGCCCAATCAGAGCTGGCATCATTGTCCCCACCTTCCTATGAATTGATCATGAAGAGGACTTTCAATTCGTACGAAGGCGGGGACAGTGACACCAGCACTGATTGGTTGCCAGGCTCACATGTCACAACAACCGCATGAGAGTCCCGGGACCGCGAGTGCCAATAATGCTGGAACAGCGCCGGTACAGGAGGCGAGTATAAGCTTTTTTTTATTTTGTGGCCAAACCTTTAGATCAAGAAGGGGTTGTCCTAGTAGTAAGTGACCCCTTTAAAGGGTTAAAGGGGTTGCCTTATGAAAACTACTCCTTTAGCATATGTGCACCTTTACTATTTGGTGCAGAAACTGCATCAATTGTGCGTAGGATTTTGAAAGATTTTTCCTTGCTAATTAGTAAGGGTGAAATCTGCATCAAAAACGCTGAAAGAAATGACACTCTGCAGGTTTTATTTTTTACAGCTTTAAAATTATAATTAAATTTTTTGTTGGAAATTGATCCTAAAATTGCACACGGTTTTCTAATTTCTACGCGCCATAAACTTAAATTCCTTTGTGTTTTTTAGCGCCCGTGGATGTCGGGCTTGTGCCCATCTTGCTGTTTTTGCAGCCTCTTCTGACCATTTTTCTCAGACTCCTTAATAGATGTTCCCGACTTCCACTTATATGAAGACTCCGAAGAGCGGCGATTCGCCAGCCAGGCAATTTGCTTGATTAAAACTAACTGCGGTCTCTTGCTTGTATTAAACACTTCCTAACACCTCCTTTGAATGACTGAAAACTTTCTTGCAAAGCATATGGAAGTGAAGATTGACATTAGTGGGCAGTTTATTTCTGGATACGCGCAGTAGGAAAAATTCTCCAGATTTCTTAGAACGAGCTGTACATTAACCCCATGTGCTTAGCAACCGTCCTGCACAATGAGCATAAAAAAGAAAAAAAATGATAAAGAATCGCCATACACAATGCCAGAGGCAGGGTTCTTGTTTGTTTTTTATTATCGCTTTCTCACCCTCCCCTGGTCCAGAGTCTCCACTTCTGCTCCCGGTGTCATGTTAATACTTCTGCAAAAAAAGTCAACTAATACCACAAACTGACAAAAACACGATTGATGAATTGGACCCAAAATGTCTCCTTAGTATATTTTATTTATTTTTATACTGTTTTGTAGTGCTTATATTAGATCCGTCCTTACGTTTGCCGCCATCTCTATGTACTTCATCTAATTTTCCAACATTTTGGGCAGTGCCCGAAAAGAGCATTTGCTAATGAGTATAGATTGTGAGGCAGTGACCAGTGTTATATGCGAGGGTCGCTGTGTGTCCCCCAGGATGCGCACAGAAGCGTATTGAGGCTGCAGGAGTGCATTGCAGTCATAGGCGTAGCTGTGATTGTAATGCAAACTAAAAGTGAGTGTTGGTCTTGGGCAAGCTATTTGTCCAAGGCAGATTTGGGAAAACCTGCCATGGGCTTTCATTTTTCAACCGGACTATAGTAAGGTCCGTTTCCTCCCTGGCTGGATTTTCCATGTGGCCTACGGCCACTGGTTCCTTGTACAAACCCTGCAGCAGAGGGCTGGGTGTGTCAGTTTTGGTTTTGCAAGTGTCCAGAGCAGGAGGCTCTGCCGAGCTCCACCTGTGTGAGGCAACACAGAGCCAAGTGGAGCCAAATGGCATGGCACCCCTCAACTTACACGGCGGTGCAGTTGCCCATGGTAACTACTCCCGGTTACGGACTATATTGTTTCCCGGCTGCGATCCGCAGGATACTAGTTACTTTCTCTTTTGTGAGCACGCTGACTATTAAGAGACTTTTGTTTGAACTTTCTTAGGTCACTGCCTGCCTGTCACACTGCACCATCCCCGCTGCATTACAATGTGGAGGACATTTTTACCTTTGTGATTTTTTTTTCAGCCATTGTTACCGAAATGGATAATGCCTTGGGACCTCCATTACAATATTTAGCTTAAAAAGAATTATTTGTCATGATTCCTTATCTGATTGGGTACTGATCTAATAAGGCTTTGACTCTGAGCTGCAGTACCGGACGGAACACATGGACAAAAGTGGTGCTCTTTCTGAAACAAAAAGTAGGACTTTTTTTTTGTCTTCTCAACTGTTTTTTTTTTTTTATTATTGTTTAAGAAAGAAACAAATTCCAATGTGATATTTTTACAATGTGAATTCTTCTTCAGCCCCACTGTCAGTTGCCATTGGTCCTCATTTTTCAGTCTTTTCTTGCCGTATCGGGTAACACATTCACTTTATTACATCAAGATCTTCATTCTCCATTGTAATTTTGGTGCTGAGTTTTTTTTGCCCAAGATAAGTCAGGACTGCGGTCCTTACCTCCAGAACGTACACTTCAGGAGCAATAATGTCGGCCTGTCCTCCAGAAGCTCCTATCCAGTATGTAGGTGGAAAACCTCAGCACCAAAATGACGATGGATAACAAAGATCTTGATGTAATAAAGTGAATATTTTATTTTGATCCGGCAAAGAAAAGAACCAACATTTCCACCGTCAACTTTCTTTATCGAGGACATTATTATTGTAGAGGAGCCCAGTATGAGGTAGATGTGTCTGTGGTCGAAATGTTGAACCTTTTCTTGCCAGATTCAAATAAAATATTCGGTTTTATTACATCACTATCTTTGTTCTCCAATTTCGGTGCTGAGGTTTTTTTCCTATATTGGGTCAAGACTGCAGTCCTTTCCTCTAGCACATGCACTTCAGGAGCAATAATGTCAGCCTGTCCTCCAGAAGCTCTCTTTATAGTGGGATGCGAGTTGCATTTGGTGTAGAAGTCACTGTGGGATTTGTCTTGGCATTGATTGGGTTGGGGTATCATTATGTCTTGCCCTTTAACTAGTAGCTGTACTAGTGGATTTCGGGCAATTTTTGCATGATTGGTGGAGAGTGAAATGCGTTGTACATGCTCTTCTGCGATTTTTAACCTGTTCCGGTGCTGAATGTGTGCACTCATCTGCTGCGTTGCACTCTTTATAGTGGGATGCGAGTTGCATTTGGAGTAGAAGTCACTGTGGGATTTGTCTTGGCATTGATTGGGTCGGGGTATCATTATGTCTTGGCCTTTAACTAGTAGCTGTACTAGTGGATTTCCGCCCAAGCTAATTTTACGCTGTGGAAAAATATGGCACAAATACTTTGTACCGCAAAGCACTAATTCTGCATCCAGTATGTAGGCGGAAAACCTCAGCACCAAAATGACTTTGGAGAACGAATATCTTGATGTAGTAAAGTGAATATTTTATTTTGATCCAGCAAAGAAAAGAACCAACATTTCCACCAACAACTTCCTTTATCGAGGACATTAGTATTGTAGAGGAGCCCAGTATGAGGTAGATGCATCTGTGGTCGTAACGATGAACCTTTTCTTGCCAGATCCAAATAAAATATTCGGTTTTATTACAATCACGATCTTCGTTCTCCATCATAATTTTGGTGCTGAGGTTTTTTCCTAGCTTGGGTCAAGACTGCCGTCCTTTCCTCAAGCGCATACACTTCAGGAGCAATAGTGGCAGTCTTTCCTCTTTCCTCAAGGAGTTCCTATCCAGTAGCCACCAATTATCGGCAAGATCTAGGATTCGCTTCACACAATTTTTGAAGCTGATTCCTTTTTTTCCCCCCTTAGAGCTCATAGATTCATCCTTGTTGATATTGACTTGGTTGCACGTGCCGTTGTTTTATCGGTCAAGCTCCGATCGCTTACAGGATGGAGAGTCTTATACTTTTATATGACTTTGCAAACAAAGACATGTTGTTCCGTTTTAAGCAATAAACACAAAATCCAATTTGCGATTGCAGAGTAGACCTGTGAGTGATATATATCTTTATGGCAGAGGGGGTCAGGAGGTGACTGCTAATCACAGAGCTCCCTGCTCTCCTGTGGTCTGTGCCTGGAAAGCTGAATTGCCAGCGCCTTTCCTGCAGCCAACAAGCATCATTTGAGATTCACTGGCTCCTATCTTATTAGGTTCTCCTTGTCACGCTGCTTAATCTGGCTGCCTGCTGCTTGATCCTTGTTAAACACTATTGCTTCTGAACTCTCTAATAAAGGAGACGGTCTCAGGCAGGGCTACTGAGGCGTTCAAAATTTCGGGCAATTGTTGCATGATTGGTGGAGAGTGAAATGCGTTGTACATGCTCTTCTGCGATTTTTAACCTGTTCCGGTGCTGAATGTGTGCACTCGTCTGCTACGTTGCACTCTTTATAGTGGGATGCGAGTTGCATTTGGTGTAGAAGTCACTGTGGGATTTGTCTTGGCATTGATTGGGTCGGGGTATCATTATGTCTTGCCCTTTAACTAGTAGCTGTACTAGTGGATTTCCGCCCAAGCTAATTTTACGCTGTGGAAAAATGCGGCACAAATACTTTGTACCACAAAGCACTAATTCTGCATCTAAATCTGCATATAAAACAAAGAGTGAGGTCTAAGGGGTAACGTTTCTCCTTGTGGAGAGTGACAAGTCAAGCCTGGCATGTCAGAGTGAGGAGACTTTTATAAGCCATGCATGCTCCTCTGGGAAATTTAATATACAAATTGTCTCTTCAAAGAAGAGGAGAACTAGAACCCTAGCCCCAAATATTGGAAGCAGCGATCCTATAACACAATATCGTCCCTTTTACGAACCTTGACACATGACGTAGGATAAAAGGCAAACCAGAATCTCAATTTGCAGACAAGATGTTTGGGGGTGTTTCTCCTCATCAGTGCAAAGTGTGAGATCTGATTTGGCTAGGTGAGAGGTTCTGGACTGGGTTCTTAGGAGTAACATTTCTCCTTGTGGAGAGTGACAAGCCAAGCCTGGCATGTCAGAATGAGGAGACTTATAAACCATGAATGCTCCTCTGGGAAATTAAATATGCAAATTGTCTCTTCCGAGAGGAAGAGGACTAGAACTCTAGTACATTGCACAAAGCGTGAAATCCATAACAAGTCCAAGCCAAAATTGTACCGCTGAAGTGCATCCACCCTATCCAGGATGTGAATTTTGACAATGGCTAATTTAAATGAGTTGTGCAGATATATGATATTGATGAGCTTTCATAGATCTATTAGGAAAATAAACTTTAGATGAATGAGAGCCACTTCTTGCTCCATGCCGTACATGCATGAATCAGGCGGCCGTGTATCATGTATGTACTCAACACCGATAGTCAAAATTCTGCGGCAACCATCAGGATCCGAGATGTCTGTCCCCATTTTACCCCTCTAATATGGTGGTCTTATACAAAACCTAGTCTTTCTTCCCCCTTATTCCCCATAACAAGTTAAAACTATGGTTTGTGCTAGTTCCAGTCTACGGTGTACAAGAACTTTTCATATTCATTCTTTCATTTGCCTCCATTAATATTCTGTTCGTTAGCATTCTGCCAACACTCTGTTTCTGGAACTTCCTTTCCCCTCACTTCTCGGCATGTATTGCTTCCAATGACTTTCCTGCCCTAAATTAAAAGTTGCCTGTCTCTGATACCTGTATACATTTTAACAGACAGGAGAGCAAGAGCAAGGAGACAAATACCATCTCTTCGCTTTCTTTAATCCATCTCGACATCCCTACTGCTAGAGACATATTACGCTTGACAACAGGCAGTGTCCAGTGGCTTGCCTGCCCTGAGTTGAAAGTTTCCTGTGTCTGATACATGTATGCAGTTTGACAGACAGGAGAGCAAGAGCTAAAGAGATAAATACCCGCTCACCACTTACTGTAATCCCTCTCTGCATCTTTGCAGCTACAAACAGATTACGCTTGACAACAGGCAGGGGACAATAAGGTAAATAGAGGGGAGACATTTAGTGACCTGAAATTTAGAGAGATTTTTAGGGGATAAGACAACATAAACTTTCTTTAAATTGATTTTCAGATTCATCACATTGCCTATCAAATTTGTCTGAAAGTACAGGGACAATTTCAGTGGTTTGACAAAGAGAGAGTTAGAAACAGTGGTAGAATTGATTTTTTGTTGTTGTTGTTTTTTTTTCCATACCTATTTGTAGATGGCAAATATTAACAGTCTTTTGTTACCATTTCTTTTCAGTTATCTACTAAAAACTTTTAGTCAAGTGCCCTGAAAAGTTTTGTGTTGAAATTTCAACTCTTGCAAATGTAAAAGTCGGAAAATTGTGAGTCAGGTGTGTGCATCTTGTCTCACTGCGAGTGATACCACAGAGCTGACGCTACCTGTGGAGTGGGGACATTTGTAGCATGCGTGGGAAGCTGCATTTATTAATGCACATCTGTTACTTCACACCCGGCTGCTACTGTAGAGATCTTATTGAAAATTCCTACTTACAGAAGGATATTTATACACATACAGTTTTTTTTTCTTATATATTTTAGAAACAAATTATATTATAGTATATTTAATTTGTATTTTTGAATATCCGTGTACATTGTTATTTTGGGGGGCTATGTTTATACTTTTCGTTTCTGCCGCGAAAAATGCAGCATTTTACTGTCTTGGCATAATTTTAATATGTATATTTTTTATGAAATCTCATGTACATATTGCTTATTTTTACCGAAGCCGTGTCAAATCTACAGCACGTCAATTCTCCCAGCATTTTTGTTAATTTTTTTTTACCTATTCTAATGAATGGGAAAAAAGGCTCCAAAACCGTGTGGTTTTTTTATGCAGTGTTTTTCCAGCAAACGGCACAGTTATGATGCAGAAATCTCTACAGTAAATACTTAATGCACATACCCTTACATCGGTTCCAAATTATTTAGGAATTGCCATATCCAATGTTGCGAAGTCTAAGGTGTCATTCAGACGTCAGTCATTTTTCTCATACGCAGAAAAAACCTGATGGTTTTTGATCAGTGTTTGGTCAGATTGTCAGTTTTCACCATCCGTTTCATCAGTTTTTTTCTCTTATGCAAAACAAAAAAATTGATGGCGGTTTCTCAAGCTTCTTTCTTTTTCCCTTTTCCTTCTCCTCCTCCTCCTCCTCCTCCTCCTCCTCCTCTTCCTTCTCCTCCTCTTCCTTCTCCTTCTTCCTTCTCCTCCTCCTCCTCCTCCTCCTCCTCCTCCTCCTCCTCCTCCTCCTCCTCCTCCTCCTCCTCCTCCTCCTTCTCCTCCTCCTCTTCCTTTTTCTCCTTCTTCCTTCTTTTCCTTCTTCCTTCTTCTTCTCCTCCTCCTTCTCCTCATCCTCCTTCTCCTCCTTCTTCTCCTCTTCCTCCTCCTCCTCTTCCTCCTTCTCCTCCTCTTCCTCCTCTTCCTCTTCCTCCCTCTCTTCCTCTTCCTCCTTCTCTTCCTCTTCCTCCTTCTCTTCCTCCTTCTCCTCCTCTTCCTCCTTCTCCTCTTCCTCCTTCTCCTCCTCTTCCTCCTTCTCCTCCTCTTCCTTCTCCTCCTCTCTATATTTTGGTGCGGATCACTTAGTCCCCAAAAATTAATGGACACGTTAATTGGCTGCTTCTACCCCAGCCGCTGTTTCTCTGACTTTCTGCTGTGGGAGAGGCAGATAGAGTTGTTGAGTTCAGTGTACGGACACAGAGATATTCATTCTTTTTCTGTGTTCCTAGAGCAAATGTATAGCAGATTTTTTGTTACTGACTGACCCATGCAAGATGATTAAGCTGAATAACAAACATTTAGGATTTTATTACTCTAAATTTCCTAAGGAAACCAGTGTCCAGTGAGAACACCGTCTAGATCAGAAAGTTGTTTGGGTTGAGGAGCATTTCCATGCCAAATGCCAGAAAGTTATGTTGAATATACAGTCCCAAAAGGGACCAACAACGTGGAGGAGGAGTCATTTTTAATTTTTTTTCTTTGGGTTGTAATGTTGCAGTAGTGTGTAAATATTGTAACTCATCCTTTTTGTTTACTTCTCTAGGAAATTTGGATCTTACTGGTCAAAAGCAAGTTTTTAAAGCCGAGAATAACCCTTGGGTCACGCCTATCGCCGATCAGTTCCAGCTCGGAGTGTCTCACGTCTTTGAATACATTCGCTCTGAAACCTACAAATAGTGAGTACTTTGTTTTATAGTGAAAGGTGTTTTTTTATTTTGTGTTGATGTTGTTTTTTTTCCCCTGTATTTCCATGATTGAGGCATATTGGCATGAAAAGAAAACCACTGACTGTCTCTGTCTCGTCCATCTGGTGGACCAAGAAATTCACTGTGTAGATATAGTGTATATCTTGATGTTTGAGTTGCAGGTCGTCTGGCAGCACAAAATGACTTCTCAAACCAAGCACAGATTTTTGGGGCACTTTTGGGCGTGGCTGAATACTTTCTCATTTACTTGTTTTCCAAGCGGCTGGCCGCTCCTTTATTCTTAATTACCGTACTAATACGTTGGGAGGTGACGATGGTGACGCCAATGCTGACTGGACACAACAACGTGTCATAACATCCATACATGAGCCATGGGAACCCGAGTGCCGACACTAGGGTTGAGCGACCTTGACTTTTTTAGGGTCGAGCCGGGTTTCGCGAAACCCGACTATCTCAAAAGTCGAGTTGAGTGAAATCGGCCGATTATGGCGAAAAGTCGAGGATCGACCGAAACACGAAACCCAATGCAAAGCCAATGGGATTTTTTTTTTTTTTTTTTTTTTTTTTCTCTCTCTCTCTCTCTCTCTCTCTCTCTCTCTCTCTCTCTCTCTCTCTCTCTCTCTCTCTCTCTCTCTCTCTCTCTCTCTCTCTCTCTCTCTCTCTCTCTCTCTCTCTCTCTCTCTCTCTCTCTCTCTCTCTCTCTCTCTCTCTCCTCCCCCCCTCTCTCTCTCTCTCTCTCTCTCTCTCCTCCCCCTCTCTCTCTCTCCTCCCCCTCTCTCCCTCTCCCTCTCCCTCTCCCTCTCCCTCTCCCTCTCCCTCTCCCTCTCCCTCTCCCCCTCCCCCTCTCTCTCTCCCCCTCTCTCTCTCCCCTCCGTCCGTCCCTGAACTGAAAAGCTGGTGTTACACAGTGCAAATCGCTACAGCGCACAAGCGACAACATGGCGATAGGCGTCCACGCCCTTAAGACCTATGTCATCACTCTGCCCACGCCCCTTCATTGGCTGAAAAAAATGGCGCCAAGCGCGTCATACGAAACGCAACTTTGGCGCGAAAGTCGCATACCACATGGCCGACCCCACACAGGGATCGAGTCGGGTTTCATGAAACCCGACTTTGCCAAAAGTCGGCGACTTTTGAAAATGAACGATCCGTTTCGCTCAACCCTAGCCGACACCATTGGAATGTCGCCGGCGCAAGAGCGGAGTATAAGTGTGTTTATTTTCATGGGGGCAGACATTCAGATCAAGAAGGAGTTCTCCCAGTAAAGGACAGCCCCTTTGGACAATTCTCTATCTAATATAATTTTAGATCTTCACTATACGTATGGCCAACGATGAATACCAGGCTTCTCCAAGTATCACTGACATAGTCTTCTATTCTGGGAAGAACTCTTTCGAAAATCTGCATTTTGTGACTTCGTACTCAATGAATGCTAATTGGTCTTTGATTAGAGTGTATATAATTTATTATCCCGGCACCGCGCCAGTTTACAAGATCTAAAAATCTGGGTAAAAATATCAGGATGAGGCGAATCTTTTTCATGTGTGGTCTTCTAATGTGACCCTTAACTCTCGTCAATGACTACCAGGAGTCACAGTATCAAGCTTCTCGTTAAGCAAATCGTCGGAATGAAAAGGCGCTCGTTTAATCCTCTCACAAGTCGATAACCTCATGCTAAATCCAGCGCTTTCATGCGACGGGAATCAGCCATGCAAAATCAAGCTGGAGATGTTGACCCAGTTGACAGCTCGGAGGAGTTCTCCTGGATTATTGATTCCAAAAGACAGAGATATGAAGAAAAGGAACTGATATTTTTAGAGATGATTCTTAAATCTGTTCCTTGCTTGGGGAGCTCTGATGTGTTCGTTATTGGGCTCGGGCAACCTGTGGCTCTCCTCATGTTTGGGATTTATAGGGCCCAGCATGTTATCTCAAAGCCCTCAGACAAATTGTCAATATTTCATGAAATAAATACCAGACATCGTGTTGAAATATTAATGTAGCTATTCCTGTCCGTATGTTATGTGGTCATGAAAAGTGGGGTTCCGATCTGCCCAATAAGTGCTATAAAGCAAAAAAAATTGCTATTTTAACTCCTCCCCGATGCGACCAATTTCTATTTTTACGTTTGTGTTTTTCCTTCCCTTCTTCCCAGAGGCAAAACAATTTTTTTCATTTTTCTGTCTACATAGACTGTTTTTTACGGGATGAATTGTGCTTTGAATGGCGCCATTCATTTTACCACATAGTTTACTAGAAAATGGGGGAAAAAAAGTACGGTGAAACTGCAAAGAAAAAAACAAAAGAAAACACAATTCTGACATTGTTTTTTGTGAATTGTATATACGGCATACATTGTGTGGTAAAAATTACCTGGCGTTATGATTCTCCTCATCAGTACGATTACGATGATGCCAAACTTGTATAGTTTTTTTTTAATTATTTTACTTTTTCAAAAAAAGTGGTTATATGTCAGATTTTTTTTTTCTTTTATCAATGTGTCACCATGTTTACAGACCGGTACCATTTTCTTTTTTTCGGTTTATGGAACTGTGTGATTGCTGATTTTTGTTTTTTTTTTTGTGAGGGGAGACATTTTTATTGATACCAGTTTGGAATCGATATGATGCTTTGATTGCTTTTTACAAGATTTTTTTGCAGTGTTGTGACAACCAAAAAGACACATTTTTGACGTTTTTAATATTTTGCGGTTTACCGATCAGGTTGAATATTTCTATATTTTGATAGACTATAATTTATGAATGTGGTGATACCGCAAATGTCTATTTTTTTATTTGTAATGGGAAAAGAGGGGTTATTTGACAGTCTATGTTCTTTATTTTTATTTTTTTCATACTTTTAAAACTTTTTTTTTTGTTTTTACTTTTTACTGTATTTGTTAGTCCCCCTTAGGGGACTTGATGCTTCAATTGTCTGATCAAGTGTACCATATACAGCAATACAACAGTGTTGCTGCATAAAGTATAAACCACGGCCACAGACCGAGTTTTCTCCATGGGCAGCTCGATGGATCAGTGGTTAGCAGCACTGTATGTTGGCTCAGTGGTTAGCACTGTATGGTGGCTCAGTGGTTAGTACTGTTGCTTTGCAGGGATGGGGTCCTGGGTTCAAATCCCACCAAGCACAACATCTGCAATGAGTTTGTATGTTCTCCCCGTGTTTGCATAGGTTTCCTCCGGGTTCTCCGGTTTCCTCCCACACTCTTAAGACATATTGACAGGGAATGATAAGGTGTCTGTAATGATGCTCTATAAGTGAGTAAAATGAATAAATAAAATTAATGACCAGCACAGAGATCTCCAACAGAACCCCTCCCCCGGTGGTCGTAGCAACCCATCGGTGCTGATGGTGGGGGGGTTATTCACTGTGAATAATGTACGTGTTATTTCCTGAATCCATGAACATGTTATTTCCTGACTGAATTGTAATGGATCCCTTCTCTGTGGTGTAACTAATTCGTCACGTGCCCGCTCTCAGCACATGACTTGGGTTGTGCCTGCAAGGGTTAATCTATCTCCCCCCTCTCAGTCCAGCATTCAACTTATGTGCTATGCTGTAATGGGAGCATAAATCACACACCGACCCAGGCCACACACCCGCTCATACACGCTGCCACCACTCGCCGAATACACGGGCGAGGAGTCCCGGAAATATTAATACTAATAATGTCAGCCTAAGGTGTATGAGCCTTATGATTGGCAAAGGATTCTGTTAGAACATTCAAGGTTCAACTTGTTAAAGTTTTATACTTTAATCCAAAAAAGGTTCAGTGCTTACAGTAAGAAAAGTTATAAAAATATGATAATAAAAAGACATACAACTTATGCAAAACAGTATAAAATAACAGGAGAAAACTTACAGAAATCATCTAACTTGTAGTCTGCTTTCTGCTCCCTGAGGGTAGGATGAATGTAGATTGGATCACACCAGCTCGGCCGCCCCCATTATGTGAACACAATTCTCTGTATACAGCCTTAATTTATAGCTTGGTCTGGAGGTCAGGTTTCTAGACCGCCCCCCTCAGGTTAATATCATAATTGCTGGCTTTTTGATTGGGCCACAGCCGCGCTACTAATACATATATTATTTTTCTCTTGAGACACCCTGTGTAAAGGTTCTCACATATAGATACCATCAGGCCGCAATTAACATCTCCCCTCCAAGAGGTAGGAGGTGTCAAATGTTCCCTTTCTTCTTGGCCCTAGCTAGAACCCCTGGTGAGATTTGGGGACAGAAGTCTGCTGTCTCTGGAAGATACACATTAACACCTGGGTCAGACATGCAGCCTTCAGGACAGATGTTACATTATCACTAGTCACACATATAACCCTAGACATATGTCACTACACACATATAGATATATATACCGTATATACTTGAATAAAAGCCGACCCTAGTATAAGCCGACCCCCTACTTTTGCCACAAAAAACTGGGAAAACTTATTGACTCGAGTATAAGCCTAGGGTGGAAAATGCAGCAGCTACCGGTGAATTTCAAAAATAAAAATAGATGCTCCATACCGTTCATTATTGCCCCATAAGATGCTCCATATAAAGCTGTGCCACATATAATGCTGCATACCGTTCATTTGTGCCCCATAGATGCTCCTTATAAAGCTCTGCCATATATTCTCTGCACCGTTCATTTGTGCCCCATAGATGCTCCTTATAAAGCTCTGCCATATATGCTCTGCATTGTTCATTTGTGCCCCATAGATGCTCTTTATAAAGCTCTGCCATATATGCTCTGCACCGTTCATTTGTGCCCCATAGATGCTCCTTATAAAGCTGTGCTACCGGTGTATATATAATGCTGCAATAAAAAAAAAGCCATACTCACCTCTCTTGCTTGCAGCTCCGGGCGTCTCGTCCCGGCGTCTCTCCGCACTGACTGATCAGGCAGAGGGCGCCGCGCACACTATATGCGTCATCGCGCCCTCTGACCTGGACAGTCAGAGCGGAGAGACGCCGGGAAGATGGAGCGACGCCCGGCGTGTGGAACGTGGACAGGTGACTATGCGATACTTACCTGCTCCCGGCGTCCCTGGCTCCTTCTCCCGGACAGCTGGTCTTCGGGTGCCGCAGCTTCTTCCTCTATCAGCGGTCACCATTACCGCTCATTAGAGAAATGAATATGCGGCTCCACCCCTATGGGAGTGGAGTCCATATTCATTTCTCTAATGAGCGGTCCCACGTGACCGCTGAACAAGGGAAGAGCTGCAGCACCCGAAGACCGTGGGACGGCAGGGGGAGCGTCAGGATCGCCGGGACTAGGTAAGTATGCCTCAGCGCCCTCTCCCCCTCACCCGCCCACCTCACCGCTACCGTGACTCGAGTATAAGCCGAGAGGGGCACTTTCAGCCCAAAAATTTGGGCTGAAAATCTCGGCTTATAGTCGAGTATATACGGTACATATTTCACCACACTGATGAAATGGGAAGTTAGTCTAAAAAAACCTTGGTGGCCAATGTGAGAATTACAAGTTTGTTTTTTTAATACAGGTTATGACATGTGTTGTGAATTCTGTGGCAGAGCTCCCTCCTGTGGTCACAAGTGGTACTTCGGCTGATTCTCTCTGTGAGCTTCCGTTGGTGGAGGAAAGTGGTACTGCGGCTTCTGAATTTCCTTCCTCAGGTGATGTGGTGAAGTCGTTAGGTGCTGCTCTATTTAACTCCACCTAGTGCTTTGATCCTGGCCTCCAGTCAATGTTCTAGTATTGGACCTGATTCCTCCTGGATCGTTCCTGTGGCCTGCTGCTCTGCATAGCTAAGTTCCGCTTTGCTATTTTGTTTGCTGTTTTTTTCTGTCCAGCTTGTCTATTTGTTTTTTCCTGCTTGCTGGAAGCTCTGGGACGCAGAGGGTGTACCTCCGTGCCGTTAGTTCGGTACGGAGGGTCTTTTTGCCCCCTTTGCGTGGTTTTTGTAGGGTTTTGTGTTGACCGCAAAGTTACCTTTCCTATCCTCGCTCTGTTCAGTAAGTCGGGCCTCACTTTGCTAAATCTATTTCATCTCTACGTTTGTCTTTTCATCTTAACTCAGTCATTATATGTGGGGGCTGCATTTTCCTTTGGGGTATTTCTCTGAGGCAAGGTAGGCTTATTTTCTATCTTCAGGCTAGCTAGTTTCTCAGGCTGTGCCGAGTTGCATAGGGAGCGTTAGGCGCAATCCACGGCTGCCTCTAGTGTGGTTGGAGAGGATTAGGGATTGCGGTCAGCAGAGTTCCCATGTCTCAGAGCTCGTTCAATGTTTTTGGGTTATTGTCAGGTCACTGAATGTGCTCTGACCTCTATGTCCATTGTGGTACTGAATTACCTTATCATAACAGTACAGGAGGCCCAAAGTACTAATGATTCTCAATAGAGGGAAAAAAGAAGTTCTGAGACCATTTTTTTTTCTCTGCGCTGTGTTTTGCCTTTTTTTTTTCCCCTAGACATTTGGGTGGTTCCGGACACAGGTGTAGTGATGGACAATAAAGGTCTGTCTTCATGTGTGGATCAGCTCACGGCAAGAGTACAAAATATTCAAGACTTTGTGGTTCAGAATTCTATGTTAGAACCGAGAATTCCTATTCCTGATTTGTTTTTTGGAGATAGAACTAAATTTCTGAGTTTCAAAAATAATTGTAAACTATTTCTGGCTTTGAAACCTCGCTCCTCTGGTGACCCAGTTCAACAAGTTAGGATCATTATTTCTTTTTTACGTGGCGACCCTCAGGACTGGGCATTTTCTCTTGCGTCAGGAGATCCTGCATTAAGTAATATCGATGCGTTTTTCCTGGCTCTCGGATTGCTGTACGATGAACCTAATTCAGTGGATCAGGCAGAGAAAAATTTGCTGGCTCTGTGTCAGGGTCAGGATGAGATAGAGGTATATTGTCAGAAATTTAGAAAGTGGTCCGTACTCACTCAATGGAATGAAGGTGCGCTCGCAGCTATTTTCAGAAAGGGTCTCTCTGAAGCCCTTAAGGATGTCATGGTGGGATTTCCTATGCCTGCTGATCTGAATGAGTCTGTCTTTGGCCATTCAGATCGGTCGACGCTTGCGTGAGCGTAAATCTGTGCACCATTTGGCGGTATTACCTGAGCTTAAACCTGAGCCTATGCAGTGCGAGAGGACTTTGACCAGAGTTGAACGGCAAGAACACAGACGTCTGAATGGGCTGTGTTTCTACTGTGGTGATTCCACTCATGCTATCTCTGATTGTCCTAAGCGCACTAAGCGGTTCGCTAGGTCTGCCACCATTGGTACGGTACAGTCAAAATTTCTTCTGTCCGTTACCTTGATCTGCTCTTTGTCATCGTATTCTGTCATGGCATTTGTGGATTCAGGCGCTGCCCTGAATTTGATGGACTTGGAGTATGCTAGGCGATGTGGGTTTTTCTTGGAGCCCTTGCAGTGTCCTATTCCATTGAGAGGAACTGATGCTACGCCTTTGGCCAAGAATAAGCCTCAGTACTGGACCCAGCTGACCATGTGCATGGCTCCTGCACATCAGGAGGTTATTCGCTTTCTGGTGTTGCATAATCTGCATGATGTGGTCGTGTTGGGGTTGCCATGGCTACAAGTCCATAATCCAGTGTTAGATTGGAAATCCATGTCTGTGTCCAGCTGGGGTTGTCAGGGGGTACATGGTGATGTCCCATTTCTGACTATTTCGTCATCCACCCCTTCTGAGGTTCCAGAGTTCTTGTCTGATTACCGGGATGTATTTGATGAGCCCAAGTCCGATACCCTACCTCCGCATAGGGATTGTGATTGTGCTATCGATTTGATTCCTGGTAGTAAATTCCCAAAAGGTCGACTGTTTAATTTATCTGTGCCTGAGCACGCCGCTATGCGGAGTTATGTGAAGGAGTCCTTGGAGAAGGGGCATATTCGCCCGTCATCGTCGCCATTAGGAGCAGGGTTCTTTTTTGTAGCCAAGAAGGATGGTTCGCTGAGACCTTGTATAGATTACCGCCTTCTAAATAAGATCACGGTTAAATTTCAGTACCCCTTGCCGTTGTTATCTGATTTGTTTGCTCGGATTAAGGGGGCTAGTTGGTTCACCAAGATAGATCTTCGTGGTGCGTATAATCTTGTGCGTATTAAGCGAGGCGATGAATGGAAAACTGCATTTAATACGCCCGAGGGCCATTTTGAGTATCTAGTAATGCCATTCGGACTTGCCAATGCTCCATCAGTGTTTCAGTCCTTTATGCATGACATCTTCCGAGAGTACCTGGATAAATTCCTGATTGTGTACTTGGATGACATTTTGATCTTCTCGGATGATTGGGAGTCTCATGTGAAGCAGGTCAGAACGGTGTTTCAGGTCCTGCGTGCTAATTCTTTGTTTGTGAAGGGATCAAAGAGTCTCTTTGGTGTTCAGAAGGTTTCATTTTTGGGGTTCATCTTTTCCCCTTCTACTATCGAGATGGATCCTGTTAAGGTCCAAGCCATCCATGATTGGACTCAGCCGACATCTCTGAAAAGTCTGCAAAAGTTCCTGGGCTTTGCTAATTTTTATCGTCGCTTTATCTGCAATTTTTCTAGTATTGCTAAACCATTGACCGATTTGACCAAGAAGGGTGCTGATGTGGTCAATTGGTCTTCTGCTGCTGTGGAAGCTTTTCAAGAGTTGAAGCGTCGTTTTTCTTCTGCCCCTGTGTTGTCAACCAGATGTTTCGCTTCCATTCCAGGTCGAGGTTGATGCTTCTGAGATTGGAGCAGGGGCTGTTTTGTCGCAGAGAAGTTCTGATTGCTCGGTGATGAAACCATGCGCCTTCTTTTCCAGGAAGTTTTCGCCTGCTGAGCGAAATTATGATGTGGGCAATCGAGAGTTGCTGGCCATGAAGTGGGCATTCGAGGAGTGGCGTCATTGGCTTGAAGGAGCTAAGCATCGCGTGGTGGTCTTGACTGATCACAAGAACTTGACTTAGCTCGAGTCTGCCAAGCGGTTGAATCCTAGACAGGCTCGTTGGTCGCTGTTTTTTGCCCGTTTTGACTTTGTGGTTTCGTACCTTCCGGGCTCTAAAAATGTGAAGGCGGATGCTCTGTCTAGGAGTTTTGTACCCGACTCTCCGGGTTTATCTGAGCCGGCGGGTATCCTCAAAGAGGGAGTAATTGTGTCTGCCATCTCCCCTGATTTGCGGCGGGTGCTGCAAAAATTTCAGGCTAATAAACCTGATCGTTGTCCAGCGGAGAAACTGTTTGTCCCTGATAGGTGGACGAATAAAGTTATCTCTGAGGTTCATTGTTCGGTGTTGGCTGGTCATCCTGGAATCTTTGGTACCAGAGAGTTAGTGGCTAGATCCTTTTGGTGGCCATCTCTGTTGCGGGATGTGCGTTCTTTTGTGCAGTCCTGTGGGATTTGTGCTCGGGCTAAGCCCTGCTGTTCTCGTGCCAGTGGGTTGCTTTTGCCCTTGCCGGTCCCGAAGAGGCCTTGGACACATATCTCTATGGATTTTATTTCAGATCTTTCCGTCTCTCAAAAGATGTCAGTCATTTGGGTGGTCTGTGATCGCTTCTCTAAGATGGTCCATTTGGTACCCTTGTCTAAATTACCTTCCTCCTCTGATTTGGTGCCATTGTTCTTCCAGCATGTGGTTCGTTTACATGGCATTCCAGAGAATATCGTTTCTGACAGAGGTTCCCAGTTTGTTTCGAGGTTTTGGCGAGCTTTTTGTGGTAGGATGGGCATTGACTTGTCTTTTTCCTCGGCTTTCCATCCTCAGACTAATGGCCAGACCGAACGAACCAATCAGACCTTGGAAACATATCTGAGATGCTTTGTTTCTGCTGATCAGGATGACTGGGTGTCCTTTTTGCCTTTGGCTGAGTTCGCCCTTAATAATCGGGCCAGCTCGGCTACCTTGGTTTCGCCGTTTTTCTGCAACTCTTGGTTCCATCCTCGTTTCTCTTCAGGGCAGGTTGAGTCTTCGGACTGTCCTGGTGTGGATACTGTGGTGGACAGGTTGCAGCAGATTTGGACTCATGTAGTGGACAATTTGACCTTGTCCCAGGAGAAGGCTCAAAGTTTCGCTAATCGCAGACGCTGTGTGGGTCCCCGACTTCGTGTTGGGGATTTGGTTTGGTTATCTTCTCGTCATATTCCTATGAAGGTTTCCTCTCCTAAGTTTAAACCTCGTTTCATTGGTCCGTATAGGATTTCTGAGGTTCTTAATCCTGTGTCTTTTCGTCTGACCCTTCCAGATTCTTTTTCCATACATAACGTATTCCATAGGTCATTGTTGCGGAGATACGTGGCACCTATGGTTCCATCTGTTGATCCTCCTGCCCCGGTTTTGGTGGAGGGGGAGTTGGAGTATATTGTGGAGAAGATTTTGGATTCTCGTGTTTCAAGACGGAAACTCCAGTATCTGATTTAAGTGGAAGGGTTATGCTCAGGAAGATAATTCCTGGGTCTTTGCCTCTGATGTCCATGCTCCCGATCTTGTTCGTGCCTTTCATATGGCTCATCCTGGTCGTCCTGGGGGCTCTGGTGAGGGTTCGGTGACCCCTCCTCAAGGGGGGGTTACTGTTGTGAATTCTGTGGCAGAGCTCCCTCCTGTGGTCACAAGTGGTACTTCGGCTGATTCTCTCTGTGAGCTTCCATTGGTGGAGGAAAGTGGTACTGCGGCTTCTGAGTTTCCTTCCTCAGGTGATGTGGTGAAGTCGTTAGGTGCTGCTCTATTTAACTCCACCTAGTGCTTTGATCCTGGCCTCCAGTCAATGTTCTAGTATTGGACCTGTTTCCTCCTGGATCGTTCCTGTGGCCTGCTGCTCTGCATAGCTAAGTTCCGCTTTGCTATTTTGTTTGCTGTTTTTTTCTGTCCAGCTTGTCTATTTGTTTTTTCCTGCTTGCTAGAAGCTCTGGGACGCAGAGGGTGTAACTCCACCTAGTGCTTTAATCCTGGCTTCCTGTCAATGTTCCAGTATTGGACTTGTTTTCCTCCTGGATCGTTCCTGTGGCCTGCTGCTCTGCATAGCTAAGTTTTCCTTTACTATTTTGTTTGCTTTTCTTCTGTCCAGCTTATCTATTTGTTTGCTGGAAGCTCTGGGACGCAGAGGGTGTACCTCCGTGCCGTTAGTTCGGTACGGAGGGCCTTTTTGCCCCCTTTGCGTGGTTGTTTGTAGGGTTTTGTGTTGACCGCAAAGTTACCTTTCCTATCCTCGCTCTGTTCAGAAAGTCGGGCCTCACTTTGCTAAATCTATTTCATCTCTAGGTTTGTCTTTTCATCTTACTCACAGTCATTATATGTGGGGGGCTGCCTTTTCCTTTGGGGTATTTCTCTGAGGCAAGGTAGGCTTATTTTCTATCTTCAGGCTAGCTAGTTTTTCAGGCTGTGCCGAGTTGCATAGGGAGCGTTAGGCGCAATCCACGGCTGCCTCTAGTGTGGTTGGAGAGGATTAGGGATTGCGGTCAGCAGAGTTCCCACGTCTCAGAGCTCGTTCAATGTTTTTGGGTTATTGTCAGGTCATTGTATGTGCTCTGACCTCTATGTTCATTGTGGTACTGAATTACCTTATCATAACAGACATGTAAAAGAAAAATGAAGAATAAAAAAATGCATTTTACACAAAACCCTAATTTAAGCAATGTTTTTTTCTGATGACACCTTCCCTTTTAAATACAGTAATAAAAAAAAATAAGCTACATAAGTTTTGTATAGTTGAATTTGCACTGGCCTGTTGGCAGGTTATTTTTACCATTCAATGAACATTGTAAAGCCCCCCCAAAAAAGTCTGTTGGCCACCTGGTGTCTCCCTTTTGTGCATCTAATTGCCTACTGCCTGTTGTCAAGTGTAATCCATCTAGTAGCAATGATGCCAAGCTTGATTGCAGAAAGTGGGGTGGAAAATGACAGAAGCTATGCATTCTTGGAAAGCAGCACCTATAGTGCAGGCAGAATGCTGATGAAGTGGTGTTGCCCTTGGAAACAGAATGTATGGCAAGTTACAAAGCATGAAATTTAGGACGCTTCCTGACCTTATTGAATGGGGGTTGACTACTAATCTCTTACATTTAGGGACTATTACTAGAGATGAGGAGATGAATTGGTGTTACCTGGCAGCTAGAACGGAGGCCCATGAATCTTGCTTTCGGTCATCCCCAGCGTGACTTTAGACTGATGACATTGCACCAGCCCTGTTCTAACGTTCATGTTTTCTAACTTGTCGAGCACCTTGATCAAGTAGGTGACTCCTCTTCATCAGAATTCTGCCTGAACTATAGGTTCTGGAACTTCCTTTTCCAAACATGCATTGTTCCTGATCTTTTTCCAACATGAACGCTGGACCGGAGTCCCAACATTAAATCCCCTCATTTCTAACTATTATTTTTTGCCATTTCAAAAACCTGACCGGCACATCCAAACATAGACTAAGTGTGAACAGGTGCTGAACCTAGTGTCGCCAACTCGTATATAGTTAAGTAAATAAGGCAGCACACTGCAGCGCTAGAACATAGAAACTTGAAATACAAAATTTGAACTGCATTACTGCACTAGAAATATGAAAAATGAGAGCGTTTAGCGCATAAAAATGGCCAATTTTATGTGTACCTGGTAGCCCCTTTACGGCATCTCTCTTATACCAGGTCCTACACTTGCCTTACCTCACTGAGAATAAACGTCTCCATCTGAATGGGTACATGTGAAACCTCTTCCTAGACTCAAATTCTCTCTCTCTATGGAGGGGTAATGGACCTGCTGTAATTAAAACACCTGTGGCTAGTAGGCGGAGTGGACGATCAGAAGGCTAAAGAATACATTTCAAAAACCTGACCGGCACATCCAAACATAGACTAAGTGTGAACAGGTGCTGAACCTAGAGTCGCCAACTCGTATATAGTTAAGTAAATAAGGCAGCACACTGCAGCGCTAGAACATACAAACTTGAAATACGAAATGCCGTAAAGGGGCTACCAGGTACACATAAAATTGGCCATTTTTATGCGCTAAACGCTCTCATTTTTCATATTTCTAGTGCAGTAATGCAGTTCAAATTTCGTATTTCAAGTTTCTATGTTCTAGCGCTGCAGTGTGCTGCCTTATTTACTTAACTATTATTTTTTGCCATACACTGATTTGTCCATTGCAAATTACTGCACAAAGAGACACAGATTAACATTACAGTAATGTCCACCGAGTAAACGACGGGTACGGTGTCCGCTGATTAACAGACAGCGTGAGCATTAATGATTCCTATTAGTATCTGCTCACCACCCTAAGGTGTGTGTCTTTTTCAGCTTTAATTTTAGACAGATTTTTTTCTTTTCTTTTTTGAAGGTTATTTACATATGAAATTAATTAACAGCTGGAAAAGTGGTGTGTCTGCCCACATAGTACTGCGCTATAGTGACAGCGGAGTGCGGACATTTCTCTGCATCTTCGTGTGTGTATGTAATATTTTTTCAGAATTTTCTTAAAATTGAGTATCTGAAGGCCAATTTTTCTGAGAAAAAACATTCAAAGATACACAGTGGTGCCATGGGGCACCATCCAAGTCTGTCGTATTAAGCTTCCATTTCTTTGGACCCCTACTTCACTGTACCTCCTTGTAGATTGTATGAGATCACTGAGGATTGTACTTAAGCAAACCAAATTTAAAGGGGTAGTTTGGACGGAAATAAAAAGTCTGCAATCAATCGTTAGGGCGCGCTCTGCTTGTGGGTCATTGTAGAGTGCGCAATCTGCTTGTGGTGTCGGAGAAGGAGTGCTCTGCCTGCGGCATTGTAGAGGGCGCGCTGTGTTTGCGGCGTTTGAGAAGGTGCGCTGTGCTTGCGGCATCAGAGAAGGTGCGCTCTGTTTGCGGCGTCGGAGAAGGTGCCCTCTGTTTGCGGCATCTGAGAAGGCGCGCTCTGCTTGCGGCGTTGTAGAGCACGCGCTGTGCTTGCGGCATCAGAGAAGGTGCGCTTTTGCAGCGTTGTAGAGCACGCGCTGTGCTTGCGGCGTCAGAGAAGGTGCGCTTTTGCAGCGTTGTAGAGGGCACGCTGTGCTTGCGGCATCGGAGAAGGTGTGCTCTGCGGCGTTGGAGAAGGCGCGCTCTGCTTGCAGCATCGCAGAGGATACGCTCTGCTTGCAGCGTCGCAGAGGATACGCTCTGCTTGCAGCGTCGCAGAGGATACGCTCTGCTTGCAGCGTCGCAGAGGATACGCTCTGCTTGCAGCGTCGCAGAGGATGTGCTCTGCTTGCGGCGTCGGAGAAGGCGCGCTGTGCTTGCGGCGTTGTAGAGCACGGGCTGTGCTTGCGGCGTCGGAGAAGGTGCGCTGTGCTTGCAGCGTCGAAGGTGCGCTCTTTTGCAGGGTCTGAGAAGGCTCGCTCTGCTTGCAGCGTCGCCTGGGATGCGCTCTGCTTGCGGCGTCTGAGAAGGCACGCTCTGCTTGCGGCGTTGTAGAGCACGCGCTGTGCATGCGGCGTCGGAGAAGGCACGCTCTGCTTGCGGCGTTGTAGAGCACTCGCTGTGCTTGCGGCGTCGGAGAAGGTGCACTCGGTTTGCGGCATCGGAGAAAGCGTGCTCTGCTTGCGGCGTCGCAGAGGATGTGCTCTGCTTGCAGCGTCGTAGAGGGTGCGCTGTGCTGGCGATGCCACCGTTCGGACCATGCCACCTCACCTCCCGCTTGGCAAGCAAAAGTTGATAGACAGAGGAGTGGGGCAAACCTGAAGAGTGATGACAAGACATCCATTTTCCCTAATGCTGCTGACTCATCATTGGATAAAGTTGCATTTTTTTAAGTGTTTTACTTTTGTGCAATTTTTTTCATCCAATTTTTTTTTTTTTTTTTGCAATAATTTTACAAGGAGAGAAAAGATAGTATAAACACAAAAAAAAGTCAAGCGCAGCCAACTATAATTGTAGAAACCGCTGTGATTATTGCCCAGATTCCTTGATGATTGTATGTGTGACAATGTCGGCCGCAGGTTGGGACGAGGGCGCAGTGAGGTGATGAATGAATCCTCTTTATTGCCGTATCTAAAGACTTGTAGAGCGGCAGTTCCAGATCTCGGCTTGTATCCTGACACCCGGTAAAGAAGATTGATGCCCTGGTACATTTTTTGTATTAATCTTGCTCTCCTATCTGTTCTAAAGAGACAATCTGTCTTTGTGGTCCCTGGTCGAGGGAGACGGGGAAAAAAATAAGAAAAAAATATTCTGCTGGTGTCGTCTCATTGTCCAGAACGAGTCGTTATCCATCATTATTTCATGTCAATTTGATTGGAATTTCTGGGCAAGTAGATGAATTGGTGGAATCTGAATATTATTGAGAGAGTCATAAAAGAGACTGGATTATGTGCTGAATGCTGACAAGTTCATCAGCGGCCGGACAACAATTCCTTAACGACTCTTGTCTCCTTGTCTGACCTCGCTGCACCATGATAAAAAAGTCAACATTTTTTATGTACTAAGATGTTTTTTAAGATGATTTTTTTTTTTCTCGGGAGGCGGTCAAGTATCAATCTAGATCTCCGATGAGATTGTTCCGAAGAGGATGTGCATCCTCTTTCATATATTTATCAGCTAGACAAGGGAGACGGGGCCATTAAGATGATGTTATTCCTATAAAGTGACGCATTTCAGGTTTAGTTTTACTCTCTTTTTAAAGCTCGCTTTGTTACTGTATGTAACGGTAATTCTCTTGTCTGTTTGTAGCAGCACGAAAACTTTAAAGGAAAGTTCCATTTTGAAAACCTTTTTTTTTTTACTCTTTTGATTCATCTAGCATTGAGACTTAAAGGATTATTCTCGAAATTGCTTAATTGTTTGAGGGAACCCCCCCATGAAACTTAATGTAGAAAGCTACACACGGCCAGCACTTCTATTCTCAGAGGCAGTGAGTTCTGGGTCATGGAACACCAGTTTTGATAACAGGTGATGGTTTTAGAGGTGGACCTGCATCTAAATGACATTTATGGCTTATTTTGTGGGAATCCCACTATGACCAACTTTGCTAAAAGTCATAATTCAATTTTTTTTTATCGTTTTGTGCCTTCAGCTCTCGCGGAGACCCATGTGTCACCGTGGTTTCAGACTACAAACAAAGCATTCGGTGTAGTCAGACTCTGCAATTTAAAATCTGGTTCATTTGTTCTTTATTTCTAGCTATCATACATTTGGTAAGTTAAAAAGTAGGCCACCGATCGATGTATACAGCCATGAAGTTATGTAGAAACCTTGGACCCAAGACGGATATTGTAAAGTTGCTTCATTTAGTGATGTGCATCAAAGAGCATCGCTTGCTTTGTAGGTCCCGGCACGTTCATGCGATACTGGGGCAGTCCATTGACTAAACCATGGGGTAACGCTTAATTTCTCCTGTGGTGGCACTGCAGTAGAATTGAACATTTGCTACTAGATCCTCCACTCATTGATTGCTGGGGATGCTGGCAGCTATCGCATCCTTCTTAACAAAAAGGGTTTGTATGGACAACTCTTAAGGCCCCCATGCACATTAGTCTACCTTTGGCCAGATAACTTTCAGTTGCTGGGTTCCGACCACTATGGCTTCACCGATCCCAAGAACTGGGGCTGACTGAATGGAGCCGAGGTCAATCATGGGCACTTCTGGTCCACTTATTTTTAACGGGAGCGTTAGAGATTGCCTAGCACAGCACTTGGCTGATCTTCAGCGCTTCTATTAGAGTGAATGGATAGAAAGTGCGCATGATCAACTCTCTCTCCATTCACACGTTCTCGGGATCGGTGGAGACCACGGCGTTTGGACCCACAGGGATCGGAGATTTATCACTTATCCCATAGGTTGGCAATAACTTTTATACTTGAGAACACCCTTTGAGATATATATATTAAGTTATAAAGATAGCTACTGGCTGAACAATTATTTGGTTGAGCGTTCAGCTTACAGTTATCTCTCCCGACTCCTCCATGCACAGAAGCATTCGGCTCTGTGCTCTATAAGATAGTCTCTGCCAAACTCCTCTGGCGGTGGCTTATCTCTCCGAGAACAAAGGGATTGGCAATCCTAAATCCAACATGCTGGCTCCTAATCTCTCCATCATAGTCTGTCAAGGAAGAATCGGAGATCCACCCCCCCCCCCTTCCCATACACATAAGACTTGATGGCTGAGCCTGCTGATATCAGCATGTCCAGCCAATGTTAGTCTCATGGGGGTCTTAAAAGTTTTCCACTTCATATAGCATTTGATGACTACCAGCATCCCCAACAATCGACTACAATCAGCAGGAGGATCTCACAGCAGTTGTTCAATTCCACTGCAGCGCCATCACAGGAGAAATGAAGCATTACACAATGTTCAAATCAATGGACTGTCCCTGGTCCTCCAGGGCAAGATGCGATTTTTGCTGCGGATCACGGAATAAAGCAACTTTGTAAATGATCTTATAAAAATATAAAATCTTAGGTCCAAGGTTTTTACATAACTTTGGGCAGGAAATAACTTTCAAACTCGAACACAACCATAATATCTTGTCACCTATCCACAATATGTCTGATTACTGGGGCGCTGGAGTCCCGTTTGTATGGGGTCATCATCACGTATGTGTTCCAACGGCCTCTGAGCGATCAGTAACTTGGGATTGCAGGACAACCTCCTCACTATGTGCCAGAATTTGGGGATCAGGTTATCCCTCTTTATTCCTACGATTTCGCCGTATCTTCGTACTTCTCTCCAGACTGTGAGTCCCAGTTTCCATATCTAGCTCATTAGGGATTCTGTACCTCATATGCCTCAAGTAACAGATGAAGTTCTGAAATCTACACTAGTCAAAAACCTCAAAATAACTTTTATTAAAAAATAATTTTCCTTGTTCTTTCTGCATATTCAGCATTCAACTAAAATACTCATGTGTCTTGTGGCTCCTTCTTTCACCCCTGGAGATTGCCAGCTGCCCTGTTCAGGCAGTAACATATTGCCAATTCATCCCCAGGGGGTCTCGCTACATATTTACTCATTGTTCCATGTGGACACAAGCCAACAAGTGTACATGGGAATACATAATCAATGTATCCTCAACTCCACTAGTCAGATAGCCTGAACGTCAGACTCCAGTGGTGTGCTGGAAGAATTAGTTAATTCTGCAGGAGCGAGGAAATTAGTACAGATATTGCCTGAATTAATTTTTTCTAGCTGCTTAGCTGTTCTATCACTTCAGAGTTGTCGTACTTTGAGTTCTTATATAATGCACAGTTTATATAGCTTAATGGGAGGTGTTTTTTTTTTACGTCCCCTATTTGTGTGTTAGGAGCTATGTTATGATCCGGTGACCTTGGAGCCGCATGAATAACTTTCACTGCAGTAGGTGGTACTGTACTGACCGCAAATCCTGATCTGACACCGCAACTAGAAGTAGCCGTGGGGTGTGCCTAACAAACCCTAGACACCTCGTCACAGCCGGAGAACCAAATACCCCTATAGATGGAAATAGGAATACTATCTTGCCTCAGAGCAGAACCCCAAAGGTTAGGCAGCCCCCCACGAATATTGACTGTGAGTAGGAGAGGAAAGACACACGTAGGCAGAAAACAGGATTTGGCAAAAGAGGCCACTCTAGCTAAAATAGGAAAGGATAGGACAGAGTTCTGTGCGGTCAGTATAAAACCCTTCCAAAAATATCCACAGCAGATTATACAAAAAATTCCTCCATCTAACTAAAGACGTGGAACGTATATCTGCAACTCCAGAGAATCCTACACACAGAGCATAAATACAATAAAAAATCCAGCACACAGCATGTGTGCCATAGAAAAAAAAAACAGACACTTATCTTTGCTGAATTGGCAGCTAAGCAGGAGAAACTAGACAGAGGTCCAACACCTCCCAAGAACCATTGACAACTGGCAAGGACTAATGAATCCTGCAAACCTAAATACCCCAGTCAGAATTGCAATCAGCAGAAACACCTGACCATGACTGCAGCCCTGGGACAACTGCATTACCACCTACAACCACCAGAGGGAGCCCAAAAGCAGAATTCACAACAGTACCCCCCCTTGAGGATGGGTCATCGAACCCTCACCAGAGCCCCTAGGCCGATCAGGACGAGCCAGATGAAAGGCACAAACCAAATCAGTGGCATGGACATCAGAGGCAAAAACCCAAGAATTATCCTCTTGGCCATAACCCTTCCATTTGACAAGGTACTGAAGCCTCCGCCTCGAAAAACGGGAATCCAAAATCTTCTCAACAACATATTCCAACTCCCCATCAACCAACAGGCTGGAGGATCAACAGAGGGAACAACGGGATCCACATATTTCCGCAATAAAGATCTATGGAAGACATTATGGATCGCAAAAGAGGCCGGAAGCGCCAGTCGAAAAGACATCGGATTAATAATCTCAGAAATCCTGTAAGGACCAATAAACCGAGGCTTAAACTTAGGAGAAGAAACCTTCATAGGAACATGACGGGAAGACAACCAGACCAGATCCCCAACCCGAAGCCGGGAACCGACGACGGTTAGCAAAACGTTGAGCCTCCTCCGGAGATGACACCAAATTGTCTACCACATGAGCCCAAATCTGCTGCAACCTGTCAACCACAGAATCCACACCAGGACAGTCAGAAGGCTCAACCTGCCCAGAAGAAAAACGAGGATGAAAACCAATATTACAAAAGAAAGGCGAAACCAAAGTAGCCGAACTAGCCCGATTATTAAGGGCAAACTCGGCCAATGGCAAGAAAGCCACTCGATCATCCTGATCAGCAGACACAAAGCATCTCAAATAAGTCTCCAAGGTCTGATTAGTTCGCTCGGTCTGACCATTTGCCTGAGGATGAAACGCAGAAGAAAAAGACAAATCAATGCCCAGCCTAGAAACAAACTGGGAACCTCTGTCAGACACAATATTCTCCGGAATACCATGCAAACGAACCACATGCTGAAAAAACAACGGAACCAAATCCGAAGAGGAAGGCAATTTAGGCAAAGGCACCAAATGAACCATCTTAGAGAACCGGTCACAAACAACCCAGATATCCGACATCCTCTGGGAAACCAGAAGATCGGAAATAAAATCCATAGAAATATGCGTCCAGGGCCTCTCAGGGACCGGCAATGGCAAAAGCAACCCACTAGCACGGGAACAACAAGGCTTGGCCCGCGCACAAGTCCCACAGGACTGCACAAAAGAACGCACATCACGCGACAAAGAAGGCCACCAAACGGACCTACCAACCAAGTCTCTGGTACCAAAAATGCCAGGATGACCAGCCAACACGGAACAGTGAACCTCAGAAATCACTCTACTAGTCCATCTGTCAGGAACAAACAGTTTCCCCACAGGACAGCGGTCAGGTCTGTCAGCCTGAAATTCCTGAAGAACCCGTCGTAAATCAGGGGAAATGGCAGAAAGGACCACCCCTTCTTTCAGAATACCGACCGGTTCCAAGACCTCAGGAGAATCAGGCAAAAAACTCTGAGAGGGCATCAGCCTTAATGTTCTTAGAACCCGGAAGGTACGAGACCACGAAATCAAAGCGGGAAAAAAACAAGGACCATCGAGCCTGTCTAGGATTCAGCCGTTTGGCAGACTCGAGGTAAATCAAATTCTTATGATCGGTCAAGACCACAATACTTGCTTAGCTCCCTCAAGCCAATGTCGCCACTCCTCAAACGCCCACTTCATAGCCAACAACTCCCGATTGCCGACATCATAATTGCGTTCAGCAGGTGAAAACTTATGGGAAAAGAAGGCACACGGTTTCATTAAGGAACC
This sequence comes from Ranitomeya imitator, assembly GCF_032444005.1. NCBI lineage: Eukaryota > Metazoa > Chordata > Amphibia > Anura > Dendrobatidae > Ranitomeya > Ranitomeya imitator. The sequence continues at coordinate 38,267,417 of NC_091287.1, read as the reverse complement.
AACAGGATCCCTCTGGGACAAAACGGCCCCTGCCCCAATCTCAGAAGCGTCAACCTCAACCTGAAACGGAAGAGAAACATCCGGTTGGCGCAACACCGGAGCAGAAGTAAAACGACGTTTAAGCTCCTGAAAGGCAGAGACAGCCGCAGAGGACCAATTCGCCACATCAGCGCCTTTCTTCGTCAAATCGGTCAAGGGTTTAACCACGCTGGAAAAATTAGCAATGAAACGGCGATAAAAATTTGCAAAACCCAAAAATTTCTGAAGGCTCTTCACGGATGTGGGCTGAATCCAATCTTGAATGGCCTGAACCTTAACCGGATCCATCTCTATAGACGAGGGAGAAAAAATGAAGCCCAAAAAAGAAACTTTCTGCACCCCAAAGAGACACTTAGACCCTTTCACAAACAGGGCATTGTCACGAAGGATCTGAAATACCATCCTGACCTGTTCCACATGAGACTCCCAATCATCGGAAAAAATCAAAATATCGTCCAAATATACAATCAAGAACTTATCAATATAAGTCCGGAAGATATCATGCATGAAGGACTGAAAAACAGATGAAGCATTAGTGAGCCCGAATGGCATCACAAGGTATTCAAAATGGCCTTCGGGCATGTTAAACGCAGTTTTCCATTCATCACCCTGCTTAATACGAACAAGATTATATGCCCCCCGAAGGTCAATCTTCGTAAACCAACTAGCTCCCTTAATCCTAGCAAATAAATCAGTAAGCAAAGGTAAAGGGTATTGAAACTTGACCGTGATCTTATTCAAAAGGCGATAATCAATACAGGGTCTCAAGGAGCCATCTTTTTTAGCAACAAAAAAGAATCCCGCTCCCAACGGTGAAGAAGGTGGCCGAATATGCCCTTTCTCCAAAGACTCCTTAAAATAGCTCCGCATGGCGGTATCTTCAGGCACAGACAGGTTGAAAAGTCGACCCTTGGGAAACTTACAGCCTGGAATCAAGTCAATTGCACAATCGCAGTCCCTGTGCGGTGGAAGGAAACTGGACTTGGGCTCATCGAATACATCCTAAAAATCAGACAAAAACTCTGGAATTTCAGAAGAGGAAGAAGAGGAGATTGACATCAAAGGAACATCATTATGAACCCCCTGACACCCCCAACTAGTCACAGACATAGACTTCCAATCCAACACAGGATTATGTACCTGCAACCACGGAAAACCCAGCACGATAGCATCATGCAAATTATGCAACACCAGAAATTGACAATCCTCCTGATGGGCTGGCGCCATGCGCATGGTCACCTGTGTCCAAAAATGGGGCTTATTTTTAGCCAAGGGTGTAGCATCAATGCCCCTTAAAGGAATAGGGTTCTGCAAAGGCTGCAAGGGAAAACCACAACGCCTGGCAAATTCAAAGTCCATTAAGTTCCAGGCGGCGCCTGAATCCACAAACGCCATGACAGAAAATGATGACAATGAGCAGATCAAGGACACAGATAACAGAAATTTAGGTTGTACAGTGCTGATGGTAAATGAACTAGCGATCCTCTTTGTCCGCTTAGGGCAGACTGAAATGACATGAGAAGCGTCGCCACAATAATAACACAACCTATTCTGACGTCTGAATCCTTGTTGTTCCGTTCTAGACAGAATCCTATCACACTGCATTGGCTCAGGAATCTGCTCTGAGGACAACGCCACAGCGCGCACAGTTCTGCGCTCCCGCAAGCGCCAATCAATCTGAATGGCCAGAGACATAGAATCACTCAGACCGAAAGGCGTGGGAATAACATCTTTAACGGATTCAGAAAGACCCTTTCTGAAAATTGCCGCCAAAGCATCATCATTCCATTTAGTCAACACAGACCATTTTCTAAATTTCTGACAATACAATTCTGCCGCCTCTTGCCCCTGAGACAGGGCCAACAAGGTCTTCTCAGCTTGATCCACAGAATTAGGTTCATCATATAATAATCCTAAAGCCTGAAAAAAGGAGTCTACATTAAGCAAAGCAGGATTCCCAGATTCCAGGGAAAATGCCCAATCCTGTGGATCGCCACACAGCAGGGAGGTGACGATATTAACCCGCTGAATGGAATCACCAGAGGATCGAGGTCTCTGAGCAAAAAACAGTTTACAGTTGTTTTTAAAACTCAAAAATTTGGACCTGTCACCAAAAAACAAATCAGGAGTAGGAATCTTCGGCTCTAAAACAGGAGTCTGAACAATATAATCAGAAATACCCTGTATCCTAGCAGCAAGCTGGTCTACACGAGAAGCTAATTCCTGAACATTCATGCTTGCACAAGGCTCCTCAGCCACCCAGAGATAAAGAGGGAAGAGAAGACAAAGCAGACTGTCCAACACCTCCCAAGAACCATTGACAACTGGCAAGGACTAATGAATCCTGCAAACCTAAATACCCCAGTCAGAATTGCAATCAGCAGAAACACCTGACCATAACTGCAGCCCTGGGACAACTGCATTACCACCTACAACCACCAGAGGGAGCCCAAAAGCAGAATTCACAACAGAGGTACTAAAGGAGGGGGAAGTGAGAGCGTACACAGCCTTATGGTGCCCTTACACAGCGAGACCACTGAAAGAAAGGCTTACAGTCATCAGCTATATCCCAGTACCTTGACATACAATTGGTAAAATCGGAAGATAAGGAACTAAGCCGCAAAATCCGCTGAAGACACAAGTTTTACTTTGTCTGCATACCCCGTTGAGACATATTATGGCTATAAGCATGAGCCCTTACTTTGCGCATACCGTACATTACATTACTGATCATAAGTTACATCCTGTATTATACCCCAGAGCTGCACTCACTATTCTGCTGGTACAGTCACTGTGTACATACATTACTGATCCTGAGTTACATCCTGTATTATACCCCAGAGCTGCACTCACTATTCTGCTGGTGCAGTCACTGTGTACATACATTACATTACTGATCCTGAGTTACATCCTGTATTATACCCCAGAGCTGCACTCACTATTCTGCTGGTGCAGTCACTGTGTACATACATTACATTACTGATCCTGTACTGATCCTGAGTTACATCCTGCATTATACTCCAGAGCTGCGCTCACTATTCTGCTGGTGCAGTCACTGTGTACATACATTACATTACTCATGCTGAGTTACATCATGTATTATACTCCAGAGCTGCACTCACTGTTCTGCTGGTGGAGTCACTCTGTACGTATATTACCTTAATTATCCCGTTCTGACCCTTTAGTTTCACTCTCCATTATACTTAAGAATTGCATTTTTAAGCTTCAGAGCTAAAATCTCTCATGCTTTCTTACTGGTATTGTCTGTACTGCACTTTTTCTAATATTAGAGAGGCGGGGAGATCACATTTGATAAAAATTACAAACCTAATTTCCCGACCTTTATCAAAGTAAATAAAATATCTATAAATCTTAAAGAGAGAATTAACAACCCATCTAACAATTGATTTTTTGGTTGTTTTATAACTTTCCCTCCAGCACTGATACATTTCCCACATTTCTTTGTTATGATAATTCCAAACGTAAATTAAACGAAATAAATGGAAACCAGATTATAATGATCAAACTAAGCCTTTTCCTCTTTGTTTTATGGAAAATCTAATACACTTCTGGATGTAAATTACTCTGATACATGAATTCTTGACAGTTTCGATGCTCTGGAATTATTAATCAAAGTAGTCAGCACCTGAGCAATTTTATAGGAGTTACCAGTCATCAAAAATGTATTAGCCAATAAAACAGCGAAACAGCCGGCTTGTTAGTAGGCTGCTCCACGTGGAAGAACGCTTTGTGTTGCGATGCCGAATGTTTTCTTTGTGCTTTGAAGTAATTTGTGGCAGAAATATGAAGAGACTGTATTATATTTTGATTCCAGTCAATCACAGTAGTAATGACAGTGATCCAATTAGCAACTCGAGGGCATTATATCGAGGGAATATTGATTAGAACGGTGCATTCAGTACCTCCGAGATATTCCAAGAAGTCAATAAGTTTTATTAAGAAGATGTGATGCTTGGAACTCTATAAATGCATGATACATAATCTTTAACATGTAAAGATGCAGAAATGGAAATACTGTAGATATTTATTATTTCAAGGTGATTTTTATTAAAAGGGTATTTTCAAGTTATCGTATATAAGTCAACCTGAGTATTAGCCGAGGCACCTAATTTTGCCTCGAAAAACTGGGAAAATGTATTAACTCGAGTATAAGCAGCATAGGCATTGTCCTCTAATCCCTATTCTGGTATGCATGGCTCCTTATTCTTATCCTTGTCAGCATGGCTCCTTATTCCCATCCTTATCTGCATGGCTCCTTATTCCCATCCTTGTCTGCATGGCTCCTTATTCCCATCCTTGTATACATGGCTCCCTATTCCCATCCTTGTATGTATGGCCCCCATGAGGAAAGCATAAAAAACCAAAAACATCCTACTTACCTTCCCTGTGCACCCTCGCAGCATCTCGTTCCGGTGCCAGCAGCTCCTGCGGCTGGGTGAAGACATGTACCCGCTCATTAAGGTAATGAATATTCGCCTCTCTCCATGCCTATGGGAGTGGAAAGAGGTGAATGTTCATTACCTTAAGGAGCGGGGACACGTGATCGCCTGGCCACAGGAGCTGCTGGCACCAGAACGAGATGCTATGAGGATGCACAGGGAAAGTAAGTAGGATGGTTTTTTTTCCTTTTTATACTGGAAGTTGGCGACTATGGATGTAGCTGTGTGCACTAAAAGAGAAATGAGTATTCATTGCCAGTGCAGTGAATATTCATTTATCTTTAGCAGCGGGCACAGGCTTTATCTGCAGCCGCTGGCTCCTGCCTCCTGTTACCCACTGCTCCCCCACTGTAAACTTGGACAATGACTCGTGTATAAGCCGAGGGAGGCATTTACAGCACAAAAAAATGAAAAAATGTGCTGAAAAACACAGCTTAGACACAAGTATATCCGGTATCTTTTGAGCAGGTCAGAGTTCTACTTCATGGTTTTTGGCAATGCAGGCTCTCCTCATTGAGTGACAGTTGAGGTGAGTAGTAGAGCTGTAGTATCAGTAAAACTATAAAGCTCGAGTTCTGCTATAACACATGCAGCTATCAGTGGTTTGTTCTGTATTTACAAATAGAGATAACTGCTGTATAGAAATCTTTGGCTGGAGAAAGGTGGCTGGGATGTTAGGAGTTAACCCCTCTCCTGGTATGTAACTGTTGCACACTCTTGGCCAGGGTCTGGAGACCAAGCTCCATGGAAATGAGCTGTACACTATCTAAAATAAAAGCTGTCATTACAAGAGAACGACAGCTGATAGAAAAAGCAAGTCAATTGCAAACTTGCTTATTTTCATACTGTCTAATGAAACAAATTTAACCCCTTCACGACCTTGGATGTATATATCCATCATGGCGATTTTGTCTATGCGCACGCAGTTCCGCGGGGTGGTCAGCTGATATGCTGTTAAAACAAAAATTTTGGTGGTAAAAATTTAATTTTTTTTTTTTTTTCTTCACTGCCCAATGGTATAAAATTCTGTGATACACCCGTGGTGTCAATATGATCACTGCACCCCTAGATTAATTTATTGAGAGGTGTAGTTTGTAAAATGAGATTACTTATGGGTGGTTCTGCTGCTCTGGCACCTCATGAGCTCTCCCAGTGGGTCATGGCACCCGCAAACCATAACAGTAAAATCTGCACTGTAGTATGGCGCTTCTTTCCTTCTGAGCTTGGCACAGTGCCTGAAAAGTATTTCTCGATTACATGTACGGTATAGGCGTACTCAGGAGACATTTTTATAACAAACTCTAGGCCCATTTTTTCCTATTATAAAAATTAAAAACATGCAGCTAAAACAACATTTTAGTGGTAAAAATGTAATTATCCTTCACTGCCCCATGGTATAAAATTCTGTGAAGCACACGTGGTGTCGATATGATCGCCCCTAAATGAATTAATCGGTGGAGGGGGGTGTAGTTTTTAAAATGAGTCACTTATGGGGGGTTTCTGCTGTTCTGGCACCTCAGGGGCTCTGCCATTGTGATATGGCATCCTCAAACCATTCCAGCAAAATCTGAAATCCAATACCGAGCTTCTTCCCTTCTAACCCTTGCACTGTGCCTCAAAAGTAGTTTTTAACCACATATGGGGTATCGTTGTACAACAAAAAATTGCACACCAAATTTGGGAGTCCATTTTCTTCTGCTTTCCTTGTGAAAATGAGAAAATTTGGGTCTAATACATTTTTGCAGGAAATTTTATTTTATTTTATTTTTTTCAAGGTGCTCACCACACGCTAGATAAATTCCTTAAGGGGTCTAGTTTTAAGGGGTAATTTGTGCGTGATTTCCACTGTTTAGGCACATCAGGGGCTCTCTAAACGCAACATGGCATCCGCTAATGATACTAGCAAATTTTGCGTTCAAAAACTCAAGCCGCGCTCCGTCCTTTACTTGCCTTGCCGTGCCCCTAAAAAGTAGTTTTCCTACACATTATGTGGTATCTGCATTCTCGGGAGAAATTGTACAACAAATTATACAGTACATTTTCTCCTGAAACCCTTTTGACAAAAAGATAAATATTCATTTTTTCTTTAACATTTCATTAGTTCCTGTGAAGCACCTGGAGGATTAATATAATTCTTCAGTGTTGTTTTGAGCACTTTGAGGGGTGCAGTTTTTAGAATGGTGTCACTTTGGGGTATTTTCTGTCATATAGAACCCTCACAGTCACTTCAAACGTGATTTGGCCCATAAATAAATGGTTTCGTAAATTTTGTTGGAAAAATTAAAGGTGGCGAGTCTTGTCCTCGAATGCTATTAACCTGCAGATACAGGGTTAATCTGCATGCAAGCAGCGTTCTAATATTGCCCAACCACTGTACTATAAGCACAGCTACTTGGAAAAAATTAATTTATATCTTCCAGGAGCTGCCAGCTTTTAGTCATAGAGTGGCTACAGTCCCCGCTCATAGCACCGTGAGTGGTGGCTGTAACAACGCCCAGAACTTAACTTATCACTCTTCACAGATGTGGCAGATCGGTGGCTGCTGTGACTGATGCCGCTTCAGGCACGCCTCTGTAACTGAAAGCCGGCGGCTATTCCGGAGAAATAAAGTTAATTTTCTCCCAGAAGTTGCACTTTCAGTAAGGTGGCCGGACAGCGTTGTAATGCTATTGACCCTGTGTCCTCCGAAGTACACGCCTGCGCAAGGCAATCTTGCACCTTGCACAGGTGGACATAGCATGAATTTCAACCCAATATTGCGGCCAGCATGCAGCCAGCGGGTAAGGAAAGGGTGAATCAAACACCCGAAAACCCCTCCCATATGACCGCAAACCTGTCCTGCCAAATTCAGGTGACAGGTTCCCTTTAAAGCCTGTTAGACTGGTAAAAACAATCAGATGAACAACCTATTTAAAGTCCCCAAAACCCTGTGACAGGTTTATACATAGAAATCATGGGGCCCCATAGCGGGAGTTCTAATTGCCCTCCCAATATAGTATGATCCCAACTATGACCACCACAAAGCTCTCTACACTGCGTGCAGAATTATTAGGCAAGTTGTATTTCAGAGGATTATTTTTATTATTGATCAACAACTATGTTCTCAATCAACCCAAAAGACTCAAATATCAAAGCTTAATATTTTTGGAAGTTGGAGTGGGGTTTTTTAGATTTGGCTATCTTAGGAGGATATCTGTTTGTGCAGGTAACTATTACTGTGCAGAATTATTAGGCAACTTAATAAAAACCAAATATATTCCCATCTCACTTGTTTATTTTCACCAGGTAAACCAATATAACTGCACAAAATTTAGAAATAGACATTTCTGACATGCAAAAACAAAACCAAAAAAAAAATTTGTGACCAATATATCCACCTTCCTTTATGACGACACTCAGCAACCTCCATCCATAGATTCTGTCAGTTGCTTGATCTGTTTACGATGAACATTGCGTGCAGCAGCCACCACAGCCTCCCAGACACTGCTCCGAGAGGTGGACTGTTTTCCCTCCCTGTAGATCTCACATTTTATGAGGGACCACAGGTTCTCTATGGGGTTCAGATCAGGTGAACAAGGGGGCCATGTCATTATTTTTTTTTCTAAGACTTTTACTGGCCAGCCGCGCTGTGGAGTAGTTGGAGGCATGTGATGGAGCATTGTCCTGCATGGAAATCATGTTTCTCTTGACCGATACTGACTTCTTCCTCTACCACTGCTTGAAGAAGTTGTCTTTCAGAAACTGGCAGTAGGTCTGGGAGTTGAGCTTCACTCCATCCTCAACGCGAAAAGGTCCCACAAGTTCATCTTTGATGATCCCAGCCCATACCAGTCTGAAAAGTCAGATATTTCTTGGCCCAGTCTTGACGTTTTAACTTATGTTTCTTGTTCAAAGGTGGTCGTTTTTCAGCCTTCCTTACCTTGGCCATGTCCCTGAGTATCGCACACCTTGTGCTTTTTGATACTCCAGTAACGTTGCATCTCTGAAATATGGCAAAACTGGTGGCAAATGGCATCTTGGCAGATTCACGCTTGATTTTCCTCAATTCATGGGCTGTTATTTTGCGCCTTTTTTTGCCCAACACACTTCTTGTGACCCTGTTGGCTATTTGCCATGGAACGCTTGATTGTTCAGTGATCACGCTTCAAAAGTTTGACAATTTCAACACTGCTGCAGCCCTCTGCAAGACATCTCACAATTTTGGACTTTTCAGAGCCCGTCAAATCTCTCTTCTGACCCATTTTGCCAAAGGAAAGAAAGTTGCCTTAATAATTAAGCCTGAACAGCTTGGAGTAGGACAACATGTATAAAAAGTATCATGTGATCCAAAAAACAACTTGCCTAATAATTCTGCACACAGTGTATGCAGTATAATGGGCCTACATACATTATAATTGCCCCACGCCTCACCACACTGTATTATGGACGCCACTAGACCTCCACACATTATAATAGACCCCACACAAACCTTTACTTTATATAATTGCTTGCATACAGTATAATGGCCCCCATACAGCCCTCCATAAAGTATAAAGGCTCCCACATAGCCCTCCAAATATTATAATAGTCCCCATATAGCCCTTCACATATTATAATAGCCCTAGATATAGTATAAGGGGCACCATAGTCCTCCATATAGTATACTGCCCTCTCCATAGTACTCCATATATTATACTTCCTTCCCCATAGTCCTTCAAATAGTATAATGCACTCCCTATAGTCCTCCATATAGTATAATGCACTTCACATAGTCCTCCGTACAGTATAATTTAACCCCATAGTCTTCCGTATAGTATAATGTACCCCCATACTCCTCCATACAGTATTATGGCCACTACAATATTAAATACTGATTAAAAAAAAAAATACTCAAGTATTATATTGACCCTCACATACACCTCCAGATATAATAGCCCTCCATATAGTATAAGGGATCCCATAGTGCTCCATATAGTATATTGCACTCTCCATAGTGCTCCATATAGTATAAATCACCCCATAGTCATTCATATAGTATAATGCACTCCCCATAGTAATCTATATAGTATAGTGTACCCCCATAATCCTCTACATAGTATTATGGCCACTGCAATGTACTCACTGGTTTAAAAATAAAAAAAAATAACAATACTCACACTCTTCCTTGTTCCCCCACGTCTCCAGTCTCTTCAGCGAGCATTCCGAAGAATCGCACGTCTCGGCGCAGCACCAAGGAAGAATGATGGAGGAGGAAGCGTCAGCTGATGGCTCCCTCTTTCATCATTACTTTCAACTGTATCGGCAGCCAGGATGTTGATACAGGTGAATGATAGGAGGGGCGGTGCCCTCACGGGCTCTATAGCGGCCACATGGCTTGCCGAAATTGCCAGTACGTCACTGTCCTGTGAAGACCCTTGCGATGACTGTGCGTTAAAGGGGGAATTCCCTCAATGTATTTTTCAGAGAGCAGAGTGTCTGCAAAAAACTGTTTGTATATATGTGTGATTTGTAATATACACTACGTTGTGATTCCCCCCTTCATTGGTAACATTTAAAGAAGTAGTCCCGTGTTAGACATTAATGGCATTTTTATATGATATGTAATACATGTCTGACAACACTGGCTATTTCCAGAACTCTCATTGAAGTGTATGAAGAGAACCGCGTATGTGCCACCTCTCTATTAACAGCAGCACAAAACCTATTTCTTGTTCTATACATTTTTGGCTCCCAGATGTGAAACCTGCATCTATTAGACATTTATGGATAATCCGGCGGCTAAATGTATGAGATCAGAGTACCCCTTTACGGGAGGAATTTCCCACCCTGAGATGACCGCCCTTTGCCTTAGTTATCTTCCGTCTAGGACAGGTACAGACGAGCAAGTGTAATCATAGTGTGATCCGATTCTCTCTGGTGAGAAGATGGAGAAAAAAATGTCTCCATCTTCTCATTTGTGTCAGTCCATGGAAATCACACTGCAAGCTAATGTTTTCCACAGACTCATTGACTTGCATGGCCGAGTCCGATCTGATTCTTTTGTCTCGTCTGCTCGAACCCTAATGATAAGGTCTACATACCACCTATCTTTTCGCCCTCCTTGTATGGTCTTTCTAGCCTGAGTTGTTAAAGTTCTAGAAAAGCAATACAAATGGTTAATTTAGGCTCTATACTAATGTGTTGCCGTATAATAAATGGGCTCCTTCTCCATATTAACACTCGCTTAAGCAGAAAATCCTCTTCCAAAACATTTGACGCTGAGCCTTTTTTTTCAAGGAAAAGAAACTCGACTTCTCTTTGAAAAGCGCCAACGGCTTCTTTTATGTCACTTCTTATGTTAGGTGATAAAAAAAATAAAATAAAAAGCCATCAACTTATTAAATCCATCACACGGTAATAAAAGGGCCGCAACGCAATATTATTAGTGCTCGCCTGACAGCCAGACTAATTACAGTTCATAACTACAGAGGATGTGTTGAAATGTGTAGCATGCTCCTGGACAGGTGTTAATAAGCGCAGAGACTTGACGTGCGAGGCGATACAACGAGGAGCACATCGGCGCTCTCCACGTCGGGTGATATAAATATTCTGCAGCGAGATGGCCCTGTTGGGTGGGTGGGGGGGGGTACCATGATTTTAGAACTGTGTGAAACATTAATTAAAAAACTGCCGTGATTACCAAAATGATTTGTCAAATACACGGAAAAAATATTTCGAGAACATACAGTACAGACCAAAAGTTTGGACACACCTTCTCATTTTATGATTTTTCTTTATTTTCAGAACTATGAGAATTGTAAATTCACACTGAAGGCATCAAAACTATGAATTAACACATGTGGAATTATAAACTTAACACAAAAGTGTGAAACAACTGAAAATATGTCTTATATTCTAGGTTCTTCAAAGTAGCCACCTTTTGCTTTGATGACGGCTTTGCACACTCTTTGCCTTCAATATTGAATAAATCCCCAACAGTGTCACCAGCAAAGCACCCCCACACTATCACACCTCCTCCTCCATGCTTCACGGTGGGAACCAGGCATGTAGAGTCCATCCGTTCACCTTTTCTGCGTCGCACAAAGACACTGTGGTTGGAACCAAAGATCTCAAATTTGGACTCATCAGACCAAAGCACAGATTTCCACTGGTCTAATGTCCATTCCTTGTGTTCTTTAGCCCAAACAAGTCTCTTTTGCTTGTTGCCTGTCCTTAGCAGTGGTTTCCTAGCAGCTATTTTACCATGAAGGCCTGCTGCACAAAGTCTCCTCTTAACAGTTGTTGTTGAGATGTGTCTGCTGCTAGAACTCTGTGTGGCATTGACCTGGTCTCTAATCTGAGCTGCTGTTAACCTGCGATTTCTGAGACTGGTGACTTGGAAAAACTTATCCTCAGAAGTAGAGGTGACTCTTGGTCTTCCTTTCCTGGAGCGGTCCTCATGTGAGCCAGTTTCTTTGTAGCGCTTGATGGTTTTTGCCACTGCACTTGGGGACACTTTCAAAGTTTTCCCAATTTTTCAGACTGACTGACCTTCATTTCTTAAAGTAATGATGGCCACTCATTTTTCTTTACTTAGCTGCTTTTTTCTTGCCATAATACAAATTCTAACAGTCTATTCAGTAGGACTATCAGCTGTGTATCCACCAGACTTCTGCTCAACACAACTGATGGTCCCAATCCCATTTATAAGGCAAGAAATCCCACTTAATAAACCTGACACGGCACACCTGTGATGTGAAAATCATTTCCGGTGACTACCTCTTGACGCTCATCAAGAGAATGCCAAGAGTGTGCAAAGCAGTCATCAAAGCAAAAGGTGGCTACTTTGAAGAACCTAGAATATAAGACATAATTTCAGTTGTTTCACATTTTTTTGCTGAGTATATAATTCCACATGTGTAAATTCATAGTTTTGATGCCTTCAGTGTGAATTTACAATTTTCATAGTCATGAAAATACAGAAAAATCTTTAAATGAGAAGGTGTGTCCAAACTTTTGGTCTGTACTGTATAAGATATAAATATATGTATGTGTGTATATATATATATATGCACTGTATATATATGCACGTTATATATATTCGATGTAGTTCCTACGATAACAGTGAAGGCCTGGGGAAGCCGCATCTGGCTATACGTTTTACTTCCAGCAAGGAAGGGAAGACCATGTGGGCAAACTCATCCACACACATGGCCTACCTCTCCTCTGTATGTCGGGATAGGTGGTAAAGGGCCCAGAAGTCGCCCCTCTCTTGTCCATAGGCTGGGCAAAGAAGCAAGAGCTGCAATTCCAGATGCAACAACTGGACAAAAGTAGTCTGTCGCTGTGATTAAAAAAAAATAAATCATCGGTGGTTTTCAAGGAAAAATGAAGACGTTGCTGCTTTCTTTCTGAAACCTCACACAATTCTATCCAATGGTCATGTCTAGTGTTGCATCTAAGCTCCATGGCAGTAATGTGACTGAGCTAAAATACCACGCAACACAATGGACAGGAGATGAGTGGCAGCAAGGTTCAGTGGTGTACGGCAACGGCTTTTCTGCCCTATAAGTGAACAGATTGGTTGTTGAATTTCTGATTCCCTGATGCTTCTCTCCCCTGATGACACTTATCAGGGAGAAACTCTGCACATCAGATGTTCAGGTGGTCTCCCTAAAATTAACAAGTTTGGACGACATTCATGCAATGTGTAACGTCACCTTAAGGCCATATTTTACAGTCGAACAATTCCTGGCTGGACTGCAGGTTTCCTGACTAGGCGTACAGTATATGAGGGTAGGATACCTGCGATCGGGCCCCAAATTATTGTCCACACATGGACCATAAAATAAGGATGTTTAGTTCTAGCCTACTCCTTCACAGAACCATCAAGTGGTGAATGTCCTCTGTAAAGGAGCCATTGATTATTACGATCTGCTACCCTATGATTGCAGAAAATTTTTAGAAAATTTGAAATTCGAAACTAGGTCAAATGTTCATTAAAATTAATTGAACTTTTTTATATATATAATTCTGCGTCTTGCGCATCTTTGTATTCTGCTGTCATGACTACATAAAGTTCCCTCCAGATTTTCTGTTAGAATATTTCCTAAAAATAATTCCATTCCCACAAATGTATACATATGGTGATCTTTTGAATTTGATATCATGCTGATTTTAACCGATGTGCCAAGAAAATCCAGACTAAATATATATCGCGGGGCTTTTGCTGTTTTCTCGGTACATCCGCGTAGTAATATCTGTGCTCCCTGAAAGATGTTTAGTATTATTGTTTAAAGGGACACTCCAGGCAAAATGGATGCCAATTGCAGGGCCCAAGGTGGTGCACAGGCATTTTAAGGGTATGTGCAAACAATGTCTTTTTCAGGTGGATTCCTGCTGAGAAAGCGTTCATTAAAAAAAATGCCAAAAAGAATGAACCTTCTGACCTGAACATTCTTCTGGCGTCTTGGATAGCAAACGGGCAGCTCTTGAACAACAGCGAGACATGCATCCGCGGGCACTCGGACATGTTATCCGAGCACATCGACGACACTCTGTTATCACCCGAGCATACTTTGATGACACGATATCCGAGCACGTTCGCTCATCACAAGTATCTACTACACTGTTTTTTAAAACAATGAAGGGTGCCAGAATTAAGAAAAAAAACCATACTTGCCTAAAGAACACTTCTGTGCAATATTGTTGTTGGTGTCCACAGGTCTCAAAGCTTTCTCTTATGGGATTGTCTGCAGTGGTCACGCAAACCGTAGCCACATTCAGTCTAAACTGGAATAGATAGTCTGCTGGCGTCTTCATTCAGTTCAGATGGAAAGTGACCACTTCAGCCAAGTAGTGTTTGGCTGTTTGGCTGCAGCGGTCAACTGACACCGCAGCTGCCTAATTACTCATTCACACGTCCAGTTTTTGCGTACGAGTTCTATCTTTGATTTTCACGGAAAGTACTTGTACCTGTAGCCAGTCACATGTCCATGATTTTTTGCAGATTGAGCGGTCCACGAAAAATCACGGAGACATGTCCAATTTTGACCTGAGAGTCGGGTCAGAATCGGCAACGTAAGCAATGTAAGTCAGGGAGTCCGTGAAAAAATCAGACCGCACTCGGATGCCGATTATCACAATTTTTTTTCCTACACAGCTGCGAAAAATGGATGTGTGTTGACCAGAAGAATTAGTCTGTTTTTTTTCGTACTTGGAAAAATGAAATGTGTGAATGGGGCCTGAAAAGGAAACCGGAAGACAGTGGCAGCAGTCCGGAGGAGCAGCAGCGGTGCAGTTGATAAATGTTTTTCTGTTTTTTACTTTTATTTTAGCAGTGCTTATTTTTGTATTTATTTATTTTTTAAAGCTTAATACTGGTGAAAATCCCGTTTAAAGGGGAATTGGCCCATCTTTCAGTGACTCTGAGCGCATTATCCATAATTTCAAGACGCCTTGTAAGTGAGCCGCCGCGTTCCTTGCGGTGCCAGTAGCCTCCATGGAGCAGGGCAGTATCCTTCAATATTAGTTTCCCATCCCTGACATTGAGCTGCACTTTCTGTTGAGCTTTCATGCCGTCTGCCCGTCGTTGCCCCACTGACAGCTTCTTGTAATTTTCCAGCTAATGGCTCGTAATCATTATTTGCCGACAGGTGAGCGTCCTGCTGCTCCTGTTCAGCTCCCGCGCCAGATGGAGTCAGATGGCAGCTTTCCACAGAAGCGGGAGCATTTCATTTTGCACACGTAGAAGCTTGGTAACTTTTCAACTGGCAATTAATTAAGGGTCCGCGATAATCCGCTAACCTGAGCCTGTGCCGCTTGTTTCATCGCTTGTTTGCATTTCTTTACGCTTTTTTTTTTTTGTTTGGCTAAATTGCAGTTCCCTCTCGGTAATGAGAACCGAGCTCGGTGTTTTGTCTTCATTTTCTTTTGTTTTTGATTTTTTTCCTTCCTTTTCTTTTCGGGTTCTCGCTCACGATTCTGCGTTTTATTTTAAGAAATTTAATGGGGTGAGCTATTGTTTGCTTAAGTAGATCTAAAGGGCCGTTAACCTCAATTATCTGCGGTACATGCATTATGGTGACTGCTTAACTGATTCATTGCTGGCTCGTACTTGTAGGAGAGGTGGATAAAAATCATCAGATTCGAGTGAATAGTATTAGTTTTTGATTTTTTTTTTTTAAAGTGTTTTTGGTTCTGCACTTTTACCATTTGTTTTGTTTTTATGCTGTTCGTATCACTTTTTATTTTTTTTCCCTCAATCAGTGCAGTCTTTACCTAGACCCGTGCCATATAAAGGCATTTATAACCCAAAATGTCCCATAGTAAAAGAACGTATGCATTTCTATTATATGGAATATTAAACTTTATTGCATTATTCCATCTATTGTATTTTTTTATTTTTATGTTTTTCTGACATTTATGCTCTTTTGGCAAATTTAACCCTATGCATATTGAGCATGCATCCTACGGTGAGCATTGCTTTTTCTGGCATACGGAAGTAATTTCAGTACCCCTCATTATGAGACCACCAACGTCTCCTGCTTTGACGGAGATACTTGGATCGCCATGCATTGCAATGGCCGCCATTTAGTATAAATTTTGGAAATGAGCAGCCTTACACTATATGACAGTAGCAGTTATTTTTTTTCCTAATCCTTTGCAACACCCGTAACAGCAATAACCCTACTATATTCTGCAATAATTAATTGAGCATTTGCCTATTGTATTCCTGCTATTATCGGTCTTATACCTTTTAATAACACTTGGCCGTGTTTCCTTACCACAGGAACAGGTGAGTTTTTTTGAACAATTAAGCATTATTCTACCCATATAGCAGAGTTCAACATATTCAACATAGTCTCCAGTAATAAATGTTCCGAATGTACACGGCCACCGCGGCTATAAATCACTGTGCCATAATGCAAAAAAAATGAGTTGGCATACATCACGCTGACACCAGGCAGAGACCATTTTTTAGTATTTTGCTTCATCGGTGGAGCCTGAGCTGAGGCCAGGACCAGACCTCAGACCTCAACCCTACAGCTCAGATCTGTTGACATTAAGGCTACTTTCACACTAGCGTCGTACTCGGCCCGTCGCAGTGCGTCGGGCCGACGCATACTGTGGAAGCGCCGCACAACGGGGGCAGCGGATGCATTTTTCCAGCGCATCCACTGCCCCATTGTGAGTTGCGGGGAGGTGGGGGTGGAGTTCCGGAAATGGCGGACACGACGCTCAAAAAAACGTTGCAAGCAACGTTTTTTTGTTCGGAAGGTCTGCCACAACACGACGCAACCGTCGCACGACGGTTGCAACGTGTGGCAATGCGTCGATAATACACACCTATGGAGAAAAAAACGCATTCTGCAGACAACTTTGCAGGATGCGTTTTTTTCTGCAAAACGACGCATTGCGACGTGCAGTGCACGACGCTAGTGTGAAAGTAGCCTAAGACTGTAACTGATTGCTGACACCAGTTATAGGGCTTGAATTAGGACAACCCACTGGTCTAACACCCTATGGCTGTGGTGGGAAATTAAATTGCCGAGGAGCCACATGAGAGACCGAGACTGTTGTCGAGGCCGAACCAATGGGCTGAAATTACCGTAATTCTGCTCAATACCAATATTAACATATTAGTTATAATTATTTAGATTAATATTAATTCTACCACTTAATACTTAGCAGAATAAAGTATGTGGACATCCCCCTATATACCATAAGAGCCCACACACAGCCCCCCATGTACAGCATGAGCCCCCACATAGCCTGCTATATACAATTTGAGCCCCAACATAGACCCCCTATATGAGGTATGAACCTCAACATAGCCTCTATGTATAAAATGAGTCCTCACATAGCCTCCTATATACAGTATGAGTCCTCTTATATGCTGCGTGAGCCCCACATATCCTCCCTATATACAGCGTGAGCCTCCACATAGGCTCCCTATAAACATGAGCCCCGCATAGCCTCTTATATACAGCATGAGCCCCGCATAGCCTCTTATATACAGCATGAGCCCCGCATAGCCTCTTATATACAGCATGAGCCCCACATAGTCTCTTATATACAGTATGAGCCCCGCATAGCCTCTTATATACAGCATGAGCCCCACATAGTCTCTGATATACAGCATGTGCCCCACATAGCCTTCTACATACAGCGTGAGCCTCCATATAGCCTCACTATAAACGTGAACCCCACATAGCCTCTTATATACCGTGTGTGCCCCACATAGCCTCTTATAAACCGTGGGTGCCCCACATAGCCTCTTATATACAGTGTGTGCCCACATAGCCTCTTACAGTGGGGAAAAAAGTATTTAGACAGCCACCAATTGTGCAAGTTCTCCCACTTTAAAGACGAGAGAATTTGACATCATAGGTAATCTACAACTATGAGAGTCAAAATGAGAAAACAAGTCCAGAAAATCACCTTGTCTGATTTTGCAAGATTTATTTAGCAAATTATTGTGGAAAATAAGTATTTGGTCACCTAAAAACATGCAAGATTTCTGCCTCTCACAGACCTGTAACTTCTTCTTTAAGAGGCTCCTCTGTCCTCCACTCATTACCTGTAGTAATGGCTCCTGTCTGAACTTGTTATCAGTATAAAAGACAACAGTCCACAACCTCCAGCAGTCACCCTCCAAACTCCACTATGGTGAAGACCAAAGAGCTGTTGAAGGACACCAGAAACAAAAGTGTAGCCCTGCACCAGGCTGGGAAGACTGAATCTGCAATAGGCAGTGTGATGACAATAGTGTGATGAACTCAACTGTGGGAATAATAATAAGAAAATGGAAGACATACAAGACCACTGATAATCTCCCTCGATCTGGGGCTCCACTCAAGATCTCACCCCGTGGGGTCAAAATGATCACAAGAACAGTGAGCAAAAATCCTAGAACTCGCCCTATATGAGCCAATAAGCGGTGAGCCAGGTAACACCAATTGTCAATTTATTTATCATTTCCAGGAGGAATAATAGAGCGATATCCCAGAACTTTCAAGAGAACGACATTTCTAGAACAGACATGTCAGGAGAACTCCTCTTTCATGGAAACTTAGTATTTTCCATGCTTTTCACTCCTAAGCCCAGAGCGCCATAGATGATCTTACTGTTTGCCTTTTCCCCACATTTGTGCCCCATGTGCAATAGTATGTGCAGACATGTATATGGGAAGGTAATGCGCTGATCTACTTTACATCTCATGGGACGAGACGGCCTGTCATTTACACGCCATGAATAAGTCATGATTTTTCATATCTGCAGGTTATCATATATTTACCTGGAAAAGTACTCTCTCACCATGTAAATTGTTGTTGTTTTTTTTTATTTAATTTCTATCCGTTTTCCATCTATCATCTTCAGACGTTATGTTAACTGCTTGTCCTTTATCAAAAGAAAAAAAGATTATTTCTTGAGATATCAACAGAACGTCCATATTAATGTGAAGAATAATCAACCATTTTATTGTCAAACCCTCAGCCTTATTTATTTATTTTTTATAGGTTTGAATAATGCATGAGAATCTTTTATTTTGTTTTGTAGGTTGTATGAATATGATCGTTTGCTTTTTGTGGCATAAATACCGTAATTTTTAATACATTTACTGGCTTGAATAAAAGACTCGGGTCAGTCAAGTACAATCTATAATCCTGCTGTTTTGATTTCGAGGAAGGCAAAAACCACAAGATATGGATGTGTACTGTCCCATGTTACTGGAAAAATTCCTTTGAAACTCCAAATATGGATCAACGTTCCAGAACTTTGCTCCCTGTCCTGTAATATTATATCTATCCAGAAAGGCATTTGGGCCCTCCTTGAACTTGTTTAGTGACTTGACCATTACAACATGGTGTGGCATAGCGTTAAATATTCTCCCTGCTCTTTCAGTGAAGAATCCATACTTTCATAGTTCTTACAGTAAAGAATCATAATCTAATTAGTCATACAGTAAATAATCATGGCTGTACAAACAGTGAATAATCCAGATTTCACTGCTTGTACAGTAAATAACCCGTAGTCTAACTGTTCATACAGTAAATAATTCATAGTTTCACTGCTCTTACAGGAAATAATCCATAGTTAAACTGTTTGTACAGTAAAGTATCCATAGTTTTACAGCTCGTACAGTGAAGAATCCTTGGTCTCACTGTTCATACATTGAAGAATCCATAGTCTCACTGCCCATACAGTAAGGAATCCATAGTTTTGCGGCTCTTTCAGTGAAGAATCCAGTCTCACTGCTCTTACAGTAAAGAATTGATGGCCTCACTGCTCTTACTGTAAAGAATCCATGATCTCACTTCTCATCAGTCTCATTATTCATACTGTAAAGATTAATGGATGTAGAAGCTGCGAAGAATCCATATTTCACTACTTGTACAATAAAGAATCCATAAAATCACTGGTCTTGCAATAAAATTGTACTTTCACTGTTCGTACAGTAAAAAATTTGTAGTCCCACTGTTCATACAGTAAAGAAATGATAGTTTCACTGCTCTTACAGGAAAGAATCTATAGTTTAACTGTTTGTGCAGTGAAGTATCCATAGGTTTACAGCTCGTACAGTAAGGAATCCATAGTTTCAGGGCTCTTACTGTAAATAATCCATAGTTTCACTGTTTTGTACAGTGAAGAATCCATAGTCTCACTGTTCACACAGTAAAGAATCCATAGTCTCCATGCTCATACAGTAAAAAAAAAATCTGTCTGTGATTATTGAAAGTTTCCACTAGATGCAGAGAATGTCCCCTAGTCAATGTTGCAAGCCTAGGTGTAATAAAAATCATTAGAAGGATCTTTGTACTATCCATTTATATATTTGTACATTGAAGAAAACTAATGTTTAGGGGAATTCTTACTGCAAACTGAATAACCCTAAGTTTTGATAACCCGTCTTCTGCAGTGCACCCATTCCCTTAATAATCTTGGTTGCTCTTCTCTGCGCCCCCTCTAGTTCCGCTATGTCTGTCTTAGAATTCTGTATACAATTCTGGACTCCAGTGTATAAATGTGGCCACATTAGTGACCTGTATACAGGAATTATTACATCTCATTATTTTATTAACCTTGGCAGCAGCTGCCTGGCACTGGTCACTAAAGCGGAGTTTGCCGTCCACCCATACACCCAAGTTTTACCCAGTGTTTTACCATTTAGTACATAATTATACTTTTTGTTTCCTTGACCCAAGTGCACGTCCTTACATTAATCTAAATTAAACTTCTATTGCTATTCCTGCGCCCGAGCCTCCGGCTTCCCCGATACCTCTGCAATATTAAATTATCCTCCTCTGTGTTGATTACATTGCAGAGTTTAGTATCATCTGCAGATATCTGTTAATGCCAATATTCTGTAAGCCCTCAGCAAGAACATTAATACACACACTAAATAGTAGGTTGTTGGAGTGCTAGAAACAATTCTTAATTTGTTAGCAATTAAAATATATATATATAATTGTCTATGGGGTACTTCTGTCTGTCTGTCCTTCTGTCACGGTTATTCATTCGCTGATTGGTCTCAGATAGCTGCCTGTCATGGCTGCCGCGACCAATCAGCGACGGCCACAGTCCGATTAGTCCCTCCCCTACTCCCCTGCACTCACTGCCCGGCGCCCGCTCTGTAATCCCCACCGCTCACACAGGGTTAATGGCAGCGGTAACGGCCCACGGTGTAACGCGCTCCGTTACCGCTGCTATTAACCCTGTGTGTCCCAACTATTTACTATTGATGCTGCCTATGCAGCATCAATAGTAAAAATAGGTCATGTTAACAAGAATAAAAAAAAAAAAAAAACCTGCTATACTCACCCTCCGCCGCCTTTCTCGCTCCTCGCCACGCTCCCGGGACCGCTCCATTGCAAGCGGCAGCTTCCGGTCCCAGGGCTGGTGTGCGACAAGGACCTGCCGTGACGTCACGGTCATGTGACCGCGACGTCATTATAGGTCCTGCTCACACCAGCCCTGGGAGCGGAAGCTGTAGCTTGCAATGGAGCGATCCCAGGAGCGTGGCGAGGAGCGAGAAAGGCGGCGGATGGTGAGTATAGCAGGACTTCAACGGGCTATAGGTGAGTATATGTTTATTTTTATTTTTTTAAGTCTCTACACTACGTGGCTCTGTGCTGGGCACTATACTACGTGACTCGGCAATATACTACGTGGCTTTGCTATATACTATGTGGCTGGGCAATATAATATGTCGCTGGGCAACATACTACGTGGCTGGGCAATATACTATGTGACTGGGCAATATACTACGTGGCTGGGCAATATACTACGTGGCTGGGCAATATACTACGTGACTGGGCAATATACTACGTGGCTGGGCAATATACTACGTGACTGGGCAATATACTACGTGACTGGGCAATATACTACGTGACTGGGCAATATACTACGTGGCTGGGCAATATACTACGTGGCTGGGCAATATACTACGTGGCTGGGCAATATACTACGTGGCTGGGCAATATACTACGTGGACATGCATATTCTAGAGTACCCGATGTGTTAGAATTGGGCCACCATCATATATATATATATATATATATATATATATATATATATATATATATATTACGGTAAATATATATCGATCTGTATAATTTTATATTTTTATTAGTAATTGCTTACTTTTTTTGAGTATTGCTTTTGCCCGTATTTATTAAGAATTCGGATGAGTGTAGACTGGAAAAGAACACAGTCTGGAGATATTCATATTCTTTTCCTTGCGTTCGGGTTGAAAATGTCAGGTTGCTGCTATTCCTTTATTGCCCGGCAGTAAATGTGCAGCACAGACTATGGCATATATCTTACAGTGAAATTGTGACATTACATATATAAACCAAGCAAGTAATATAAATCCGATAAAGTAAAGGACATTTTGACCCATCCCAGATCTTTGTCAAGAGTCGCTGACAAGGTGGTAGGTATAGAGGCATAGTTTAACCCAAATGCAGAACGCTGGTGTGGGGTAAGTAGGCGCATCCGGACTCACAATCTCTGTTCTAGTTCATTCGAAAGGTGTTGAGGTCAGAGCTCAGTGTGGCCGGTCATATTATTGCACACTAAACTCCCTCACCCATGTTTATAGTGACCTTGTGCACTGGGCACAGTCATGGTGAACAGAAAAACGACCTTCCCCAAACTGTTCCCACAAAGTTGGAAGCTATAATTATAATTGTCCCAAATGTTTTGTTTGTTGAAGGATTAAGATTTTGCTTAAGTGGAAGTCGGGAGCCAAGGACGACCCTGAAAAACAATCCCGTAGTAGTATCTCTCCTCGACCAAACTACCAAACTTTTCAGGTGGCAGTCCAATGTTTGCGTGCAGCTGCTTGGCAATGGAAGTCTGAGCTATGTAGCTCCCAGCATGGACACAGTGTTTGTGCAGATGTTCATACCAGAGAAGGTTTGGACTCTGCAGTTATGGAGTTTGCAGAGCCTTGGGGACTTGTACGCCCTATGCTCCTCAGCACTTGATGACCCCACTGTGTGATGTTTATGTGGCCTCCACTTGGTGGCTGAGATGCTGCAGTTCCTTTCACTTTTCAATAATGTCACTCACAGGCGATGATGGAATACTCAAGATGGAAGAAGTGTCATAAACTGATATCGTTCTGGAGTTAAAAGGGGTTGGTGCTTAAAATCATTGTCTTCTGTTAACCATAACATTGATATGAAAAGAAATACAAAAGAAAACCAGAGCAGCACAACGTCCCACACACAGAGAAACTTACAATAGGCTCATTTGTTTTGATCTAGCAGTCTGGGAAAGAGAGGGAGGTGCTATTTGCATGAAAAAAGTCTGTGTAAATCCAACATAGTAAGAAAGGATTGCAAATGCACTCACCGACTGCAGTTCAAAGTGTTTATTCCAACAACAAGTGAAACATCTTCACGGCACGGGGGAAAGGAAATTAGCCAGGAAGAGTGCGGCAGACGAGACGACGGCCGTTTCGCGCTGCACAAGAGCGCTTCTACGGGTCATAAACTGATATCGTTCTGGAGTTAAAAGGGGTTGGTGCTTAAAATCATTGTCTTCTGTTAACCATAACATTGATATAAAAAGGCTTTACAGGCAAGGACATTGCGGTTTGAAAGATTGCCCTTAAATTAACCATTTTAAGGGATCATCAAAAACTTTAAAAAGATGTTCAATTATTGTGAAGAAGTCTTGAGGGCGCCCAAGAAATTCCAGCAAGTGCCATCACCATCTCTTAAATAGTATTCGACTATAGGATCAGTTCAACACCAGGGCTGAGCTTGCTCCGGTATGGTAGCAGGTATCTACACGCACAGTTGAGCGAAGGCTTTTGGAGGCTGATCTGGTGTCCAGAAGAGCAGCAAATAAGCCATTTATCTTTTTTTTTTTTTTTTTTTTAACATCCAAAAAAAAGCACATTCTGCAGGAAGTACAGGGATTGTACTGCAGAAGACGGGGTATAGTTATTTTCTAAGATTAAGACCCCCTTTTAGACTGTATAAGATATCTGAAGAATGATTGTCCAGAGAAGAAAAGGTGTACACTACTATAAGTCCTGTGTTTGCCAACAGTAAAACATCCACAGTCCATTCATGTGCTGGGTTGTGTTTCATCCAAGTGCATGCCATGAATAAAAAATGGGATCTAAACATCCTCAAAGAGCAATTATCTTGCGTTCGTCCAACCATCCAGGAGCCCATTGGTTATGAAAAATGTATATATATATTTTTTTTCTTAATTTTTTTTTATACAAGTCTCTTACTGCCGTAATAAATCTGACCTGTAGAATCATGTCCTGACTTCATTTTTACCACTCAATCAACACGAGAAAAACAAAACCCGATACAATGGAACAATTGCATTTTTTTCCACCATTTCACCATACTTGGTCCTTTTTATTTTTTTTCTGTTTTCCAGTATGTTATATTCTAAAATGAACGGGGTTACTAAAAAATACAACTCTTGGGGGATGTCTACGCTAAAATAAAAACATTATGAATCTTGGAAGAAGGAAAGGGGGGAAAAAAATGAAGGCTCGAAACAAAAAAATTGACAGTAGCAAGAAGGGATCGAAGAATCTGCACGAGAACAACTAGCAGGGCGGCACTTCACACTCCTCACTCTGCGTCAGTGTTGGTTCTTTACATACATTTACATATCAGTAAGTGTACAGTATCTGGAAGGGTACTTACCTGGTGAGTAGTCGTATCCCGGTGAAGTTTACTGCTCTAGAGCATCGATGGGAGATTCAGCTTTTTGACAGATTTTCTCTCCGGAGAGCTTAGCGGTAGATGAGAACATCTCCAGCAATAAAGCTTTATGTGCGGGTCGTACCTGTTGGGGCTCATCCATCAGCAGATGACATATCAAGGATCTCGCTGTTGGCTTAGTTAATATATGGTGGAAATATAGGAAACGTTTGTACCCCTCTGAATTTATAGCCGAACCTTTCATACATTCTTCCTTGCGCTTTCTCATTTTTAAACCAATATACATGTCACATATTTCTTTACGAAAATAGACGACATCTCGCTTTATTTTATTTCGCGTGTTTGCCCATGGTGAAGTCTTTATAGACGGATTCAAGATCTGCGGAGAAGAACCCAACCAGCATTAACCTCTTTACAGCAAGCGAAAAACTATATAGCTGTAAGGGGTGCATAGGTATCATTTCCATCCTAGCCCTGGAACCTGAGGATGCCCAAAAAGTCCTTCTGTCCTCAAATTCAGAGACCAATAATGTAAGACCGGCTTCACACATCCAAGTCTCATGGCCTACATACATCATTATCACATTGGTGGGGATTCCACACCCATTGCTCCCACCAATAAGCTGTTCTCGCAGTGGCCAGATGTGACTAGTCTACACAGACACTCACTGTAATGGTCATACTCAGGTACTACAGCTTAGTTCCTATTAAAGTTAATGTGATCTGACCTTCAGTGCCAGAAAATGACCACTACACAGTGTTCGGAGCTATGCTGTTCCACCTATGTACACTAGTCACATTCGGCTGCCAATGGTGCAGATCGCCACTTCTCGCTGGAGCTGCTAATGGTAGGGCCATACCAATCGGTTCACACTCATCTGATTGCTTATTCTAACGATATGTCATCAATATCTTACCAAAGGACAACTCCTGCAAGCTGAGGGACACTAAACGGTGAAGGACTATTATTTATGGGGTCTTATTGATATTGAAGGAAAAAATACATTAGTCATTTTGCAATGGACTTTACTTGAGGGTTTTTTCTGGGAGAGGGCTAATTTACATTCCTTGTTTTTCCCATGGACCATTGCTAATAAGATTCCACACACAGATGGTCTCCATAAGGATGACATGCTTCTTCACAGTTTAGTATCCCTCAGCATAAGAGCTTCAGGGCCTCCATCATCATTTGTATTTCTCATCTCTAAATTTAAGGGCAGAGGGACCTTTCCAGAATCAGTACTGCCCAAACATTTTGCCTGCAATTTTCACAACGTCACAGACGACCTCTGATATCTTTTGTTTTTTTCTTATTTTCTGAGACATTTTGAGGCTTCGAGTTAAAATTCTCTTACGTTCATGGGGGAGTCGGGAAAAATAACTCCCGGCCAAATGATTGCTTGGCTGATAGCCATTGCTTGTGTATCGGGGCCTTTTAGTCTGGAGATGCAATACTTGTAACTTAAAGATCATCTCACAACCACTTTGAGAAGAGAGGGTGTTAATCTGAATTGATACTCGTTACATTTCTCTGCATGAGTCCTGAAAGTCTCTCTTGTGATGGAAGTCGGCGTCCCACAGAGGAGCCTAACCTAGGCCAGGTGACCAACAGATGCATCAGTAAAAAAGATGAGCAAACGTGTTAGGCTACGGAGTAATCCGTGCATGCTCGGGTGCTATCTGAATGTCTTGGCGTGCTCGAACGAATACTATGTTCAAGTCCCCGCGGCTGCATGTCTCACGGCTGTTCAACAGCCACAACACGTGCAGGGATTGCCTAAGAGTAGTCCCTGCATGTGTTGCAGCTGTCGAAGAGCCACGAGACTCGAACATATTTTTCCATTAGCACATGAGCATGCTTGGTTATCACCTTATCGGAGCACGTTCGCTCATCACTAATCATTAACTATATTACTCTATGCCGTCTGAGAGATGATGATTTATACGTCATATGGGACTGGTCTTTCATTGAAGCCTACTTACTGGACATCTTCCCCCTGGCTCATCCTGTATCGGGTCCTTAAGTCTTGAGTTGCGACCGGTCTTTCATTGAAGTCTACTTACCGGACATCTTCTGCCTGGCTCATCCTGTATTAGGGCCTTTAGTTGCAACCGGTCTTTCATTGAAGCCTACTTACCAGACATCTTTCCCCCCTGGCTCATCCTATATTGGGGCCTTTAGTTGCAACCGGTCTTTCATTGAAGCCTACTTACCAGACATCTTTCCCCCTGGCTCATCCTGTATCGGGGCCTTTAGTTGCAACCGGTCTTTCATTGAAGCCTACTTACTGGACATCTTTCCCCCCTGGCCCATCCTGTATCGGGGCCTTTAGTTGCAACCGGTCTTTCATTGAAGCCTACTTACCAGACATCTTTCCCCCCTGGCTCATCCTGTATCGGGGCCTTTAGTTGCAACCGGTCTTTCATTGAAGCCTACTTACCAGACATCTTTCCCCCCTGGCCCATCCTGTATCGGGGCCTTTAGTTGCAACCGGTCTTTCATTGAAGCCTACTTACCGGACATCTTTCCCCCCTGGCTCATCCTGTATCGGGGCCTTTAGTTGCAACCTGGTCTTTCATTGAAGCCTACTTACCAGACATCTTTCCCCCCTGGCCCATCCTGTATCGGGGCCTTTAGTTGCAACCGGTCTTTCATTGAAGCCTACTTACCGGACATCTTTCCCCCCTGGCTCATCCTGTATCGGGGCCTTTAGTTGCAACCTGGTCTTTCATTGAAGCCTACTTACCGGACATCTTTTCCCCTGGCTCATCCTGTATTGGGGCCTTTAGTCTTGAGTTGCATCCGGTCTTTCGTTGAAGCTTACTTAACAGAGATCTTCCCCCTGGCTCATCCAGTTCCCAGTTCTGGTGAAACATGACCACCTTTTCTGGTTTCACGTTTCACATAGAAGTGATTTCACCTTTTATGTCACTGGGCCTTGGCAATTAGGGATGTGTTGTGCAAGCAGCTAGGGAGCATGGAAACCAAATTTAATTTTTTTTTCATCTTTAGATCTAAAAAGTAGCTCAAGAACAAAGGGAGACCTGACAAGACGGCTTTAAAGTGCGTCATTGTAGCCGTTGATGTCATTTTGTTTGAAGAAGTTAAAGTTGTAGAAAATGTTTCGCTGAGAAATACATAAAGTAGAAAATATTCCGGTAGCAGTAACGAGGTGGCCACCTTTTGTCACCTTGTCATTGTATGTTCAACATAGTTCTGGTAATTTGCATCTTCATGGGTCCTGATAACAACCTGAGCCCTGTTGCACATGGAAGACTCCTAACCACCTGCATAGACATGGAGTTACATGTCAGTAGGCTTCTCATCCATAAACCCCCAGCAGTAGTTGGTACATTAACTGTATTTCTTTCTAAGGATGACCTTGTCTGTAGTATTAGAAGCGGGATTTTGTAAAATAGGCGCACACGCTATGTAAATTGCCTTGCTGAAGTCAAGGAGGCGGAGACACTTGGCAGAAGAGTCAGAGTGGCGGAGCCAGTCGGAAAAAATCTACTTGACTATACTCTTCAATATGACTTGATTGATGTCCCCGAGACAGGGTGCATCATCTCAAGAGTGTCCGTACTCCAGTGCTCATAGTGTGTGCGCCAGAACAATGGCACGTTCATGGACTTTGGACCAACTTACGATGACGTAATAAGTACTCATGGATCTCATTCTGGGTGGTGAAGGTCCCGTTCACATTGACCCTACTACAGAGTGGCTCCACCTCCTTGACTCCAACAAGATATTTTGCATACATCACGTGCAGTGATTTAAACTGCTTACTTTATAAAAAATCCTTCTAATACTGCATACTACAACATCTTTAGAAATAAAGGAGAAAATATATCCCCTACCAGTGGCGATATGAAAGTAAAAAAACGCACCTGTCATCAGGTTTCACAATACAAACTGTATTCATTATGTAAAAATCTAGACCTGATGATATTGGTGTACTTACGTTAACTCATGTTAGAATGGCTGTATAATCCTTTTTGAACATGGGTGCAGCTTAATTAGACTCCTAAAAATGTTGATTTTAATATCAGAATTATGCAGCCATTTGGCATTGATTTTTTTTTTTTTTTTTTTTATGTAAGTACACCAGCCTCATCCGGTCTAGAAGATATATTTAATAATTGATTCATTTAATGTGCAACTTTCCATAAAATTACTGGACCTCATTGGTGAAACAGCCCATGAGTAATTCAGCTCTGCTACATCGGCACATCATGTCCTGTACATTACCGGGCTGAAAAGCTTGGCCTCTTGAAGTATTGTAAATTATATCAAATCTAGGACATTTCTGATAGATGAGTTTGGGAGGACGCGGAGTCTTTTACTTGAAACCACTCTTTGGTCGCTCTGCCGGCGGAGTTAAATAGGACGGGGTGAGGAGCCGCGGAGGTAAATGGGCCGCTGACAGCGTGTGGATTAGGCTGATGGCAAGTAAGAGCAGTTATTTGACAATTTGGGAATCTATGTAGACGGCGTCAGTGTTGCTGGCCGGCAGAGTCGGTTCTTAGCTGACAGACCGCCATGACAAAGTGTCATTTCCCAGAGAGCGCAGTTACAGATATCAACGTGTCCATCTACGAGGTCACCGCACCGATCTCTCGCCACGGAGGAGCCGTCCGCACCTGTAGAACATGCAGAAAGTAGAAGCTGCCCTAAATGTAACTCACAAGAAACATGAATGATTAATCTGGGGCAGTCTAATCCAGCCTAGAAAGCTGCACATGGGGATAACTGCAATTATTTTTTTACATTGGATTTGATTATGCCGCCTTGTATAGATGAAGCGTCATGGACGTCTCCCAAACCTGCTGGGTTTTTTTTTTTTTAGAGAAAAAAATCAAGCAATGAGCCAGAACATGTGTTCGTATAAGTGCGATGTGTAAAGACCGTTCACACTGTGGCCACGAGATCCTGCACGTTGCACTTATGTCAATTTATGTTGCGGCTCATTTCTTTGGTTTTGCTGTAATTTCTTGTACTTTGTACAGACGAGTGTGGTTCCCCCTTTTTGAGCTAGACATCTCCTCTATACAGCTTCCCACGGACAGGGGTCGGCACAGTCGGGCCCCGGTCTGCTCTGAGAATGGCTGACACAAGATGAGGTTTTCATACCAGAGATAGGAGCATCACGTTGAGTACGCTTTGCCGCATTTGGATAGCTTTTATGCTTTTTTTTTATCAAAATGGTGGCAACAAAGTACCCCTGTGTTATTTAAACTTATTATTTATTTATTTATTTACTACAGGGTATATGCTCATTTTGTTCTTATGTTAGGATTTTTTTTATAGACAAAAAAAGAGAAATCAGTTGATCAACTGATCGATGAAGGAAGCCTTGTTTGGCAATGTAATTCCCCCACAGTGGCCACTATAGGGGAAATGGGGTATTACATGCTGATCATTCAAATGTGCAAAATATGGACAGGCTGGATTTGCCAGTGTGGGGTTGCCAGTTAGTAGTTTTCCTTACTATGGTGTAGAGGCTCATAGTGGAGACAGCACACTATAGTTACATGCAGGGGCCAATAGCCACATGATTTACCGGGCCAATAGCCACTGCATGTGAGCATGGTTTCTGGTGCATGCCGCAGACACAATGTGGAAACCCAACATTCCCCATAGGAAACTGATGTATTACATAGCTGTTAGCCAAATGATGTTTCAGCTGGCAGCTGCCTCTCCCGAGTCTCCCATACACTGGAACACTCGGCTCGGCCAATGGCTCCTATGGTCTATGAGAGAGACGCTGGTAAATTCCTTTGGCAGTGGCTTATCGCACGAGGAATCAAAGTGTCATCTATTGATAATTGAAAGGGCTGGATCCAAACTCCCCCGACATTGAGAGGGAGTAGGCCCCATGTTCATCAGACTGTCAGGTGATCCCCCCTTATATTGGAGGATTGGGCTCATCCATCTTTAGTCTAAAGTGTCCTTTAGTTAAGTTGTTATCCAGGTCCAAAAAATTGATGACTTATGTCACGGGTTCCTTCTCCGGTATCACACTATCAACAGAGCTAGAGTATAGTGACTAAGACCTTTATTTAGGCAAAAATACGAAAGGTCCATATACGATCCACCACACAAAGGATAAAATAGTCCAGAATACGAATGCAATTCAGTAGCAGGATAAAAGTTCAACAATCCAGCAGACAGAGGATAACATAGTCCATATACTCTTCTTTCTCTCTGAGGTGCTGTGAACACATCATAGTTCCACACAGGACTGATCTGTGTCTCACCTCCCTGATATTTACAAGTCCCCCTCCTCATTCACAGGTCATGAGGGGGAAGGTCTCAGGGGCTCATTGTTTCAACAAGCTAGTTCAATATGTCATTAGCATATTAGCAAACAGGATTATTCACTGACCCTGTGAGAAGACAACAATACAGTACTGTGGGGGCTGATATCAGGTGGCAGCAACAGCCATTCGTCAATTAGCAAATAACTCATCCTACAAGAGAACACCATGATAAGTAAAGTAGAAATATACACAAAAATGATACCCACATAACATGTCACACCATCACAACCTCTACCCCGTCATAATAAGTGAGCACCCCATGAGGTCTACACATACCTCTGGCCTGCTCACTTTAGTCCACATTGCTCCACTGTTTATAGTTCCTTGTACAGTAGCACGGGTTGCAATAATCATGAGCACTTGTCCATAAATTCCCGGGTCATGGCTTTATGGTCATACCAGGTTTTTTGACTTGACTGGGCCGATCGCTGATGTTCATTAACCAAGGTAGCTAGCTGGACGAGACAGTCTCTGAACTCTAGAATGTAGGGAATGATGGGCGTTCGAGCATCTGCGATATCTCCTTCCAATTGTTCTTTCAGAAGAGTGAGAGGCCCACAGACCACCTTGCCAAACAGATTGCTCCTCAATGAGGTCCAGATGGCGTGGTGCTTGAAGGGCTTGTAGTCGGGTGACTGCTCCCACAAAATGACACTGTAACTCCCCAATGTCATTTCCAAGGAGGATATCTGCAGGAAGTCCTCCCATAACTCCAATCCAACACCGTTTTTCTCCAAAACCATAATCCAAACGTACCAAAGCTTGCTGTATATATTTTTGGACAACCACCGCCAGGACAATGGAAAATCCCGGACCCTGGTGAATTGCCTCTGGTCGAACCACACGGGGGTCAGCGATCGTCAGGAATGCCCCCGTGTCTCTAAATCCCGACACTTTGCATCCTGCAGTTGGCTTTGCCATTGCTCTGTATTTCTGAGGGACAAAGGCCGGAGTGCTTACACTCCAGGAGAGGTATCTATGGTGTCCGGGTCAGTGGTTCTCTCAGGTGGGGGTGATGGTAATGCTTCTTCAGGTAGGATGGTGTGCACAAAATGCACTGGACGAGGTGGGGCTCCCTCCAAATCCTTGAGGGACAGCCAGACTGCAAATGTCCAGGCTGCCCACAACCATAACATCTCCTCTTTGTGATACCCCCAGGTCGTGGTCGAAACTGTTGGGGCCCAGGATTGTGAGGCGTGATTGTCATCGGCTTGCGACTAGGTGGAATGGCAGATATAATCGGAGGGGGACGGGGCGCGGGAGCAGGCCGTGGTTCATTGTCCAGAAGCCTCCTCCATTGCAGCCGGATAGTAAGTGCTTTATCTGCCAGGGTTGCAGCTCTATGCACTGTACACGGCATGCGCTCCCGGACCCATTCCCGAACCTCTGCGGGGCACTTGGCAAGAAATTGTTCTATAAGGAACGCCTGTATAACATCTTCCACAGTAAAGGCGTTTTCTGCTTCCAATCATCTCCGACATGCCTGAGACACCTTATGGGCATATGGATCGCCCCCAGATGCAGGGCCACGGGTTCTCGGTACCGGGCCTCTCTGGTACGGTTCTGAAGCTGTCACGGTGGCTAGACCCGGTCCGTGACCCTGCTAAGGGGCCTCCAATGAAGGTGGTGGTACAGTCTGTCAGGGGTTCGTGACGCCACCTGTGGTGTTTGGTCAGGGTGACCGACGCTGCTGTGGGGTCCGCTGGGGTGATGGAATGGCATCTGGATGGTATAACTTCCCACAGGTGAAGTATGTCCCCAGGGCTTCCCAGTAAGGTGGATGGTGATGGTGTGAGGTGCAGGCAATAACGAGGACACAGGGTTGCAGTCTCTTTACCTCTTTACTGAAGACTTCAGGATTCTCAATCCAGAGCACCTTTAACAGGGCTATCAGAGACCGGCTGGTCCGATGGGCACATCCAGAGTTTCCTTCGCAGATGGAAATCGTTGCCTACCACTAACGCCTGTGTGTTGTAGTCCTACCCTGCTGAGCATTCGGAATAGTCCTCACAACCGCTGTTCTCGTTCGTTCGTTCTCTACAGCTCTCTCTCTCTTTAGTTCCAGATGTTACTAGTTTCTCGTCCCCCAGTATGTTTTGGCTAGGACGCACCCGTATGACTGGAAGGCTTGGAGGACTTCCGGGACCCTAGAGACGCCCCTCTCTCAATGTTGCCCCCTATGTCTTCTTAGGAAATTTAAGGTAGACAGCCAACCTATAATTAACTGTCCGGCGGAATTTGAAGTAAGGCCTGAAGTCAGTTACTCCTACGGTGTTCCGGCCACCGACTACGCGCCTCAGTAAGATGTTGCCTCTCTCTCTCGGCACGACTCTTACTGGCTCTCCTTTGTGCTTGATCTCGTTTACACTGTTCCACAATATCCTTCCCTTCGTGTCTGTCTCCTGGATACCGCCGCAGGGTGTGCAGGCGCGGTTCCGTTATGTTCTGTTCTGTTCGCTAGGCACCTGCCAGGTTCCCACGCCTGACAGGGACCCCCCTGTGCCTTCTCCCTGCAACACCCCCTGCCACGGGATGTTGCCTGAATCCAACCCAGTCAGTTTCTGACTAACTTCCTCCCCAGCCCCTAGTTTTACCAGTGTGAGGAGTGGCCCAATAAATAAAGCCTTTTTCTCCCCCTAGTGGCCGGAGTGTGAAGTGCAATGTGTTCTGGTGATACCTCGTCAGGAGAACTCCTTAGTGCCATCAGACGTACCGCCACTCTCCTTAGCGGCAGAGTGCCATACTGCAACGACCAGGTCTCTGGGGCGCTGCACAGACATCCTAAACGATCCCCCAGTGGTGCATGGGAGGTCTCGGAACTTGGCCATATGAGTCTGGAGTGATAGCATGGTAATCCAGGATAGTCCGCTTTTACAATGTTATAATCCCGATTCCGCTGTGCGTCAATGGTTCGGTAAGCCTCCGCCATGCTGCCGTTCAAGAGTCCCACTAACAAACACATCCAGCCAGATTGGGGCACCTCCATCACAGCACACTGCTGCTCAAAGTCCTTGAAGAACCCCTCCACATCTCTGGAAGCCTCATCAAATGGCTTAAACTCTGTCGGGGTGATCCGTACAGGCTCCCGGATTGTTGGGTTTACACTTCACATTGCGTTACTCCTTCTATCAAGCTCCATTGCTTCTTGTCTCCGCTGTGCCCGGCGGGCAGCCACCTCCTTGTACTTCTGAGAGACTCCTGGGCCCAGAACCGCCATCTCTTCTTCGTACCACACCAACCACTGGCTTTTTGTGGTGGGGATCCCTGTCTCCAGTGCTCGTCCTTCCGACATCTGGGAGGAGTTGGCCAGGCTAGCACCCACCAGTAGGTCAATTAAGGCTTCTTTAGTCAGTCCGTGGTAGTTCAGGCCCAGGTCTCTGGCTCTCTCCTGTAAACTGGATACAGTCCAATTTCTGTACTCACTCTGTGGGTGGTTCTCCATTGGGTTACACTCTGTTGATCCTGCTGCTGCCACCAGTTGTCACGGGGTTCTTCTCCGGTATCACAATCAACAGGGCTAGAGTTTAATAAACAAGACCAAGACCTTTATTTAGGCAAAAATACAAAAGGTCCATATACGATCCACCACACACAGGATAAAATAGTTCAGAACCTGAATGTAGTTCAGTAAGAGGATAAAAGCTGTGGGAGATGAGTCCAACAATCCAGCAGACAGAGGATAACATAGTCCATATACTATTCTTTCTCTCTGAGATGCTGTGAACACATCATAGTTCCACACAGGACTGATCTGTGTCTCACCTCCCTGATATTTTGAAAGTCCCCCTCATTCACAGGTCATGAGGGGGAAGGTCCCTGGGGCTCATTGTTTCAACAAGCTAGTTCAACATGTCATTAGCATATTAGCAAACAGGATTATTCACTGACCCTGTGAGAAGACAACAATACAGTACTGTGGGGGCTGATATCGGATGGCAGCAACAGCCATTCATCAGTTCGCAAATAACTCATCCTACAAGAGAACACTATGAAAGTAAGAAATATAGAATATAGAAATATACACAAAAATGATACCCACATAACCTATCACACCATCACAGGCTTTGGGCCCTCTACCGAGTGGCTGTGGTGCCTCTTTGACCCTTTATCACTTCCATTGTTTACTACTACCGCTCAGTAACTGTAACGAGTGGTGGGATTACAGTCGCACCCAGACCTTTTCGCTATGGGGCCCCAAAAGGTCCCTTTCCCTCATTTGAGAAGACCAGTACTATTAAAGCCCTCCTGATTGGGGAGCCTTGGTGGAGATTTTGCATTGGGGCATCCAAGCTTCGTTACTCCACTGGTACCAGGAATAGGTGCTACTAAAATTACACGGCCGTGCCTGTCAAGCTAAGTAGATGTAGTACTCGACAGGGTGCACAAACAGTTGATACATATAAGTGCCAAAACTTATATGTATGGGGTTTTGCCACCTAATATGAGAGCAGCATAGTGTAGGAAAAGAGACCCTGATTCCAGTGATGTGTCACTCAGTTTACTGGGTCCGGTAGTTGTGATACATTCAGAACTTTCTCTGTTGTACATATAGATGCTAAGCCCTGTATAACCCCGTCAACACTCTTGGTTGGCAGCTTTCTATATACACTGTATATTGACAGAAAGCTGCTAGTGGGGGTGTGGTTGCACCAGGAGGCACGCGACACCTAGTCCTGTAATGATAATCTCCTGCTGATAAAACACTGATTGTATTGAAATGGCAACACACAGCCTAATAAGTGACACATCACTGAAATCAGTGTCTCAGCCCCTACATCGTGCAGCCATCATATTACACAGCAAAAAACTTATTGACAGATTCCCTTTAAAGATACTATAGTTGGGACATTAATTTTAAGATCTCGGTTAACCATTTTAATAACCAAATCTGGTATTTTTTGTGTTGCAGTGCAGAAATATATATATATTTTTTTTAACATATTTTTCAAAGAGAAAAAAAAAAGTATTATAGCTCGGCCAAAAAAATTTAATACAATTGCTGTGATTGTCATACGGTAAAAATAAATAAAAATGCATATAAGTACAGAAATAGGAAGTTCTGCTACATAAATGTCCGGACATCCAATACACAAATCTAAACCCACCCTATGTAGTGTTCACTAACACCTGTCAGACTCCGTAATGTGATTTCTACGCTCTCCAGGACTCCGAAATTACACTGGAAGTCCCTTGTGCGGCTGTTCTCGTACTGGTTAAGTTAAGCGGAAAAAAAAATTAGTTTATTGGGATTTTTCTATGTAGCGATGCAAAATCTTAAGTGGGAAATTACAGCATTAAGCGCAATGTCGTTTAATCTGAAAGGATCGCCTGTTTTCTTAAACGGTTAAGTAATGCGCCGGGCTGCAGTTATTGATTTCCTTCTGCATTTATTACTCGGAGGCTAAATTCACTGCCCTCTCCAGAGAGACCGCCGCGTGAACTGTACGCTTACCGGTGACAGCTGGGACCACCTGATACATAAGCAAGGACTTGGCCTAATATCCCTGCGATGGCTCTGGGAATTTTTATTAAGTAAAGGCCCCATTAAAGCCGACAGGATGATGAAGCTTAATGAGCATCTTTCTCACATGATATTGGTAGCTTGCTGTAGCCGGCACTGGCCGCTCATTTGTCACCACCGGCGCGGCCACCGGGGGAGTCCACTGCCTCACTGTTTAACTGTGTAGGTCTTCTCTTGTGTTATGTATTGGTGATACACATCAGACTGACGCACTCGGAAACTTTTGTGGCTTTCATGACAATTACATAGAATTTTTTTTTGTATTGTGCCTTAAAAAAAATTCCAATCTTGGCGATTAACCCCTTTAAAAGACTCTTTCTATGGAGATTTACTGTCTAATTCAATCGTAAGTGTATACTTTTCGTTTTTAGAATTTGACAAATTCGCCCTAAAAGCGTTAAAGAAAGGGTTCTCATGTTTGCTATCATTGAAGTTATTAATGGCCGTCTGATGAAGGCTCTGCTGCGCGGAATGCACTTGGGTAAATCAAGATCCGCTGCTGGCAGCTGCTTTGTACTAGCCGACCAATGATGTCTCAGATGTGCTCGATGGGAGACAAATCTGGAGACGCAGAACACGGTAGCACGTTTAGTCCACAGTCTGATCACAATAGCAGGAGCAACATGTGGGATGAAAAAAAGGGCTCCTGGGACTCCTTCATATTCCCTTGTGAAGGCCTCTTCATGGCAAAGCCCATGTGGTTTCCAGACCAATCTTTAACATTCTATGGACTTTAATGCAAATAAAGCTAGAGTTGGAAGGGACCTCCAGGGTCATCGTGTCCAACCCCCTGCTCAATGCAGGATTCCCTAAACCATCTCAGACAGATGTCTGTTCAGACAAAAGCAGGAATCATCGAAGGAGAGGACAGACCTCAATTTCAGCCTCCATTGCCATCTTCCTCTGCACCATGATAAATTTCGAGAGTGGTGACATAAGGTCAATGGAGCATCTGGAGCTGGACGTCCGGCTCATAGTTCAGTCTCGTTCAGACGCCTTCTGTTTGGTAGCTCTTGTGCCCAAGTGCATTGAGTGTGGCCGAACCTTCTTCAGACGACCAGTAAGGACCTCATTGATAGCAGCCGAGGCTGTAAGTGCCGGGATTTTGGCACATGCCGCTTACACTTGAGATGTTTTGAAAATTGTTTCAATTTTTTTTCATAATATGCAAATTAACACATCTATCCATCCTTTGGTTTCCACAATTACATGTTTTTCTTGTTGTTGCAATTTCATTGTTGAAGAATGTGTATACTTACAATATATAGATATTTTTAGACTATTATGGTATGTAAGTGGGGAATAAGAAAGAGCCCATTGCCATAACATTTATCACAAGCAGAACAGATTGGGGTCTGCTGTGACACAGAATGAATGAAGGACGAATAGATCTTTGAAAAATGAATATAATTTTATTACATATTGAAAGGCCTAACACATAATAAAATAGTAAATACATTCCTGACAATATTTAAAGCATACCTCCGCCTTCGGATGACTACAGAGTAAGGTGTTTTAAGTGCACAGGAGGGAATAACCCTATTTCTGGCCATTGTATGACTAGCATCCTGCGTCTTTCACCATGTTTCCCTTCTGCAGGCTCCATTTCTAATTTTTAGTTGTCTCTGAGCTGGTGAGTGGAAACTAGTTGCTAAGATGTCTCCCATACACAGCACACACTGACGTGAAGGATTCCTGTTCTCCTGTCTCTATGCAACACATGTTCAAAAGGAGCAGAAGCGGCATGCAGGACATTATATAGTAGCACTGAGCCGTGTAGATGTGAATCCTGCATTGGTCTGTGAGTGCTTCTCGGCTCTTTCCCCCTCTCTCTCAAGTCTAAATATGCAGCTGTAATCTGACCCTCAGTGAGCTAGCAGTCCGTTTTGGGGGGGATTTTTGCTATTTTTCAAAGTATATGATGAGTTTAGGAGTCACGGGAGGAGAAGAAGTGGCTCATAAGTGGAGAAAAAGCAGAACTCGCAATTGATATACTATATATCATAACATTTCTTGAAACAGTGACCATTTAAGAGGAACATTCTCCTATTACTAAGTGGAAAAATAAAAATAAACACCCCTAAAAGCCCGATAACAGAGTGCAACTTGTCCCACAAATATGATAGACAAGTTCACTAGAAAAAAAAAAGTTCTTTGCGTCCTGCAGGGAGTTAAGATGACAAATCTTAACAGAAGATTCTATTAAAATGCCTTTATTCTTTACTACAAGATTCCAGTTGTCATAAAACTGACACTTGGATCCAGATGGTAGACCGTAATCATCTTATGCCCCCAGAATAGTCAGCGCTCAGCAGTCGCGGTACATAAGTGCATGCGTGGCTGCATCTCAGGATAGCCACCTGCAGGCTAAAGCTGCTGCGATACTTATCCGAGGCATCAGTCCATGCCATTATCTCACCCAAAGTAGCCCGACAGCAAACGGCTGTATCTGTATCCTACACGTATAGAGGTGCGCAGCCTATAAAAGTCTCATCAGCAGAACAATGAATATAGATGGCATCTGATGGAATAAAGCAGCTGTTGCTTTGCTGGTTTGCTGGCCCCCTGGACATCAGTTTTCAGATTCTTTGTGGCCGGCGGATAGCTGTATACACCGCATAGTGTCCACTTCTCTGTCCATGTATAGAGGCTAATGGCCAGGAACCCCATAAACAGTATGCCGCTACTGTAACGCTGTCCGAACTGAAGGGTAGGGCAGAAATGGATGCGATGATCATATAATACTGGAGTCTCATAAAAGGGACAACATCCTAAAAAAAAAAATTGCAAGTGGCAGTTCTTCTCACTTAAGTAAATGTTAGGACTTTCCAAAGTTTGGGACATGCCCGTCACAATGTCCCCTTTTTCTTTAATTCCTATAGACCGCCAGAGATTCCACAGCTTCCTGTCTGTGTGTACTGTGCGTTGGAGACCTCGTAGCAGATAGTCGTCACCCACTAGCTCAGAGACAGCTGGAAATTAGGTAAATACTGCGGGATACAAGTCATATCTCACATATAGTGTGACCTGATAAATAAAGATGATCACCACTATGGTACTCCAATATAAAAAACAATTTTATTGAATACAAAGATTA
This sequence comes from Ranitomeya imitator, assembly GCF_032444005.1. Taxonomy (NCBI): domain Eukaryota; kingdom Metazoa; phylum Chordata; class Amphibia; order Anura; family Dendrobatidae; genus Ranitomeya; species Ranitomeya imitator. Next base: position 38,227,811 of record NC_091287.1, on the reverse strand, counting down.
AAATATTTCAATATAAAAATTGTAACCAACATGTAAACAAGGCAATAGAATCCACAAAAAAGGGGACAACACGGCCATAGGCTACCTCACATACATCAGGATAAGCACTAGTATATAAAAAAAATTAATGAAGGTGACCCACTAATAAGAACTGCCTAAGGTCTTGCTTAAAATGATAAGCAAGACCTTAATATGGCATGAGAAAAATGGACGCCTCCAGAAGAAGCGAACGCGAAACGCGCGTCGGGGCAGAGGGACGCCGGGGCTCCTACTCAGGACGCATAGTAAAGGTATACACTTTTGGTATTTATACTGCCCATTTTTCTCATGCCATATTAAGGTCTTGCTTATCATTTTATGCGAGCAGGAGGGCTAGGAGTGTCTTTCATTAGGACATATGCTATAACAGCAGTACCTGGAAAATTTGTGACACTATCCTTTAGCCATATATCTAGGCAGTTCTTATTAGTGGGTCACCTTCATTATTTTTTTTTATATACTAGTGCTTATCCTGATGTATGTGAGGTAGCCTATGGCCGTGTTGTCCCCTTTTTTGTGGATTCTATTCCCTTGTTTACATGTTGGTTACAATTTTTATATTGAAATATTTTAATCTTTGTATTCAATAAAATTGTTTTTTATATTGGAGTACCATAGTGGTGATCATCTTTATTTATCAGGTCACACTATATGTGAGATATTTATGTACAATGGGTACTCTGACCCCCATATAGGAGGGATGTGTACTATATTGATGAGAGCAAACGTTTGTGAATATATGGGATACAAGTCATGTAATGGCCAGAAATATTCCTGAAGGCACCTGAAGCTAAAGTACACTTTAAAAAAGGGGTTGTCCAGTCTCGGAAAAAATATCCCATTTACACCCTCTCACCCCTTCTCCTCTCCCCCCCGCCAAGAAAAAAAAATCTGGATTATATGAAATAAATTGCAAAAAAAAAAAACTTTGCAAACCAGACACCAACAAAACTATAATACAACGAAGGACTCATGTAACAGGTTATTTAGTGTAAAACATTGAAAAATGAGAAATAAACAGGAAAAAAAATACCCAAAATATTTATTTTTCTAAATTTGTGTAAAAAAAATAAATAAATAAATAAATCTAGGATTCGGAGCTCGATAGCCGAGAAACACAGACTTTGATCTCTGAGAAGATAGAATAGGAAATTCACAGAATTTTAATTCTATTTAAATGAATTGTAATGATTCTTGGATATCCTCTTTTTTGTCATTCAGTAGGCTGTTGTCTCTTAAAATTAATGCTGCAAAAGGGAAAATTTACTATATACACACATATATATATATATATATATATATATATATATATATATATATATATATATATATATATATATATATATATATATATATATATTTGCACTCATTAGTTTGGAGTCCGTGTATGATTGGCATGTGAAGGTATGAGGGTATATTGCACAATATTGCTGCAGATGAAGCCTGGATGAGGTTGTTGCTTGTTACCTGACATTCTGACCGTCCAACTATATAGACAGGGCCGGGAGATAGACTGGTAGCACAAACTCCTCATGTCAGATGCCGCTCTGGTTTATGGCATAGACATGTCACCGTGGGCTCTGATTTCTTTGATTTATCAAGTAACATTTGATAAGCAGTTACCTGCCCTAGTTTCTGCTCCGGTAGGATTTGCAGTCCTTTAATTATGTAAAGGAAATCTACCTTCATAACTTTTTTGTGCAGTTGAATTACAATCTTTTGCTCTCTGCTGTAACCACATTCAAAAACAAATATTAGAGGCTGACGAATTAATAAATGCCGCATGTAACTACTATAATACTGCCGCCTATGTGCAAGAATATAACTACTATAATACCGCTCCTATATACAAGAAAATAACTACTATAATACTGCCCCTATGTACAAGAATATAGCTACTATAATACTGCCCCCTATATACAAGAATATAACTGCTATAAAATTGCTCCTATATACAAGAATATAGCTACTATAATACTGCTCCTGTGTACAAGAATATAACTACGGTACTATAATACTGCTCCTGTGTACAAGAATATAACTACGGTACTATAATACTGCTCCTGTGTACAAGAATATAACTACGGTACTATAATACTGCCCCTATGTACAAGAATATAGCTACTATAATACTGCTCCTGTGTACAAGAATATAACTACGGTACTATAATACTGCCCCTATGTACAAGAATATAGCTACTATAATACTGCTCCTGTGTACAAGAATATAACTACGGTACTATAATACTGCCCCTATGTACAGGAATATAACTACTATAATACTGCCCCTATGTACAAGAATATAGCTACTATAATACTGAACCTATATACAAGAATATAGCTACTATAATACTGCTCCTATGTACAAGAATATAACTACTATAATACTGCCCCTAAGTACAAGAATATAACGACTATAATACTGCTCCTATGTACAAGAATATAACTACTATAATACTGCTCCTATGTACAAGAATATAACTACTATAATACTGCTCCTATGTACAAGAATATAACTACTATAATACTGCCCCTAAGTACAAGAATATAACGACTATAATACTGCCCCTATGTACAAGAATATAACTACTATAATACTGCCCCTATGTACAAGAATATAACTACTATAATACTGCTCCTATGTACAAGAATATAACCACTATAATACTGCTTCTATGTACAAGAATACAGTGGGTACTGAAAGTATTCAGACCCCTTTACATTTTTCACTCTGTTTCATTGCAGCCATTTGGTAAATTCAAAAAAGTTCATTTTTTCTCATTAATGTACACTCTGCACCCCATCTTGACTGCAAAAAAAACCCAGAAAAGCAGAAATTTTTGCAAATTTATTAAAAAAAAAAAGGAAATCTGAAATATCACTTGGTCATAAGTATTCAGACTCTTTGCTCTGTATTGAGTAGAAGCACCTTTTGAGCTAGAACAGTCATGAATCTTCTTGGGAATGATGCAACAAGTTTTTCACCCCTGGATTTGGGGATCCTCTGCCATTCTTCCTTGCAGATCCTCACCAGTTCCGTCAGGTTGGATGGGCCAGCTCGGCTACTTTGGTTTCACCGTTTTTCTGCAATTCTGGTTTCCATCCTCGTTTCTCTTCAGGGCAGGTTGAGTCTTCGGACTGTCCTGGTGTAGATACTGTGGTGGATAGGTTGCAGCAGATCTGGACTCATGTGGTGGACAATTTGACATTGTCCCAGGAGAAGGCTCAACGTTTCGCTAACCGCCGGCGCTGTGTGGGTCCCCGACTTCGTGTTGGGGATTTGGTTTGGTTGTCGTCTCGTTATGTTCCTATGAAGGTTTCCTCTCCTAAGTTTAAGCCTCGTTTCATTGGTCCGTATAAGATTTCTGAGGTTCTCAATCCTGTGTCATTTCGTTTGACCCTTCCAGCTTCTTTTGCCATCCATAATGTATTCCATAGGTCGTTGTTGCGGAGATACGTGGCGCCTGTGGTTCAATCTGTTGATCCTCCTGCCCCGGTGTTGGTTGAGGGGGAGTTGGAGTATGTGGTGGAGAAGATTTTGGATTCTCGTATTTCGAGACGGAAACTCCAGTACCTGGTCAAGTGGAAGGGTTATGGTCAGGAAGATAATTCCTGGGTCTTTGCCTCTGATGTTCATGCTGCCGATCTGGTTCGTGCCTTTCATTTGGCTCGTCCTGGTCGGCCTGGGGGCTCTGGTGAGGGTTCGGTGACCCCTCCTCAAGGGGGGGTACTGTTGTGAATTCTGTTGTCAAGCTCCCTCCTGTGGTCATGAATGGTACTTCGGCTGGTTCTGTCCATGGGCTTCCTCTGGTGGTTGTGAGTGGGGCTGCGGCTTCTGAGTTTCCTTCCACAGGTGACGAGGTTAATTCGTTAGCTGGCTGCTCTATTTAACTCCACTTAGATCATTGCTCCATGCCACCTGTCAATGTTCCAGTATTGGTCTGTTCGCTCCTGGATCGTTCTTGTGACCTGTCTTCTCCAGCAGAAGCTAAGTTCCTGCTTGTTTTTCTCTTGTTTGCTATTTTTCTGTCCAGCTTGCTATTTTGATTTTTGTCTTGCTTGCTGGAAGCTCTGGGACGCAGAGGGAGCGCCTCCGCACCGTGAGTCGTTGCGGAGGGTCTTTTGCGCCCTCTGCGTGTTTTTTTTTGTAGTTTTTGTGCTGACCGCAAAGTCACCTTTCCTATCCTCTGTCTGTTCAGTAAGTCGGGCCTCTCTTTGCTAAATCTATTTCATCTCTGTGTTTGTGATTTTCATCTTAACTCAGTCATTATATGTGGGGGGCTGCCTTTTCCTTTGGGGAATTTCTCTGAGGCAAGGTAGGCTTTATTTTTCTATCTTCAGGGCTAGCTAGTTTCTTAGGCTGTGCCGAGTTGCATAGGGAGCGTTAGGAGCAATCCACGGCTATTTCTAGTGTGTGTGATAGGATTAGGGATTGCGGTCAGCAGAGTTCCCACGTCCCAGAGCTTGTCCTGTATTATTAGTAACTATCAGGTCTTTCCGTGTGCTCTTAACCACCAGGTCCATTATTGTCCTATCCACCAGGTCATAACATAGAACCATCTCAAGGAGGAAATGGACAACATGTGACTTATATATGAGTGTCTGAGCAAAGGGTCTGAATACTTACTACCATGAGATATTTCAGTTTTTCTCTTTTGTTCAGTTTGCAAAAATGTCTCCATTTGTTTTTTTTTTTCAGCCAAGATGGGGTGCAGAGTGTACATTAATGAGAAAAGAATTAACTTTTTTGAAATTACCAAATGGCTGCAATGAAACAAAGTGAAAAATGTAAAGGGGTCAGAATACTTTCCGTATCCACTGTATAACTACTATAATACTGCCCCTATGTACAAGAATAGAACTACTATAATACTGCCTCATATTAGTAGAATATGGAGCTGAATGAGTTATGTTCTTTTTGCTGAAAACCTTTCCTCTCTTTGATGGAAGTTTTATGGTGAAATTTCCTTTCAGAATTAGAGAATGTAAGTGTTTCCCCTGACCACTTAGTTGTCTGTTCGGGCAGTCACCCGTGACAGATGTATCCATCATTTACCTCTTGTCACAGTGTTTGCCCCTTGTGCCTGGTATTCTAATTGTGGAATAGTTTGTCAACATGTAATCAGTAGTACTTATTAATGTGGCATTGATGTGTTGGTAGCAGTGTCTGGACAATCAATCATGCGGGGAGAGCTGGGGAAGATTCTGACAGCATTACTCTGTCACATATCCCAGCCCTGGGGTCTTCTGGCGAAGCGTTCTGCTTGCAGCACTGTTAAATGTCTTCACTATATGCCTGTCCTGTCAGATGTGCTTTTCCGTTAATGTTTGTAATACACCGGAAAAATCTGTATTTGCTTGTAGGGAAAGGGCTCCGTGTGAGATATAATAATATACTGCAATAAATGTTATATGTGTGAGGATGGTGGTGGTGGTAGTAGTGGTAGTTTTACTGGTTATTATAGGAGCAATATATACTATAGAAAAAATACTCTTGTAATTAAAGTGTACCTGTCATTTTAAGGTGAACTGAGAATAATCCATGTGTGCACACGAGGAATAACATTATTTCTGACTTTTATCCAACAATTACACCGGGTTTCACCTCTGCAGGACCTGTCTCTAAATTTAAGTGATCTCTGAGCTAGTGGGTGGGTAGGGACTAGCTGCTATGATGTCTGCCATACACAACATACACAGGCATGAGGGATTCATGTTCTACTGTCTCTATTTAGCACATTTTCAGATGCATCAGCAGCATAGAGAACATTTGTAAAGCAGTACTGAGCAGTGTAGCTGCAAATCCAGCTCTGCGGTGAGCTAAAACACTTAGAGTCTAAAAGCACCTTCTGAGTGTCTCCCTCTGCTCCTTCTTTCTCTATAGGCAGCTGTAACCTGACCCATTAATGAGCTGGCAGTCTATCAGTTTTTTCAGAATGAATGATGCTTCCAAGAGACAGAGAGAAAAGAAGTGGCTCATGAGTGGAGAAAGAGGAGGATTTTTTCTTATAAAATCTTATCAAAAATTTGCTTTTACTGTTGATTTAAGATTTCCCCATTTAAAAGCAATGCCCCCCCCCCCATTATTCAGAAATTCAGCAATACATAAAACTCCAATATCATTTACAAGACAGAATTCATTTCCTAAGTGACATCATTTTTAGATCCAACTTTCATTCAGTGCCATAGATATTTAATAGAGCTGAGGGTGGTATTTTTTACATGTATATTGAAAATGTTATCTCCCCAAACTGGATAATTTCAAGCTCCGGAGTACTGGGAGGATTCGCGTGGACCATTAGTTCAAGGTGACCGTGCGCAGGACTCATGGTCAAAAAGCGGAGAGAGAAATTTGGCTCATCTCTATTGATGATCTGTGTTGATTTGGTGCCAGACATAGTGTTTACCTTGGTGGTCAAAAAGTTCATTTTTGGTCTCATCTGACCACAGCACCTTCCTCCATACATTTGGGGGGGGGGAGGAGGGACTCCCACATGTCTTTTGGCAAACTGAAAACAAACCTTACAATTTTTGTGTGTAAGTGAAGGCTTTTTCTGGCCACTCTTCCATAAAGCCCACCTCTGTGGTCGTATGGACAGATATTCCAGTCTCTGATTGGGAACTCTGCAGCTCCTTCAGGGTTACCTTTGGTCTCTGTGCTGCCTCTCTGATTAATGCCCTCCTTGCCCGGGCTTAGAGTTTTGGTGGGTGGCACTGTCTTGTCAGGTTTGTTGTGATACCATGTTTTTTCCATTTGATGATAATGGATTTGATAGTGCTCCAGGGATCATCAGAGATTGGGAAATTTCTGTGTAACCGAACTTTGCCCCTGACTTATTTGGAGATCTCCTTGGTCTTCATGGTGGTGTTTGCAGATCTCCTTGGTCTTCATGGTGGTGTTTTGGAGTTCTCCTTGGTCTTCATTGTGGTGTTTGGAGATCTCCTTGGTCTTCATTGTGGTGTTTGGAGAACTCCTTGGTCTTCATTGTGGTGTTTGGAGATCTCCTTGGTCTTCATGGTGGTGTTTGGAGTTCTCCTTGGTCTTCATGGTGGTGTTTGCAGATCTCCTTGGTCTTCATGGTGGTGTTTGGAGTTCTCCTTGGTCTTCATTGTGGTGTTTGGAGATCTCCTTGGTCTTCATGGTGGTGTTTGGAGTTCTCCTTGGTCTTCATGGTGGTGTTTGCAGATCTCCTTGGTCTTCATGGTGGTGTTTGGAGTTCTCCTTGGTCTTCATTGTGGTGTTTGGAGATCTCCTTGGTCTTCATGTTGGTGTTTGGAGCTCTCCTTGGTCTTCATTGTGGTGTTTGGAGATCTCCTTGGTCTTCATTGTGGTGTTTGGAGATCTCCTTGGTCTTCATGGTGGTGTTTGGAGATCTCCTTGGTCTTCATGGTGGTTGGTTAGTGGAGCCTCTTGTTAATGGTGTTGCAGCCTCTGTGACCTTTCAGAAAAGGTAAAGTGCATATACTGACAGGCATGTGACACTTCGATTGCACACAGGTGGACGTCCTATCACTAAGCATGGGACTTGTGAAGGGAAATGCTAGCATCAAAATTTTTAGGGGCTTCGCCGCAAAAGAGTTGAATACATATGCACCTGACAATCTTTAGTTACTTGATCCCATAAATGTAATTTATACCTATATTTTTCCCACTTCACCAACTTAGACTATTTAGTGCTGATGCGTCACACACAAATCGGATCACAAAAATATTTAAACACAGATTGTAATGTAGCAAAATAGGCAAAAAGCCAAGTGGGTTGAACACTTATGCAAGCCACTGTATATATTTTCTTATATCATTTATACATTTTTTATATATACTTGTATTTGTTTCTTTACTTTTGCCTTTATGTATAATATGTAACCTTATCTCTTTCTTTTATTCTCAGCCTTTACGGAAGACACATGCAAGCTAACCCAGAGCCCCCAAAGAAGAACAATGACAAGTCTAAGAAGATCAGCCGCAAGCCTCTGGCAGCGAAGAATAAATAGATTATCGATATGTCCTCGGCTTTCACACCCGGTTTCTGCATGTGCCTAATTATTTCTATTTATTTCCCGAAATATCACATCACGGAGAAACAAAAAAAATGAAGAGTTTAAGGCCGATATAGTATTGACCTTGTTTGTGTTCCCGATACTCTGCCGGAGAAGACGGCGCATTATGAGCTATGCATTTATATCTGTTACTCGTATATATTGTATATACATTCACTGCCATTAACTCTTGCTGCTCACCATCGTCTATGCAAAAGAAAAATATTCTTATTATTCCATTTTGTTGTCAAATGTGCAAATCCACCTGTAATATAAAGCTTACCTGTCATTAAGTTCTAATAGTGCACAATATGTAATCTGATGTTTATCTTTGTTTAATATATATATATATATATATATATATATATATATATATACTGTGTGTGTGTGTGTGTATATATATATATATATATATATATATATATATATATATATATATATATATATATATATAAATTTTTTTTTTTTTTTTTTTCCCCCAAATTATTTTATAGCATCCAAGTGCCTATTTTCCATAGAGTAGCCAAAGGGGGGTGATAGTAGCTCTCGAATCCAGACCCTGTGCTTATCATAGCTAAAGACCCCCCAAAAAAGACCAGTGTTATGAATTGCACATGATGGCTGGGGGTCCGATGATGGATTTTTGTATTTGCCCTTAGGCTATGTGCACACGTAGGAAATGTGGTGCAGAATTTTCTGCACAAAATCCGCATCTCCTGGCAGAATCTGCAGCTGCGGATTTGCCGCGGATTTTGTGTGGATTTGCCATGGAATTTATGCGGATTTTGTGCGGGTTTTCTGCAGTTTTTGCCACTGTGGATTTCTAACATGGAGGGCTGCAGAAACGGGGCAGATCCGCACAAAAGAAGTGACATGCACTTCTTTTAAATCCGCAGCAATTCCGCACTGATTTTTCCGCAACATCTGCACAACTTTTTTCTTTACCCATTGATTTACATTGTACTGTACATCACAGTGCGGATCTGCAGCGTTTCTGCGCGGAAAAATCCGCTGCGAATCTGCAGCAAATCCGCATCGTGTGCACACAGCCTTAGGGAAAAAAGTGTATGTTCGACTAAAGTAACCCAGTAGGATCTAACACTCGTTTTTTGAGAACTGTTTTAGGGCAGTCTCACACGTCCAGATAATTCCGGTACCGGAATTATCCATGTCCGTGTGCCCGTGCGTTTCTGTGGCACATCAGTGTGGCACATGTGTGCCGCCCGTGTGCCCACTGGGTACCACACGCATCGTGCTGGGTACCACACGCACCAGCATCTGGTGCTGAAGCCGCCATTGATATCTTCCCTGCAGCAGCGTTTTCTGCAGAGGAGATATGAATAATAGTGTTTAAAATAAAGATCTATGTGCCCCCCACCCTCCCACCCCCTATGCGCCCCCCCGCTGTTCTTAAAATACTCACCCGGCTCGCTCGCTGGCTGGCGCTGCTTCCTGTCCTGGCCGCACCTTATCCTGTATGCGGTCACGTGGGGCCACTCATTTACAGTAATGAATATGCGGCTCCACCCCTATGGGAGGTGGAGCCGCATATTCATGACTGTAATCGGCGGCCCCACGTGACCGCTCATACAGTAGAAGGTGCGGCCAGGACAGGAAGCAGCACCAGCCAGCGAGGGAGCGAGCCGGGTGAGTATTTTAAGAACAGCGGGTGGGCGCACAGGGAGTAGGAGGGGGGTGGGGACATGGAGCTTTATTTTAAACATGAGAAACTTAAAAAAAAAAAAAAGAATATTCATATCTTCTCTGCAGCAAACGCTGCTGCAGAGAAGATATCAATGGCGGCTTCAGCACCAGGGGAGGGGGGGGACAGCGCTCACTGTAGCGCTGTCTCCTGCACGGCACACGGGACTGCACACGGACAACATCCGTGTGCGGTACGTGTTTTACACGGACCCATTGACTTTAATGGGTCCGTGTAATACGTGCGCTCCCACGAACACTGACCTGAATCCATGTTTGGCACATAGAGACACGGTCCGCAAAAAATCAATGACATCTGCACAGATGCATTGATTTTAATGTGTCTACGTGTGTCAGTGGCTCCGGTACATGAGGAAACTGTCACCACACGTACCGGAGCCACTGACGTGTGAAACCGGCCTTAGGAAATGAAGGGTTCAACTGTTTCACTCTTTCCTTTTCACTAGTTTTGCGATGTTTCCATATATTTGCCAACCTATATTATAACACAACCTGCTTACATCTTTTTACTTGAGTAATAAACTCTCGTTTGATGTCATGGATTTATTTTTATTTTTTTGTTTTTATCTTTACAAAATCATTTTGGTGCTCCTGTTTTTAAATAAAAATATATCGATGAAATAAATAATATTATTTGCAATATTGTTGTACGTTATATAAACTACAATGTCTGGAGATATAGCTTTTAAATTTTTTCTTTAATTTTTTATTTTTTTTATTTATACAGCTAAGCTGCTCCTTTTGTTTAACCCTTTCACTGCCAAGGATGTATGCAATTAGGGATGATATTAAAAGATTGCAGTGTCTAGACTGAGAGATGTTAAAAATCAGAATCGTAGCTTTGAAATGATACCAATTGCGTCAATATTCCAGGTGCAATGTACGGATGAAGCAAATGACAACAGAAAGATCACAGCCAGTTGTGGTCATTCTTCCCGACTCTGGGTGTCAGGAGCTTTTCTTCAGGTCATTCCCCCTTATAAGTGATAATAATGCCATTATTATTTAACGCCCTTCGGCTCGGTCTCGAGTCATGGAGACTGGGTGGATGAATGATCCGTCTAGGAAGGTCGATCTTGTGCAAGCCTAGATATGTCCACCAGGGTCTTCTCCACCGTTATCTTAATTGTATCATACCATCGGGTTGCAGGTCTTCCTCTTCGCCTTGTTCCTTCTATTCTTCCGACCATGATGTTCTTCTTCAGTGATTGCTTTCTTCGTATGAGGTGTCCAAATTAGGCAAGTCGTAGCTTTGTGATCCTTGGTTCCAGTGACATGGCTTGATTTGTTCCAAAAAAATATACCAACTGGAACAATATTGTAGTTGCATTATGTGGGATGAAGCAAGTGACCTCCTGAAGATTACAGCTTGTTATAGTTCTCAGTCCATCTGGCCCCATGGGTTTCCATGAGCATTTGTTCAAGTTATCTTCATTCACTTGGCACAAAGGTCCTGTATGCTCTGATTGTCACATTTAGGGTGTGAGAAAGGGTCTCAAATAGAATCGCTCTCATATCTAATCACGACATTTATCCTATCAAGAGCTTACACCAGAGAGAAGGAAATGAGCGAACCCGAACTGTAAAGTTGGGGGTTTGTACTGGATATGGACAAGAGAGCGTGAGTTTGGGTAAAGTTCTAGTACCCTAACCAAACTTTGGACTAAAGTTGGTTCGAACCCAAACATCCATGGGTCCTCTTATCCCTAGAAATTACTAATGTAAAGTGGGAGAAGTCAATGAGAGGAAGAACAATAGGGAAACAAAAGGGTGCAAATCGGAACATGGAAAAGGAAGATTTTGATTTTGGAGCATTTGGCTTCTACAGCTTCTATGTATCACAATGTATAGCAGACTGAAGAATGAGTCACTGGTGAATATGTCGGTGAGTCTGTAACTAGATCTCTGTTTGGAAGATATTCAATAGATTTATGATCAAATCAATGTTCGACTTGTTTACATGTGACTGTTGCCATGTGTGAATGGGACTGAATGACTTCTCATTTCAATAGCAAAGCCGGCCTCCTTTCTCGATCTCCATTGGCTTAATTATTGAAATGAGCAGTCATCCAGCCCCATTCATACCCAGCTCAGTTGCCACAGTTCATAGTTCATGTACGCCGTTTCACAAGACCCTGGCCAAAAATGGTATCCATGGAAGAGCTGCAAGATGTAAAAAATCGCTGCCCAAAAAGAAAACAATGGTTATCTTTATAGTTGAGCAAATTTTTCAAAATTTGGTTCCGATTACTATCGGCAGCAAATATTGTATTTGCAATATTTGCCAAACACCGCCATACAACATTGGAATCAATGGGAGTAGAAATGACCAAATGTTTTCAGAATCGATCATCAAACATAAATTTGGCACGGATAGGGTACCAATATGGCAAATTCAGATTCGGTGATCGATTGTGAAATTATTCACTCAATTCTAATTCTCTTACATCTATAGTATTTCGGTGATCACTGAGACTTTGGGGATATTATCAAATCAAAGGCAGAACATCTGGTGTAAAGCATACCAACCATCAAACATGGTGGCAAAGTGATGGTGGGATGCTGCTTTTCTTCTGCTGAGGACTTGTCATAACTGATGGAACCACGAATTCTGCTCTTTATCAGAAAATCCCTAAGAAGGAATTTCCTTAGCTTGTGATATAAGCTGATGTTGGGTTATGAGGCTGGAAAATGATCAAAAAAATTAAGTCCAATAATCAATTATTATTATTATCAATTATCAAGTCCAATAATGAATGGCTTCAAAAGAAACAAAGTGAAGATTTTGAGTCAAAGTCCTGACTTCCGTCTCGTTAAGATTATTTGGCAATAATAAACCCTCCTTCAAAATGCAACTTTTAAATAATTCTTCCACTTATCGAAGAAAAAGAGTTATTCAAAATCTCTATCACCCATGTGAAAAAGTAATTGCCCCCCATCAAATATAATTATTTATTGTGCCTTCCTTGGCCAGAACAAGTTGCAAAGAAGTGTTAGCGATAACTTTTCATGAGTTTGGCGCTCTTTTCTTTCCAGAATTGTTTTAGACGTTACATTTGAGCTTTTTTCCTGCGTGAAGGAAGATATTCACATCACAATATATTAGTTGGTTCATTCTAATTACCGTACACAGGCAGAGTAATAGAAACCAAGAGGTTGATGGGGATACATAGACCCCTGGCGTTTTATGTTATTCAGGGTCTATAAAAAATGACGTGATGATAGACGAGATAACAGTGACATAAAACATTAAAAGACGACTATTCGAGCTTTTTCGCTTTCAGATATTTTTGTAGTGTGAAATACTCCTTAAGATACAAAAGGCTCAATAATAAAACCACAGACGTGAATGCGGTATTGTATGGTACCATTCTTACTGAGATAATAGTCAAGTATGTTCTGAGATTTAATTGGAATTCTTGAGATCCTCATTGATTTTTTTTTTTTTTTTCCGTGGCCCAAATGGATTAAATAAAGGATTGCCGTTTTCTGTCTGTAGAGCGATCACTAATGATAATGGCACCAAAAATAAATCCTGTTTCCCACGCGGATATTAATAGGAGTCGTCTCACCAGGTAAATGGCTATCGTATGTGTAAGAATGCCATGTATATAATGCGGGCCGTTAATAGAGGTCACGCTGTGAGGGATGGAGCGGACACATGCAGATAAGACTCCGGTAATCACTTGTCATGAAAGATAGGGCGAAAATGACTATTGCTTGACAAAAGGAGCTTGTTTTTTTTTACAGCATTCACTGAGTATTCTGGCGATACCAAAAAGTATTCCTGTAAAATAAGTGTATGGCCGGCTTCACACTTGCGAGTTTTACGGACGTAAGAGCGCAGAAACTACGTCCGTAAAACTCGCAAAAAATACGGCACAATTATTCTCTATGCCCCTGCTCCTATCTGCCGTATTTTACTGATCAGTATTATACGGCTTTCTACGGCCGTACAAAACCGCAGCATGCTGCGTTTGTCACCGTACTGCGCAAGAAATACGCCAATGAAAGTCTATGGAAGCGTGAAAAATACGGATTACACACGGACAAGCAGTGTGACTTGCGAGAAATACGCAGCGCTGTTAGAGAGAAAAGCCGGCAATTCAGTGCGGTGTACAGTAAAATCACACTGACAGCTTACAGTCCAATAGGTAGAATAAATGTGGACACATAGAATAGGTATATATATATATGTCAGTGAGACACATATATGTATATATATTAATATTTATTCCAGCGCTATACAGCTTGAAAGCCGGTAATTCAATTACCGGCTTTTTCTTTCTCCTTCCTAAAACCCAACATGATTTGAGACATGGTTTACATACAGTAAACCATGTCTTCTCTCCATTTTTTTTGCAGATTCCACACTACTAATGTCAGTAGAGTGTATCTGCAAAATTTGGCCGTTCTAGCTCTTAAAATAAAGGGTTAAATGGCGGAAAAAATTGGCGTGGGCTCCCGCGCAATTTTCTCCGCCAGAGTAGTAAAGCCAGTGACTGAGGGCAGATATTAATAGCCTGGAGAGGGTCCACGGTTATTGGCCCCCCCCTGGCTAAAAATATCTGCCCCCAGCCACCCCAGAACAGGCACATCTGGAAGATGCGCCTATTCTGGCACTTGGCCACTCTCTTCCCATTCCCGTGTAGCGGTGGGATATGGGGTAATGAAGGGTTAATGCCACCTTGCTATTGTAAGGTGACATTAAGCCTAATTAATAATGGAGAGGCGTCAATTATGACACCTATCCATTATTAATCCAATTGAATGAAAGGGTTAAATCAAAAACACAAACACATTATTTAAAATTATTTTAATGAAATAAAAACAATGGTTGTTGGAGTATTTTATTCTACGCCCAATCCAATCACTGAAGACCCTCGTTCTGTGAAAGAAAAAACATAATAAACCAACAATATACTTACCCTCCGCAGATCTGTAACGTCCAACGATGTAAATCCTTCTGAAGGGGTTAAAACACTTTGCAGCAAGGAGCTTTGCTAATGCAGGCTGCTCCTCGCTGCAAAACCCCTGGGAATGAGTCTAAATATAGATCAATGAGCTATATTTAGCTTCATTTGCGGTGAGGCGCCCTCTGCTGGCTGTTCATAGATCCCAAAGCTCCCAGGCTTTCTAGGCAAGTTCCCACGATCTATAAACAGCCAGCAGAGGGCGCCTCACCGCAAATGAAGCTAAATATAGCTCATTGATCTATATTTAGACTCATTCCCCGGGGTTTTGCAGCGAGGAGCAGCCTGCATTAGCAAAGCTCCTTGCTGCAAAATGTTTTAACCCCTTCAGAAGGATTTACATCGTTGGACGTTACAGATCTACGGAGGGTAAGTATATTGTTGGTTTATTATGTTTTTTCTTTCACAGAACGAGGGTCTTCAGTGATTGGATTGGGCGTAGAATAAAATACTCCAACAACCATTGTTTTTATTTCATTAAAATAATTTTAAATAATGTGTTTGTGTTTTATTTAACCCTTTCATTCAATTGGATTAATAATGGATAGGTGTCATAATTGACGCCTCTCCATTATTAATTAGGCTTAATGTCACCTTACAATAGCAAGGTGGCATTAACCCTTCATTACCCCATATCCCACCGCTACACGGGAATGGGAAGAGAGTGGCCAAGTGCCAGAATAGGCGCATCTTCCAGATGTGCCTTTTCTGGGGTGGCTGGGGGCAGATATTTTTAGCCAGGGGGGGGCCAATAACCGTGGACCCTCTCCAGGCTATTAATATCTGCCCTCAGTCACTGGCTTTACTACTCTGGCGGAGAAAATTGCGCGGGAGCCCACGCCAATTTTTTCCGCCATTTAACCCTTTATTTTAAGAGCTAGAACGGCCAAATTTTGCAGATACACTCTACTGACATTAGTAGTGTGGAATCTGCAAAAAAAATGGAGAGAAGACATGGTTTACTGTATGTAAACCATGTCTCAAATCATGTCGGGTTTTAGGAAGGAGAAAGAAAAAGCCGGTAATTGAATTACCGGCTTTCAAGCTGTATAACGCTGGAATAAATATTAATATATATACATATGTGTCTAATGATATATATAGATATAGATAGATATATATATATATATATATATATATATATATATTTTTTTTTATTTTTTTATTTTTTTTTTCTTTTTGGGACACATGGATCATTTCTATAGCGGTATGTTGGTTTTGCAAGCCTGCGAGAAAACCACGCAGTACGGATGCCATACGGATTACATACGGAGGATGCCATGCGCAAAAAACGCTGACACACCCTGCCTACGGAGGAGCTACGGACCACTATTTTCGGGACATTTCAGCGTATTACGGCCGTAATATACGGACCGTATTTTCATACGCTGAGTGTGAAGCCGGCCTATATGTGTTTTATATGTACTATATATAATGAGGGCTCACTGGGTGAGGTGGATCCTCTAAGCCCAAGGTCCGGGTGGGCACCTGCGCATTGGTGCAGCAGACGTGCATTTTGGAAGCTTCAGGCTGACATGTAGCAAAGGCAAACTAGAAGTCTTAGGCAAACTATGTTCACACGGTGCATTTTGTATGAGTTTCTTGCCGCAGGCAAAGCCTGCTTTATTGGCGATAAGAAACTTGTTTAAAAAAAAGTAGGTTTTGTTTTTGTTGTTTTTTTGTTTTTTATTTTTCCTGCGTTTTTGTCAGGGTACATTTGTCTCTTGTGCATGCTGATAAAGTTTAGTGCATAATAAAATGCTGATTCTACTTCATCAGGATTTGGCAGCAAAAACTGATACCTTGGGTTTTTGCAGTTTTTTTGCACCACCCATTTCTTTCCATGGGGGAAAACGCTGAAAGAAGTGACATAGGCATAGCACAAAATACTGAGGACAAAAAAAAAAACAAGCTCTGTGCATGAAATTACTGAAATCTCATAGACTTTGTTGGTACTGTAAAACACAGCTGAAAATTTGTATTAAAGAAAATGCATTAAAAAACTCCTGAAAAAATGCAAAGTGTGAACATTGTCCTAAAGCTCTGGAAGCCGCAAGCAGACAGGAGACGTCCTGGAAGCCACAGGCGATCGTGTAGCAAAGGCAAATAAAAATTTCTCAAAGCCATGAGTGGACAGGAGACGTACTGGAAGCCGCAGGCGGACATGAAACAGGGTTACTGGAAGACGCAGACAAACAAGTGAAGTCCTGAAAACCATTGACAGGTTCTGTGCACAGACAACTAAAAGTGTTACGAGCAAGTCTTATCACCAAGACCCAGGTGTGTGTCTTAGGAGGCCGTGGGGTGCTTTCACATTGCGTTCTGTGTCCCACGTTTTGGAATGCATCTGAAATCCCCTGCAAAATGGGACCCGGACGCATGCACCAATGGGGAAATAGACTGTAATGGTGATGGCAGAGCATGGGAGATTGGACCCCAATGCTTGGATTGGCCGGCGGCTCTCCAAACCCGAGCGTGACCACTTCACATATTTCTAATCGGTCAGGAGAGACGCGGCCAGTCCAAGCATTACAATCCGATCTCGATCCGCTTTATACAGCCGTCTGACTGCACTCGTAGAGGCAGACTCTAGCTTTTTAACTCCATACACTGGACCATTGCCGTCGCTCGCCCCTTGCACACGCAACATGACAGCACTTGAGCCCGATCTAGAAGAACGCAGCCATATTTTTCCAGTCCTATACAATCCCTTTATCTTGTTTTACAGATCCACCTACCATTGAGGTCGCTCATTTTCATTTATTTTATTTATTTTTTTTTACAACCCTTGTAGTTCATTTCTCCAGTCTGGATAACGGCTTCCATATACATTTACTAGGTGACATAGCTGCTTGTCTGACAGAATATAGAGATTTGATTGCAGAACTGCCATTATATTACCATAGTATTACCGTATCGTACAGTCCCCCGTGGTTCATAACTGTTATTAGAGCGGCTGTACACACAGTTTTACTTAATTACCTGTTGGGTATTTATTGGTTGTATAAATGTGCTATACATTCATAAAGAACTAAGTGATGAGTCCCTGCGGATCAGAGGCCTAATGAATAATAGATCGGCACGGTGAAGAATAGGGAATATATGAAATTTTGGTTTGTGTTCTGTCCACTGTCTATGATCATGTGACTTTACAAAGCATATGGAAATAGGGTGTTTTCATGAGTCTTGTCTATATAACCTGTACCTGCTCCACAGCATATATTTATGTCGATCATCAGGCGTGGGTATATGAAGCGGATTCTGGATCTGCTCCATGTCCAAAAAAGTCTGATACTAGCCCCATCCAGCCCCATTACCCTCACCGTATAATATACCAGACTCCTTGCCCTCAGTATATGATATCCAGCCCCATTGCCCTTGGTGTATAACATCCGGCCCCATTTCCTCACTGTATAATTTATGGTTCTATTCACCCCAGTGTATAACATCCAGACCCATTGTCCTAACTGATTAACATTCAGACCCATTGCCTCCAGCATATAACATTCGACCCCATTGCCCAGGTATATAACATCCAACCCTGTTGCCCTCGCCGTATAACATCCAACCCCATTGCCCCCGGTATATACTGTAACATCCGGCCCTAGTGTATAGCATCCAGCCCTTTTGTTCTCGCTGTATAACATCCAACCCCATTGCCCCCGGTATATACTGTAACATCCGGCCCTAGTGTATAACATCCAACCCTTTTGCCCTCGCTGTATAACATCCAACCCCGTTGCCCCAGTATATAACATCCGGCCCGGTTGCCCTGACTGTATAATATCCAGCCCCGTTGCCCTCACTGTATAGCATCCGGCCCCGTTGCCCTCACTGTATAACATCCGGCCCCGTTACCCTCGCTGTATAGTATCCGGCCCCGTTGCCCTCACTGTATAACATCCGGCCCCGTTACCCTCGCTGTATAGTATCCGGCCCGGTTGCCCTGACTGTATAATATCCAGCCCCGTTGCCCTCGCTGTATAGCATCCAGTCCCGTTGCCCTCACTGTATAACATCCGGCCCCGTTGCTTCCTGGTGTATGACATACCAGCGCAGTCCTGTAGTAGGAGTCACCAGCGTAACTCTTCTGGTCATGACATTTCTTTCCCTTCTAAATTTTCCCCATCACCGGTGAGTGATATTATTGAGAAGTGGAAGGAAGAGCAGACCCCGTAACGTTACATAGTGGGGGACCGAGTGCTGAGGAGCAGAGGGCAGAAAAATCACCACCACTCTGCTGCTCAACACTGTGAGAACAGTTTGGGTAGACCCTCTTCTGTTCCCCATTACTGTGCCCAGGGCACAATGTACATAGAGACATGATTTGGAGCGTTCGGTGGGGAAGAACATAACTGGCCACACAGAACCAAGACCTCAACCCCATCCAACACCTGTAGGATAGACCAGGATAGAGATTGTGAACCCGGCCCTCTCCTCCAACATCAGTGTCTGACCTCACAAATTATCTTCTACAAAATCTTGTAGATTAAAGTATCCTAGAAGCTGCTGAGCTCAGTGATTGGCTGCAGCGGTGAGGTGTGTTGAAAACAACTTCCAATTATACAGCTATCTGGCTATAGCATTAACACAAAAGCTGGTGGTCTGTGAGTGTTTTATGGCACCATCCAGACTGTGACCGTGTTGAGTGGCCCTAATCTCCGTATCTTATTCTGCCTACGTCGGAGTCCTTTGTGGACTTTCTGCTCCTATATAGCTCTGCTCAAAATCTGATAAAGATTTTACATGGGCAATACTTTGGACTTTTACCGGGACTTTTATTCCTTTTTTGAACATTTTTTATTGTGCTTTCTATAATCTAAGCAGAAATACACCGCCTGGCCTGATCACAACAGATGTGCACCCACACGCAGAGTTGCCGGCTGGCAATCAAAGCCACCTCAATGACTGGCAGCAAGCGGCTGCTGGGAGGATAGTTCATTTTCTCCCTGTAGCCGCTGCTCTAGTAAGGCAAGCATGGGGCATAGAGGGATGACTTTGACTATTTACCTGTAGAATAACCCTATATCTGCAGGTAAATGGCATTTTTGGACATGATGGGTTTGCTTTAACTTTTTGGAACATTTGATTAACTTAGCCATATTTCTAACATGTAGTCAAACGTCCCAGTCAGGAAACCCCCAGCCGGTCCAGGTATTTGATGCATTTTATCTCCAGCACACTGGATGAATCTAATGAACTCTTGATTAGTTCCATGTGCTCCGGATTTGCAGATATGCGCTCTTATCTATTTAGTGGGATGAATAATGCGTGGCACACCGGGTAGAGACAGGTCTGCTTTTCCATGGTTGTGGTTGGTAAGGTAGGTCAAAAACTAGTCACAGGTCTTATACCCCTATCAGTCCTGGCCTTTTCGGCAAATTATAGTCATTTGCTCTTTTTTTATGCTTGGCAGAACCCTGCATACTTACCATCCTGTGTATATTTTTCCGTTTTTGCATTCATCCATCACACTCTACATAAGAAATAATATCGCATCTATACAGTAGACTCACACAATAGTATCCATTAATCCATTTTATAGATTCTGAATGAACATGAAGATTGTGTTTTTACGAAATAGCCTCGTTGTTTATACAGTGTTTTATATGGTTTTACGTCATGATATGGATTTCACGTCCACCATTCCGCAATGAAGACATTAAATTAAGAAAAGCGGAGGCACAATAGCGTTGTATATCAGTGATTTATGCCGTGTGCATACCTGATAGAATTACCTATTAGGAAGGCAGAGGTGTCATTGAACAATACCCTCTATAGATTCCGAGATCAATCACTTCAGATTCGATACATCCTCGTCACTTGCTATATTTCAAGCTTCCAGTTAAGCAATTAACCTTTTGCCGCCGCAGGACCTATAATACAATAAATTGGCAGCTCCTCCAGATATTACAGGAGAAGTTCACTCAATGGCATTTATAGAGGGTGGAAGATGTCATTACGGATGAGCAGCGCGTAAGTATTGCCTTGTTTTCCTCCTGTTTTGCTTTTGATGTCAGTTTTATCATCTAAACCCAAGGAGTAAACTGTATCATATGATAAAAATATTCTACCTGTTCCGGACCCTAGGGGGCGCTATTATAGGGAAGATTGATGGACTATCCACATACACACAGAACAACGGTCAGTGATTGATTGGTTGGTTGGGTGTCTGAGAGGGTGAACTTTCCAGGGCACTTTCCCCTTTTTTTATTTCTGATCAATGGAGGTCAAATACACTGATTGATCCATTTAAAGGGGTTGTCTTGCAGAGAAAAACATTTTTGCAAAAGGCTGAATGTTTCAGGAAAAAATAAACGAAACCGCTCCAGCTCCAATGCTCGCCGGGATCCCGTTCCTTACTTCCTGGTCCAAACAGGAAATGCTCCCTTTGAGCCCCATCATGGTAAAATGTCCCCCTCTATGTCCCTAAATGGTAACCGTTCCGGCTTTGTGTCGGGGTAGTATTTCCCTTTCACAAAGTAACAGTAGCATAGTCGCTCTTCTTTGTGCTCATTTACAGTAAATATACCTCCATTATGTCCCTCATTTAAATAATTCCCTTTATGTCACAAGAAAACAGTGCCCCTCATGGTAGTAATCCAGATTTCTGTCCCCAGAAAGTAGCATTGCCCCCTCAAAGTATTAATACTCCTTTGTGGCATGACAAAGTAGAAGTGCACCCTCAAAGTAATAATCACCTTTTGTGCCCCCTCAAAGAAATAATATTTTTTTGTGCCCAAATGAAGTAGAGGTGCCCCTTCAAATCAATAATTACCTTTTGTGCCATCAATTGGAATTGCCACCTAAAAAGTAATAATACCCTTTTGTGCCACCCCAAAGTAGAAGTGACCTTTCAAAATAATAATCCTGTTTGGTGCCAACACAAAGTGGAAGTGCCTGTAATAATTCTTTTGTGCCTCCACAAAGGTGAAGTGCCCCATAAAGTAATAATACCCTTTTGTGCCCTATGAAAATAATAATCTCCTTTTGTGCCCCCAAAAGTAGAAGTGCCCCATAAAGTAATAATACCCTTTTGTGCCCCATGACAATAATAATCTTTTGTGCCCCCAAAAGTATAAGCGCCCCATAAAGTAATAATACCCTTTTGTGCCATCACAAAGTAGAAGTGCCCCCAAACTAATAAGTGTACAAAGTAATATTGCTACTCACACAAAAATATTGCCCATCTTATGCCTACAACATAAAAAACTAGGACTCCCCCTAACCCTGTTGAGAATTCGGGGGTCAGAGGCTCCTGTACCAGGTTGGTAGCACCGGAAGCACGAAGACGTCCGTGAATAATTCCATCTACAGCGGCCTGAACACATCCTTGATTTCTGGTGGACCATAAGCCTAATGATCCCTGAGAAGAAGAAATCCACAGGCATGAAGGATGTAGATGAATAACTACCCCCTCGCCCCAAAAACCCAGTAATTGAGGGGGTCCTACTTTTATTAGAGCTCTGTAGATTTTCTACTCTCTATGATGCCAGACCTTGCAGAGAGATGAATCTTTGGAGACGAGTGCCGTGTCTTATGTGAGTCAAGTGCCTTCTTCTATCAGCAGAAGCGACTTTATTATTGGTCTTATCTACGGAGTTGACTCCTAGTTTTACATGTTGTCAATAAGAAACTCCTTAAGGATTGACCTCGCTGAGTATAGGGAAAGTGATCATCGATGAAGAGCGCAGCACGCAGGAGCCGGGGGCTTTCTGCAGCATTGATTTAGAGATGGATATTGTCATTCTGTCCCAACATGTTGGGGTTATGACAACTAAACACGGCACTAAGTGGCGGCATATGTCCTCGTAGCCACTAATGAGCAAATAACTAAGGCTACGTTCACACTAGCGTTCTGCTAGTGTGCGTCGCCTTAGCGTCGGGCGACGCAGCGGCGACGCACGCGTCATGCTCCCCTATGTTTAACATGGGGGACGCATGCGTTTTTGTGTGTTGCGTTTTGCAACACTTGCGTCTTTTTTGCCGCTAGCGTCGGACCAAGAAAACGCAGCAAGTTGCATTTTTCTTGCGTCCGATTTTCGGCAAAAAACGACGCACGCGTCACAAAACGCAGCATTTTTGCGTGCGTTTTGCCGCGTTTTTGTGTGCATCGTGCGTTGCGTCGCCGACGCAGCGGCGCGCAACGCTAGTCTGAACGTAGCCTAAATCATCTTTGCAACATACCGTGGAGCCTAAAAATTTGCGATCCCTTCCGAATTTTCCATACGTTGCTATAAATGTTACCTAAGGCTGTGTGCACACATTCCGGATTTTTCGCAATAAAAATGCTAAAAAAAAACCTGCATCCATTAAGCATCCTATTAATAGAATGCAATCCGCAATTTTTGTGCACCTGTTGCGTTCGCATCGCGGTAAAAAACGCAGCATATTCATTAATTTTGCGGATTTTTCACGGATTTCCTGCTATTTAATGCATTGGGAAGCTCTGGAAAAAAACGCGAAAAATCCGCACAAAAGAAAGTGCAAAAAAGCAAGAAAAACATGCAAAAAACACATGCGGATTTCCTGCGGAAAAAGTCCGGTTTTGTTCAGGAAATTTCTGCAGAGAATCCTGACGTGAGCCTTAATCTACATACGGTTTTCACACAAGTCCTAAAAGTAAAGAGAAACAAATCAAGTGAGTTAAAAATATTAAACTTGAAGTCATTTTTTTTTAGTGAGGAATATGATCCAAGCAAAAGTATGTGAATCTTTAGGACAGATAAATCAAGGTGAAATTAGAGTCTGGTGTTTTCTATCAATGGGATGACAATCAGGTATGAGTTGGCGACCTGTTTTATAAAGCGAACCTGTCACCAGGTTTTCCCCATAAAAACTAAAGCCACCAACGACTTTTACTGCAATCCAGTAATTTGTATATAAGAACAACGTTCCCTCTACATATCCAAAAGATACCTTTTATACCCCCCCCCCCCCCCCCTCCAATAGACGCGGTGCAGTGTGATGGGTGTCGCTGGTTTTGCTCAGTGCTTTCTCTTTCCCCTCAACTGCTGTCCTCGTTCCTTGCTTAATGTGGATGATGCATCCTACAACATCCTCACAAGGCAAACAGGGTGTTGCAACACCGTAGAGAAGAGCAAAATCAAATCTTGAGAATACGGCTGGAGAGAACTAAGAGAGCCTGGAAGTAGAATCGGTGCATTACAGTACTCAGAAGGACAGAGCAAAGTGCACCTGCACATTGGAGGCACTGTGTGGATGACGTAGGATGCGTAGATCCACTATACACGATAGGTGATATCACAGCTCACCTCCTCCTCTTGTACAATGACTGATAACACCTATATATACAGTAGATAACACAGGATCCACCATTCACAATATGTGATATCACAGCTCACCTCCTCCTCCTATACAATGACTGATAACACCTATATATACAGTAGATAACACAGGATCCACCATTCACAATAGATGTCACAGTTCACCTCCTCCTCCTGTGCAATGACTGATAACACCTCTATATACAGTAGATAACACAGGATCCGCCATTTACAATAGATGATGTCACAGCTCACCACCTCCTGTACAATGACTGATAACACCTCTATATACAGTAGATAACACATGATCCACCATTCACAATATGTGATATCACAGCTCACCTCCTCCTCCTGTACAATGACTGATAACACCTCTATATACAGTAGATAACACAGGATCCACCATTCACAATAGGTGATATCACAGCTCACCTCCTCCTGTACAATCACTGATAACACCTCTATATACAGTAGATAACACAGGACCGACCATTCACAATAGGTGATGTCACAGCTCACCTCCTCCCCCTGTACAATGACTGATAACACCTCTATATACAGTAGATAACACAGGATCCACCATTCACAATATATGATGTCACAGCTCACCTCCTCCTGTGCAATGACTGATAACACCTCTATATACAGTAGATAACACAGGATCCACCAATCACAATAGGTGATATCACAGCTCCCCTCCTCCTACTGTACAGTGACTGATCACACCTCTATATACAGTAGATAACACAGGATCCGCCATTCACAATAGGTGATATCACAGCTCACCTCCTCCTCCTGTACAATGACTGATAACACCTCTATATACAGTAGATAACACAGGATCCACCATTCACAATAGGTGATGTCACAGCTCCCCTCCTCCTCCTGTACAATGACTGATAACACCTCTATATACAGTAGATAACACAGGATCCACCATTCACAATAGGTGATATCACAGCTCACCTCCTCCTCCTGTACAATGACTGATAACACCTCTATATACAGTAGATAACACAGGATCCAGCATTCACAATAGGTGATGTCACAGCTCACCTCCTCCTCCTGTACAATGACTGATAACACCTCTATATACAGTAGATAACACAGGATCCACCATTCACAATAGGTGATGTCACAGCTCACCTCCTCCTCCTCCTGTACAATGACTGATAACACCTTTATATACAGTAGATAACAGGATCCACCATTCACAATAGGTGATGTCACAGCTCACCTCCTCCTCCTGTACAATGACTGATACCATTATATACAGTAGATAACACAGGATCCACCATTCACAATAGGTGATGTCACAGCTCACCTCCTCCTCCTGTACAATGACTGATAACACCTCTACATACAGTAGATAACACAGGATCCACCATTCACAATAGGTGATGTCACAGCTCACCTCCTCCTCCTCCTGTACAATGACTGATAACACCTTTATATACAGTAGATAACAGGATCCACCATTCACAATAGGTGATGTCACAGCTCACCTCCTCCTCCTGTACAATGACTGATACCATTATATACAGTAGATAACACAGGATCCACCATTCACAATAGGTGATGTCACAGCTCACCTCCTCCTCCTGTACAATGACTGATAACACCTCTATATACAGTAGATAACACAGGATCCACCATTCACAATAGGTGATATCACAGCTCACCTCCTCCTCCTTTACAATGACTGATAACACCTCTATATACAGTAGATAACACAGGATCCAGCATTCACAATAGGTGATGTCACAGCTCACCTCCTCCTCCTGTACAATGACTGATAACACCTCTATATACAGTAGATAACACAGGATCCACCATTCACAATAGGTGATATCACAGCTCACCTCCTCCTCCTTTACAATGACTGATAACACCTCTATATACAGTAGATAACACAGGATCCAGCATTCACAATAGGTGATGTCACAGCTCACCTCCTCCTCCTGTACAATGACTGATAACACCTCTATATACAGTAGATAACACAGGATCCACCATTCACAATAGGTGATGTCACAGCTCCCCTCCTCCTCCTGTACAATGACTGATAACACCTCTATATACAGTAGATAACACAGGATCCACCATTCACAATAGGTGATATCACAGCTCACCTCCTCCTCCTGTACAATGACTGATAACACCTCTATATACAGTAGATAACACAGAATCCAGCATTCACAATAGGTGATGTCACAGCTCACCTCCTCCTCCTGTACAATGACTGATAACACCTCTATATACAGTAGATAACACAGGATCCACCATTCACAATAGGTGATGTCACAGCTCACCTCCTCCTCCTCCTGTACAATGACTGATAACACCTCTATATACAGTAGATAACAGGATCCACCATTCACAATAGGTGATGTCACAGCTCACCTCCTCCTCCTGTACAATGACTGATACCATTATATACAGTAGATAACACCGGATCCACCATTCACAATAGGTGATGTCACAGCTCACCTCCTCCTCCTTTACAATGACTGATAACACCTCTATATACAGTAGATAGCACAGGATCCAACCCTCACGATAGATTGTTACAGCTCACCTCCTCCTCCCCTTTCACAATGACCTCTGGACAGATCACAGAGCATGCCCACAACAATTTCTTATAGCAGTCCATGAACATCTCCAGTTTGCTATGCTGCAAGTTACTGCCTTAAAGCAAATCCCTGCTGCTAACAACATCCCAGCCAACGTCGCCTCCGCAACTATCCACAGAAAATAGAGTAATAATGAACATGTATCAGTATCCAGGTACCACCAGTAACAAATATATAACCGATATGTTTCCTTTAAAGAGAATTATTGCGAGTGCAGATTATTTTACTTTGCTAATTCTCCAGACTTTTCCCCCTTTGGGTCCTGAAAGCAGATTTTTTTTGGCAGCCATAGGAGATATATGGACGGACGGGTTTTATGAGAGTCGGACTTATTCTCTGTATTGTATTTTTCATTAGTGGCCACACAACACACCGAAACGCTGACTCCATTATTTATGGACAGGGACGGCTTTGATTTTACTTTTTGCGGAAATTGTAGGGTTAAATTTCTGTCTATGTCGGGGATTTGGAGCTGATCATTATAAAGAATAAAGGGAAACATTACATTTGGGGATTTGTCATGATTATCTTATGGCTTTGTTGGCGCCTCCACAGCCCCATGGTATATGTACTCGGTGGTCCGCCCCTCTGTATCTGCGGGGCCGGCAGGATACCAGCTAAAATTAGGAACATGTGGTGCTAATATAGCACAAATTAGCCACAGATCTGTACAAATTCTGCCCCACTGTAATGTGGATAACGTGATTGATGTTCTGGTTTTTGATTTTTATTAATCGGAGAGGGGAGAGGTGGGATCTGTCTGATTTTATTGATTTAAGACCCGGTAGCATACGTCCTCCTGTAACGAGCAGCCTACACAGCTAAATACTGCACCGCCCATGCCGCACAGATCCACCAGATGGAAATGGCATTAGATAATATAAAAACAGCGTTCGGAGCCAGGAAATAATCATTTAGACAGGTCAAAAGACGCATTAATATTGGGGAGAAATGATATGTGACAGGAGACGAGTATAAATGTAAGGGAGTTATAGGAAAAGATAGAAGGGAGGTAAAATATGATTTAAGGATAGATTAATTGGATGGGTGATAGATGTGAAATAGAAGCTAAGAAAGAAAAAGAGAGAAATAAAGAACACAAGAGAAAGAAAAGGAAAGATGAAAGGAAAATAAAGAGCTAGAAAGAACAAAAGAAAGCGAAAGAAAAATAAAGAACAAAGGAGAAAAAAGGGGAAACAAGATAGGAAAAAACGAACGAAATAAAAAGAAAGACAAAGAAGAGAGAAAGAACAAATGAGAACGAAAGGGAAAAAACAAAGACGAGAAAGGGAAAGTAAGAGAAAGAAAGGGAAAGAACGAAAGAAAGTAAGAAAGAGGAATAAACAATGAAAGGGAAAAAACAAAGAATAGAAAAAAAAGAAAGAGAAACAACAAAAGAGAATGAAAGGGAAAAAAAACAAAAGAAAGATAGGGAAAGATAAGAAATCAAAAGAAAGGGAAATAAAGAAGGAAAGAAAGGAAGAAAAATAAACAATGAAAGAGAAACAACAGAGAAAGAAAGAACAAAAGAATGAAAAGAAAGAAAGAGAAATAAACAACAAAAGAATTAAAAGGAAAAAAACAAAAAAAGAAAGAAAAGAAAGGGAAAGAATTGGAAAGAAGTACAAACAATTAGGGCATTATGTTTGTCATTCTTACATTTCCATTGTATTTCCCATGTATTGTGATTGGAAGTTTTCCTGTTGGTTTGGGGGCACCGCTCGCCCTCGCTGAGTAGCCCTCCTGACTGCTGGTGAACTTTTCTTTGTTTGTACACTATGTTTTATTGCTTTTCTTTGCTCCTGGCTTTTACTTTAAGCTGAGGCCAGCACATCCTTTGGGGGAGCCTGGTGAAGGTTTATATTTCGGGCACTATCTTGTAACTGATCCTGATATTCGGTTTTATGTTATTGTTGTTCTCCCTTGCTTCTATCAGGACTTTACTATAAGTCCTATCATTTGGGTCAGAGTTTTGCACAAATCTAAGTGTGTGCTTCATTATTAAGTTATCCGCACCCAGTGTTTCCTATCTAGGAAATCATCTGTGAGCTACCTGTAATTCTTTACTTTTTTTTTAATCAAGGCTCAAAATTAATTCCTATTCCTTTTTACCTTTTTATATGCCATTCATGATTTAAGTACAGACCAAGGTGTCCAGATCGGCAGTCATCCTCTGACCAAAACTCATCTGTCACATATGCATTGAAAAGGCTGTTGTGCGCGGGTGAGAAGGCTCGTTGTAATGTCCATTATCGGCACCCCGACATGGTTCCCCTTCTCTCTCCGTGCGGGGATGCCATTATACTCACCACCCCGGCCGCTGCAGCATCCACAGACTCCTACCCCACCTTCTGTGCACGCCGCACTGACTTCACCACACTCCCCTGCTCTTAAACTGGCAGCAAGCGGCACCTGCCAATAGCTAGGAGACATCTTGTATAGAAGGCACCCTCCCCAATAGGGAGGTGTCTGTGAATCGCCCCCAGACACAGGGCCACGCGTTTCGGTACCGGGCCTCTCTGGTTCGGTTCTGAGGCTGTCACGGTGGCTAGACCCGGTCCGCGACCCTGCTAAGGGACGTCCAATAAAGGTGGTACAGTTTGTCAGGGGTTCGTGACGCCACCTGTGGTGTTCGGTCAGGGTGACCGACGCTGCTGTGGGGTCCGCTGGGGTGATGGAATGGCAGCTGGATGGAATACCTTCCCACAGGTGAAGTATGTCCCCAGGGCTTCCCAGTAAGGTGGATGGTGATGGTGTGAGGTGCAGGCAATAATGAGGACACAAGGTTGCAGTCTCTTTACCTCTTTACTGAAGACTTCAGGATCCTCAATCCAGAGTACGTTTAACAGGGCTTTCTGAGACCGGCCGGTCCGATGGGCACTTCCAGAGTTTCCTTCGCAGATGGAAATCGTTGCCTACCAATAGCGCCTGTGTGTTGTAGTCCTACCCTGCTGAGCATTCGGAATAGTCCTCACAACTGCTGTTCTCGTTCGTTCGTTCTCTACAGCTATCTCTCTCTCTTTAGTTCCAGATGTTACCAGTTTCTCGTCCCCCAGGTATATTTTGGCTAGGACGCACCCGTATGATGGGAAGGCTTGGATTTCTTCCGGGACCCTAGAGACGCCCCTCTCCCAATGTTGCCCCCTATGTCTTCTTAGGAAATTTAAGGTAGACAGGCAACCTATAATTAACTGTCCTGTGGAGTTATCTCTTTCTTAGGATACCGCCGCAAGGTAGTGCAGGCGCGGTTCCGTAACGTTCTGTTCTGTTCGCTAGGTACCTGCCAGGTTCCCACGCCTGACAGGGACCCCCCTGTGCCTTCTCCCTGCAACACCCCATGCCACGGGATGTTGCCTGAATCCAACCCAGTCAGCTTCTGACTAACTTCCTTCCCATCCCCTAGTTTTACCAGTGTGAGGAGTGGACCAATAAATAAAGCCTTTTTCTCCCCCTAGTGGCCAGAGTGTGAAGTGTAATGTGTTCTGGTGATACCTGGTCTGGAGAATTCCTTCAGTGCCATCAGACGTACCATCACTCCCCTTAGTGGCAAAGTGTCATACTGCAACGACCAAATCTCTGGGGTGCTGCACTCCCCCCCTGTTAAATCCAGTACTCCTGGACTGGGAAGAAGAACAACAATACATAGCAGCAAAAGTCATACAAAATTTTTGAAATGCTAAAACAAGCAAATAGAACAATGCTTCCCTTTATGGGAGGTGAGGACACTTAAACGTTACAAACAAAATTAAATATTTTTAAATAACATGTTGACTATAAATAACTCTCAGTACCCAGCCGGGTATTCTACCAGGTGCAAACTCTGAACAATAAGTTAACTTTTTCCTTTAAGGGCGTATAAGCTGAACCCACTAAAGGCCTACTATAAAATACTATATAAATAACTCAACTTTTCTTTCCGTTCTAACTTCCCCAATGCAGGACCGCCTAGCTCCTTGGCTGGGCCTACTGTCATTGTGCCGACCATCTTTCTACAGTTCTCAGGAGGACTCTCTCTCTAACCCCTACGGGTTCACTTTCAAGCTTTCCTGTCCTCAGTCTCTATCAACATTATCAAACTTTCTAAATTTCAACATTATTAACGTTTCAACTTTTGTTAAAGCAATCATGTAAACATTCCCTTTAAGAGGGACCCAAGTCTCTAGGAGATAGTGCAGATTTTCTCTCTGTCTGCAAGTCCACTGAAAGCAAGACCTTCTGCGTCATGTCCAGAAGCATTATCTTCGCAAAGTCTTCTTTCTGTGTAAAACCAGTAGGGAGCACCTTTAAGAAGGTGCAAACTATATACAAAGCAGTTTTGGATTCATTCACTGTCCATGATCCGGCAGTCTTTGGAAACAATGATGAATAAACAAAAAGAAGAGGGATCCCGGGTAAACAAAGGGACCCCTTTAAGATTTAACCCTGGACGGGTTTAAAGCAGCAAAAACAGGAAACAGTTAACTATTTACATACTCTGTTCTTCGAGGTTTGTTACTGTAACTCAGGGGGTAGCACCGGTCGGAGTAGCCCAGCTGGATACTGGCGGCTACTAGGTGCCACATAAGGGGCTCCCTCACTCCAGATGGGGGTCTTATGGCTTTGCATATCTCTTTTCTCATCCGATGCGGTATCAATGTCACTAATCGGTTCTTCAGGTATAATCTGGGTTCGAATGTCACTTTTGGTAGTAGATTCAGTAGCGGCAATAATGCCCACTGTGGTAGTAGTATCAGGATTTGTCAGTTCAGAGTTAATCTTAGTCATGGCAGCAGGTGGCGCTGCTGCGGAGCCTATCAGCAGGTCTTCTGTCACTGGGGCAGGGTCGGCGCTCTTACCTGCCACCACGGTGTCCTCGGTGTCGGCCGACTCTGCCGACGGCGGGCTCCGGAACGCCGACCGCGGGGGGCCTTGCACTGCGGCGTTGCCATCTCTGTTTGCAGTAGCTCGCTTTCTGGCAGGACCTTTCTTTCTGGCTTTGGAGCGCTGGAACTTCTTTCTTGCTCCGGACCAGACGAGGCTGCCGACAGACGTCTGGTGAGGCCCCCGGTGACGGTCTCCTTCCGCCCGGCCTCAGCGCTCAGCTGTGTCCGCCTGAGTCGATCGCCGAGCTTGTCCACTCCGGCCTGCAGGAAGTCGGAGCCAACAGGTGACGCCTGACCGCGGTATCTCTCTAGGTAGCTGGGGGAGTCCTCTGCTCCGACCCCACGCTCCGATCCCGGTCGGCTGGCCATGGCGTTTCCCACGTGGTTCAGTTCTTCTCCTCCTTGTCCTTTTCCCGCTCTCTCCTTCGTGGGCGGTTTCATTTTCTTTGTCTCCGCCCTCCACTGAGGATCAGGAGGCGGATCTCGGCTGCTGACGGACACGTCCTCAAAGTACAGAAATATTTAGACTGGGTGGCCATTACTTTTCGCGCTCTTCAGCTTGCTCACGCCCACTTCCACACCCTTCTTTTTCTTCTGCGCTCCTCGTGCCGCGGCAGTGGCGGCGGTTTTGGCGGGAATCTTGCGGCAAAGAGCAATACACAGTCTTTGCAACAGATCACAGTTCATGCACAATTCAATCACAGTTCCAAGGCACACATGACCTGCTTCTCAGGCTTAAGTACGATCCTGTTCGTGACGCCGAGTTGAATCGCCCCCAGACACAGGGCCACGCGTTTCGGTACCGGGCCTCTCTGGTTCGGTTCTGAGGCTGTCACGGTGGCTAGACCCGGTCCGTGACCCTGCTAAGGGGCGTCCAATAAAGGTGGTTCAGTTTGTCAGGGGTTCGTGACGCCACCTGTGGTGTTCGGTCAGGGTGACCGACGCTGCTGTGGGGTCCACTGGGGTGATGGAATGGCAGCTGGATGGTATACCTTCCCACAGGTGATGTATGTCCCCAGGGCTTCCCAGTGGGATAGGTGGTGATGGTGTGAGGTGCAGGCAATAACGAGGACACAAGGTTGCAGTCTCTTTACCTCTTTACTGAAGACATCAGGATCCTCAATCCAGAGCACGTTTAACAGGGCTCTCAGTGACCGGCCGGTCTGATGGGCACATCCAGAGTTTCCCTCGCAGATGAAAATCGTTGCCCACCACTAGCGCCTGTGTGTTGTAGTCCTACCCTGCTGAGCATTCGGAATAGTCCTCACAACTGCTGTTCTCGTTCGTTCGTTCTCTACAGCTCGCTCTCTCTTTAGTTCCAGATGTTACTAGTTTCTCGTCCCCCAGGTATATTTTGGCTAGGACGCACCCGTATTACGGGAGGGCTTGGAGGTCTTCCGGGACCCTAGAGACGCCCCTCTCCCAATGTTGCCCCCTATGTCGTCTTAGGAAATTTAAGGTAGACAGCTAACCTATAATTAACTGTCCTGTGGAGTTTGAAGTAAGGCCTGAAGTCAGTTACTCCCGCGGTGTTCCGGCCACCGGCTACACGCCTCAGTAGGATGTTCCCTCGGTCTCACGGCACGACTCTTACTGGATCTCCTTTTTGCTTGATCTCGTTTACACTGTTCCACAATATCCTTCCTTTCTTATCTCTTTCTTAGGATACCGCCGCAAGGTAGTGCAGGCGCGGTTCCGTAACATTCTGTTCTGTTCGCTAGGTACCTGCCAGGTTCCCACGCCTGACAGGGACCCCCCTGTGCCTTCTCCCTGCAACACCCCCTGCCACGGGATGTTGCCTGAATCCAACCCATAGAGAAACAGGAGTAGAAACGGAGCAAAAGAATAGTGCAAAATATAGTTTATTAATTAACATGCAAATAGTGCATAAATATATATTGGATGGTACAAAAAGATTAAAACGGGAAGTGAGTGACCCCCGGTGAACACCCTGCCGAATACAAATGTCCCATAGGTAGGTAACACTAAGGCAGCAGCTATAGATATAAACCATGTCACTCCTGTGGGTAACTAGTATACCCCCCACAGGGTAAAGTACTGGCAACAGGGCAGCGCTTACCAAATAAAGTGCAGGAAGGCAGGGTGCACCGGGCAGGAAACAGAGAAGTCCAACCCAGTCAGCTTCTGACTAACTTCCTCCCCAGCCCCTAGTTTTACCAGTGTGAGGAGTGGCCCAATAAATAAAGCCTTTTTCTCCCCCTAGTGGCCGGAGTGTGAAGTGTAATGTGTTCTGGTGATACCTGGTCAGGAGAATTCCTTCAGTGCCATCAGACGTACCATCACTCCCCTTAGTGGCAGAGTGTCATACTGCAACAACTAGATCTCTGGGGCGCTGCATCTGTGCAACCCCTACAGCTTATTAGTGGTAGTTTGTGTGCAACTGTATGTTACCAGATCCCCCGTCCTTATTCTATCATAGTTATCCCCTTAACTAATGCTCTCCTTTTATTCTGGTGTAGTTTATTCTTGACCGTGAAGCCGCTCCGGCGGTACCTGAGCCCTGTAGCTACATCGGTGGTACCTGAACCGTTTCCAGAAATCTGTGTGTCTGAACAAGAACCTCTCCACGAAGTCCACATTACCCAAACTGTCTATCAGTCTCCGAATCCTTCCTGTCTGTGACTCTGCTCTTGTGTTCACGTCCAGCGAACCCGACCCCTGGGATCAGCAGCTGCAGTATTGGAGACTACCTGGAGGCCACCTGCAGTTCAAGCTTGACTCCACCTTCAGGAGCTCCAGTGAACTCCAGGTAGCCACTTAGCTACACCCCTCCTAGGTAAGCCCGGCCCTGTGGCACAGTAGGTCTATGAACCATGTGCTCCAATGGCAAGTGTGACAGTTTGCTCAGTCCAAGGATCTCTATAATCACAAGATACCTCAAGCATCAGAGCTGAACCAAGAGTTGATCAGTGGGATTAGCAAGAAATTTTTTTGCCTTTTCTACGGACTGTAAATATCCATTTGGATGACCAGACCAAGGCTTCTTCTTCAGCTCCAGCTCAGTTTGCAGCACCTATGGCCGAGTCTACTCTGCCTGAAATCTATTAATCTTCATTTATCAGCTCCACCACGATTCAGCAGAGACCCTAAGGATGGATTCTCGAACCAGTGCATCTGGCATTATGAACTTTTGGTCCATCAGTTTCCATCTGATCAGGCTAAAGTGGAATGTCCCAACTAGTAGGAGAATGCCTAGCATGGCTCAACCCCTTGTGGGAGAGTGTGGACGGCTCTACAAGCCTCCCTGGTGGCCTTCCAAATGGTCTTTGATGAGCCTGATCATTTAGCCTCCACTGTGTCTTCCATTCTCAGACTGTGTCAGGGAGATCTGTTAGTAAGCCAGGGCGCCACCAGCACCACACCCTGTCTCCCGAACCAGGTTGGAATGATGAAGCATTGGTAGCTACCTTTTGAAAGGGATTATACAGAAGAATCAAGGACAACTTGTCTGGTCGTGACAGCCATGCCCCTTTACACAAATTGATTTTCCCTGCAATCCAGATTGACTTGATGTTCCAGGAGTAGACCAGAGAGCTGACAAGTGAAAAGAAACCATTGTGTTTAGCTCCGTCTTTCCAAACATCACTTGTTCCCCAGTTTCCAGAGACTGATATCTACTCTGAACCCTTGCAGGTCGATTGCATTAGGCTGGCTGTGTAGTGCCAAGGGAGTGTCCTACGGCTGCAGAAGCGCAGATCATTTCATTTGTTGCTGTCCAGAGTGGTCTGAAAAGCTCCAAACTTAGGACCAGTAAGTGAAGCTTCCCTAGGTGAAAGTAGAAATACTTTGCCATTGACTTTGAAAGTGTCCGTGTCCTGCGGAGTTACACGGTTAGACAAAACAGCTTATCTTTAATCTGGTTCGGCAGGAAATTTCCTGCAGCAAGGCATGGTGGATTGGTATCAAATTCTCATCTGAAGCCTCCGGAATCCACTGAGAGAATAATCCGTTGATGGAAAGGGCCTATGCAAAGTCGTTCAAGTTGTCACAGATCAAATAGAGCTCCAGATAGGAGCATTGCATTTGGAAAAGATCGCCTGTTATGTGCTGTCTGATATATTTCATCCAATTCTCTTAGGTCTTCCATGGCTGAGAACTCATGAGCCCATTCTAGACTGGAGGTCCGCTGAAGTGTTTTGTTGGGGACAGTTGTGTCACAAAAGATGTCTGGTCCCTTTATGTCCAGCTCAACTGCCAGTGTTGCCATCTTCTCCGCCAGGAACATCCTCACCTCAATGACGTATTCTCAGTGCGACCTATTTGAAGACTGACCCAGAGAAGGTATCTTTTAGTTTCAGGTGGTCGCATGATGAGAACGTCAAGGGGGAGGCATCTTCCAAGTATCTATTACTGATGAGGAGGAAGAAACCAAGTCAATCTTCGTTTCTTCCAAGGCAAAAGCTAGTCTTGCTGGACTAAGAGATACTCAGCAATTCAAGTTTACAGTTTCCAAACCCACTCCGTTCTACTCTGAGGATGTCCAGTAGGTGGAAAGCATCCTGACCAAGAAGAAGGTGCGAGATGTAGCCTTCCTTCCAATGGACTGGAGAAAACGTGGTCCTGATGAGAGGTCATGAGTTCAAGAGGAAGAATCAGGATCCATCTTCTCTGCAGGAAGTTCTCGCGGGCTTGAAGAATGGGGGCATAAACGGGGGTACTGTAACATTCATCCTTGGCATAGTTCCTCTGCTCTCGATGCAGGGACGCCAACATACTCACGGCCCCGGCTGAGGCAACGACCATGCACTCTTTCCCCTGTGCACGTAGAACTTACTTACAGCGGCACACATAGTGTGGGAGCTTCCCTGCTCTAAAAATCGCAGCAAGCGGCACCTGTAAAAATACCCCAAGCCAATAGCTGGGAGACATCTTGTATAGAAGGCACACTCCCCAATAGGGAGGTGCCTGAGCAACCCCTAAAGTTTGTTGGTGGTAGTTTGTGTGCAACTGTATGTTGACAGGTCCCCTGTCCTTAGTCTATTATAGTTATTTCCCTGTCCTGTACTGTTCCTGTATTCCTGTGTAGTTTATTCGTGACTGTGAAGCTGCTCCAGTACCTGAACACTGTAGTTAGTCTGCAGTACCTGAACAATTTCCCGAGGCCTGTGTGTCTGAACAAAAAAATATCCCCGAAGTCCACATTGCCTGTACTGTCCGTCAGTCTCCAAATCCTTCCTGTCTGTGACTCAGCTCCCGTGTTCCCATCCAGTGAACCTGACCCCTGGGATCAGCAGCTGCAGTAACGGGGACTGCCTAAGAGTAGAAACTGGCAGCAACCTGCATCTCAAGCTTGATGCCATCATCAGGAGCTCAAGTGAACACCAGGAAGCCGCTTAGCTATGCACTTCCTAGGCAAGCCTGGTCCTGTGGCACAGTGGGTTCCCAAACCACATGCGCGATCTGCGTGCGTGACCGCTGTGGCCAGTCCAGACTTGGATCATAAATGGTCGATGTGTGAAACGATCTGCCTGTGCTTTGGCATCTACAATGCGAAACCATCTCTTGGAGCTCCAAACTCTGTGGGACTACAAAGGAGTAAAGAACAGAAGGACACATACATAAACCCCTTTGGCCCCAAAAAGGGACACCCAAAAGGACAAAACACCTTGAGAATTTCAAATTACAAAAGAACATATTTCTTGCGGATAAGTACAGGTAAAATTCACAACGGATTACAGCGCCAGACTAGGCATCATGGAAAATATACCAGAGAAGAAGAAGAAATTATGATGGCAGACAACCCAAAAATACACAAAGTAAAAGGAGTATACAAAGGGAAAACACAAGTACCTCTACATTGTAATACAATAAAAGCCTGTGCTGTGCCATATAAGCAAATAAATGCTGGGGAGCCGATATACGTGTATGGGGACATTGTGAGTAGAGATGAGTGAATATGTTCGGAAAACAATCGCCAAACATAAATTCGGCACAATTATGGTACATTAGGATTCGTGATCGGTAACACAAGCATTTTTCTTAAAATTTGAAAAAGTCGGTAACATTTGGTAAAAAAATAGAATAAAACCGGTAATTCAAGTGCTGCGTTCAGTGAAATCACAGCGCGACAGGTTAAAATAGAATTGCTAGAATAGGTATACACACATGGAATACATATACAGTACAGACAAAAGGTTTGGACACACCTTCTCATTTAAAGATTTTTCTGTATTTTCATGACAATGAAAAACCACCATGTCTTTGTGCGATATAGAAAAGGTGAACAGATGGACTCTACATGCCTGGTTCCCACCGTGAAGCATGGAGGAGGAGGTGTGATGGTGTGGGGGTGCTTTGCTGGTGACACTGTTGGGGATTTATTCAAAATTGAAGGCATACTAAACCAGCATGGCTACCACAGCATCTTGCAGCGGCATGCTATTCCATCCGGTCTGCGTTTAGTTGGATCATCATTTATTTTTCAACAGGACAATGACCCTAAACACACCTCCAGGCTGACCTGGCCAGATGACCTGGCCTCCACAGTCACCAGACCTGAACCCTATCGAGATGGTTTGGGGTGAGCTGGACCGCAGAGTGAAGGCAAAAGGGCCAACAAGTGCTAAGCATCTCTGGGAACTCCTTCAAGATTGTTGGAAGACCATTCCCGGTGAATACCTCTGAAAGCTCATCAAGAGAATGCCAAGAGCGTGCAAAGCAGTCATCAAAGCAAAAGGTGGCTACTTTGAAGAACCTAGAATATAAGACATATTTTCAGTTGTTTCACACTTTTTTGTTAAGTATATAATTCCACATGTGTTAATTCATAGTTTTGATGCCT
Organism: Ranitomeya imitator; assembly: GCF_032444005.1. Classification (NCBI taxonomy): domain Eukaryota; kingdom Metazoa; phylum Chordata; class Amphibia; order Anura; family Dendrobatidae; genus Ranitomeya; species Ranitomeya imitator. The sequence goes on along the minus strand of NC_091287.1, from coordinate 38,189,453 downwards.
TCAGTGTGAATGTACAATTTTCATAGTCATGAAAATACAGAAAAATCTTTAAATGAGAAGGTGTGTCCAAACTTTTGGTCTGTAATATATATATATATATATATATATATATATATATATATATCTGCCAGTGACACATACATATATATGTATTACATAGGTCGAAGAAAAGCCGGTAATTCATCTGCCATGTACTGTAAAATCACAGCAGGAGCAGACAGGATAGAAGAGATGGATTACACACAGCAAATACAAATAGAATAGGTAGATATATAGCTGTCAGTGATGAATACAATTAGTACAGTGTGTGCAAATTACTGTACATGTATTTAATAAAAGATAAAAAAATGGTGTGGGCTCCCGCGTAATTTTCGTAACTAGTAGAGGGAAAGCCGATGGCTGGGGGATGATGTTTATAGCCTGGGAAGGGGGTAATACCAATGGAGCTTCCCAGGCTATTAATATCAGTTCACAGCTGTATATTTAGCCTTTACTGGCTATTAAAATGGGGGACCCTAAAAAAATGATGTAGGGTCCCCCTATAATTAATAACCAGCAAAGGCTATGCAGACAGCTGCAGGCTGATATTAATAGCCTAGGAATGGGCCATGTATACTACCCCCAGGCTAAAAACATCAGCTCTCAGCCACCCAAGAAAAGGCCCATCTCTACGGTGTGCCAATTCCAGCACTTAGCTTTGCTCTTCCCACTTGCCCTGTAGCGGTGGCAAGTGGGGTAATAGTTGGGGGGGTTGATGTCACCGTTAGGTGACATCAAGCCCTGAGGTTAGTAATGGAGATGTCAATAAGACACCCCATTACTAACCCCATTGTCACATTGTATAAAAACACAGACACCTAGAATAAAGTCCTGTAATTGAAAGAATGACACAGACTCCTTTAATAATCGCAATTAAACCATTGTTACAACCTCACCTAATTCCACCGAAGCCCTTGTTCTCCTGTAATAAACGAAAAATAAAAAAAACAATAATATACCATACCTGTCTGTCGTTCTATCCCACGCCGTAATCCATGTCTGGGGGATAGTTAGTTTTCAACCTGGATGGTGCCAAGATGTGACCATCCCGGCTGAAAACCACTGGTGAATGTACATCTGCGAGTGCAGTCTCAATGACAAGCAGTGACGTCTCTGAGGTTTCGTTCCCTGGCGGGATGAACTGCGGTGACCTCAGTGGGATCCCCGCTAGCACCGTGAGAAAGTCGCACGACGCAGAGGCGAGTTCACCGCAGCAATAATTATTTTTAAAAAGCCTCTATACATCAATTGTAAAAATATATCTAAAAAATTATTTTCAAAATATGGGAAATATTAAACAAGTGCACAACAATATTCTTAAAGGGAGTTTATCGCTCCACCCCCAAAATGCAGACTAATTAAAAAAGACAGTTACAGTATATAGGGGACGTAGCCCCTATAGAAATCATGTTAAGGCTATGTGCACACGTTCAGGATTTTCTGCAGAATTTTCCTGAACAAAACTGGACTTTTTCTGCAGGAAATCCGCATGCATTTTTTTTGCGTTTTTTTGTGCATTTTTTGCGCGTTTTTTTCCAGAGCTTCCCAATGCATTAAGTAGCAGGGGAAACGCAAAAAATCCACAAAAATAATGAACATGCTGCGTTTTTTACTGCAATGCGTTTTTTTTCATGGAAAAAAACGCATCATGTGCACAAAAATTGCAGAATGCATTAAAAATGATGGGATGCTTAATGTGTGCGTTTTCTAAGCGTTTTATAGCGTTTTTATCTAAAATAAAAAAGGCGAAAAAACGCGAATAATAATAATAAGGTTTAAAAATAATAATAAGGTTTTTGGGTTAAATGTTGTTGCTTTTTTGTAAAGTGGAAATGTTTTTTTTTCCCCATGTGCTAATCTATGTTAAAAATAACAATGAGAAATCTTGCAATTTTCACCCCGGCCACTGGGGCTACTTTGGACTCTAACTTAGGGCTTATACTCACTAGTGAGAAACTCGGATGAGTCTCGCACGGCAATACCCGACACTGCACCTGACACAGAGGAGCGGAGCGTGCGGCTGCATGTATTCCTATGCGGCTGCACACTCCGATCTGAGTGCCGGCAGCAGCGCTGGGTATTAACATGCGAGACTCATCCGAGTTTCGCGCAAGTGAGTATGAGCCCTTAGTGTTTCAGGAAACAACACATGTATATAGCAATATGTACATTCAGCGCAACAGAGTCCTGGTCGTTACAGTAATGTCGCTCTGCCACTAAGGGGAGTGATGTTATGTCTGATTGCACTAAAGGAGTTCACCTGACCAGGTATCACAGTCACACATTACACTTCACACTCCGGCCACCAGGGGGAGCAAAAGGCACTATGTATTAGGCCACTCCTCACACTTTGGTAAAACTGGGGGTTGGATAGGAAATTAGAACAGAACGCAGCCTGGGAGAGCTCCAGAGAGGACCTGTCAGGGGTGGGTTCCTGGCAGGTGCCTAGCAGAAAGGACAGAACGTACAGAGCCGTGCCTGCACTACCTTGCAGCGGCATCCTAAGGAAGGACACGAAGCGAAGGATATTGTGGAGAAGTGAGAAACGAAATCGCAGCACAAGGAGATAACCAGTAGGAGTCGTGCGCCGTGATCGGCAACATCCTACTGAGGCGCGTAGCCGGTGGCCGGAACGCTGAGGAAGTAACAGACTCCAAACATTACCTCAAACAGCGGCAGGACAATTGATTTTAGGTTGGCTGTCTACCATACATCACCTAAGCAGACATAGGGGGCAAAGTTGGAGAGGGGCGTCTCTAGGGTCCCAGAATAGCTCCGAGCCTTCCCGTCAAACGGGTGCATCCTATCCAGACAATAACTTGGGGGACGGAGAGAAAGAGAAAGAACAGATAGGAAAGTTGTGAGGACTATCCCGAATGCTCAGCAGGGAAGAACTACAACACATAGGCGCTAGTTGGTAGGCACTGATTTCTACCTGCAAAGGGGACTCTGGATGTGCCTTCGGATCGGCCGGTCTCAGACAGCCCTGTTAGCAGTGCTCTGGATTGCGGATCCTGAAGTCTTCAGTAAAAGGTAAAGAGACTGCAACCCTGTGTCCTCATTATTAACTGCGCCTCACATCATCGCCACCGACACTACTGGGAAGCCCTGGGGACATACTTCACCTGTGGGAAGGTATACCATCTAGCTGCTATCACATCACCCCAGCGGACCCCAAGCAGCGTCGGTCACCCTGACCGAAGACCACAGGTGGCGTCACAAACCCTTGACAAACTATCATCACCCCTTTTATTGAACGCCCCTTAGCAGGGTCACGGACCGGGTCCAGCCACCGTGACAACCCAAGCACCGAGACAGAGGACCGGTACCAAGTAACCCGCGGCCCTGCGTCTGGGGACGCTCCATACACAGCCTCTGATGATAAGGCAGCTGATGAAATCTCTACCTGAAAGACTCTAAAAAGACTCGGAGGCCAATGTAAAAATGGTAAGATTACTAATTTTAAATTTAAAAATAACCAAAAATGACTGCTAAATTTAATTAAAAAAAAACACAAGGAACTAATTTAAAGAATACCGGTAGTTCATTTTCTAATGACCCATTGACTCTAAGGATGAAAGAAAAGCTGGTAGTAGGGGTTCATCGTTCCTTGGCTAAAATTTTGATAAATTTGGTACAATTTGCACCTTTTTTTTCTGTCTTCCTCTGCAGACTGTTATGTTTCGGAGATCATATGTGTTACATTGATGAGACACTGAAATCATCTTCCATAGCTTCTTCGTTATTAGAAAGCAGATGTTCCTCCTACATTTCTGCTCAGAAGTTTGTGCTCTTGCTCTCGGAGATAAACACTCCTCCAATATTTTCCTGTACTTCTGCGGCACGCCAGACTCATCCGTCCTTGAATTATTGCTGAGAACATCTGATAGGGATTGAGAACTGAGAATATCTCCGTAATAAAAGCAACTTCACACTTTCCTGATGGGTTTTTATGCAGAAAGAGATTAGTCTGACTCAAAAACCTTTCCGTTACACGGATGCAAATACCACTATTGTTCTGCATCGCTTGTCATCTAAAAATTATCCCAGCAAGCCTCATAGGTTTATCTCACAGTTATCTGTGCAAAACTTGGAATCTGTTCATCCTGAGCCTCTTGGTTCATAAATAGAATTCCAGAACTGCAGTAAAGACCGACATCATCAAAGCATTAAAAAAAACAAGTGAGCCAAAAAGTTTGCTAACGTTCTGGATGGTGATGATGGGTGATAGAAAATAATTTTTGGACTGGTTTTAGGTGTCAAACTTTTCATTGATATAGTGGTTAAAGGGTTTGTCCGGTTAAAACAAGATAATAATTTGCTGAGATCTGCACTGATCGGCAGATAAGAGAATTTTTATCCTCAAACGGTCACTTATATCCCCATTAAAGAAAGATGAAGCAGGTCGGACTCCCTACCACTGCTCCTTTAGAAAAAAGCCAAGCGCAGCACGCGGCAGCTCCATAGGGAATGAATGGAGCGGCGCTCTGCAGCTCTATTCTAACAGAATTAAAAAGTTCCCTGTTCTACTGATCTGTGCCAGTCTCAGCGATCGGACCCTCAACAATCATCAATTTATTACCAATACCATGGACAACTGATAACGTGGTTCAATTGGACAATCCCTTTAAGTTACCTAGGTTTACATAAAACAGGAGAATTTCTTTAAAGAGTAACCATCATTTTGATTTTTTTTTCTTTTCATAAATCAGTAGTACATATGAAAATAGGAAACCTTGTAATACATCTCCTCCTGGATTTCTGCTACTATCAGTCTCCTCCTGGACTGATCATTTATTCTCAAAATGCTCAATTTCCGGGAAAAATCTGTTTTCAGTGAATACAAACTTTGCCATTGAGATAGGAGATGACAATTGGTGCTTGTAAAGTTCTATGGAGAGCTGTAACTGTCATGTCAGAGGAATGTTTGGGTCCACCTCTAGCTCCTCCCTTCTCCATAGAATTACCTCTAGCTCCTCCCTTCTCCATAGAATTACCTCTAGCTCCTCCCTTCTCCATAGAATTACCTCTAGCTCCTCCCTTCTCCATAGAATTACCTCTAGCCCCTCCCTTCTCCATAGAATTACCTCTAGCTCCTCCCTTCTCCATAGAATTACCTCTAGCTCCTCCCTTCTCCATAGAATTACCTCTAGCTCCTCCCTTCTCCATAGAATTACCTCTAGCCCCTCCCTTCTCCATAGAATTACCTCTAGCTCCTCCCTTCTCCATAGAATTACCTCTAGCTCCTCCCTTCTCCATAGAATTACCTCTAGCTCCTCCCTTCTCCATAGAATTACCTCTAGCCCCTCCCTTCTCCATAGAATTACCTCTAGCTCCTCCCTTCTCCATAGAATTACCTCTAGCTCCTCCCTTCTCCATAGAATTACCTCTAGCTCCTCCCTTCTCCATAGAATTACCTCTAGCTCCTCCCTTCTCCATAGAATTACCTCTAGCTCCTCCCTTCTCCATAGAATTACCTCTAGCCCCTCCCTTCTCCATAGAATTACCTCTAGCTCCTCCCTTCTCCATAGAATTACCTCTAGCTCCTCCCTTCTCCATAGAATTACCTCTAGCTCCTCCCTTCTCCATAGAATTACCTCTAGCCCCTCCCTTCTCCATAGAATTACCTCTAGCTCCTCCCTTCTCCATAGAATTACCTCTAGCTCCTCCCTTCTCCATAGAATTACCTCTAGCTCCTCCCTTCTCCATAGAATTACCTCTAGCTCCTCCCTTCTCCATAGAATTACCTCTAGCCCCTCCCTTCTCCATAGAATTACCTCTAGCTCCTCCCTTCTCCATAGAATTACCTCTAGCTCCTCCCTTCTCCATAGAATTACCTCTAGCTCCTCCCTTCTCCATAGAATTACCTCTAGCCCCTCCCTTCTCCATAGAATTACCTCTAGCTCCTCCCTTCTCCATAGAATTACCTCTAGCTCCTCCCTTCTCCATAGAATTACCTCTAGCTCCTCCCTTCTCCATAGAATTTTAAAAGCACTAACTGTCATCTCTTAGCTAAATAATCGGACAACCTGTCTACACTGAATACAGATTTTACCCATGAACTGAGAGTGAATAATCAGTCCAGGAGGAGAACGAAGCAGATTTCTCTTATATGATTTATTACAAAGCTGCTTATTTTCATGTGCTCTATTGAATTATGAAATGATGGTTATTCTTTAGTTATGTGATCCTAATAGTGCTGGATGGAAACTTAGGGTAGGATAATTAGAAGTTGGAAGTTGGAAGGTCTCTTTCACACGTCCAGATAATTCCGGTACCGGAGAAATCTGTACCGGAGTTGTCCGTGTGCTCACGTAGCACATCAGTGTGGCACACGTGCGGCAGCCGTGTGCCGACTGAGGACCACACGGACCGTGCAGGAGACAGCGCTACAGTAAGCACTGCCTTCTGCTTTTGTTGCTGAAGCCGGCATTCATTCCTTCTCTCCAGCATTTGCTGGAGAGAAGGAATGAAAAATCAAGGTTTGTTTTTTTGTGTTAAAAATAAAGTTTGTGGTTCCCTTCCCGCCTCCCATCCCGTGCGCCCGCCCGCTTGCTGAGAAATACTCACCCAGCTCCTGTGATGTATGCTCTCAGCGCCGGCAGCAGGTCCTGTGTGAGCGGTCGCATGGTACCGCTCATTACAGTGATGAATATGCGCATATTCATCACTGTAATGAGCGGTACCACGTGCTGCCGGCAAAAAACGGACATGTCTACGTGTTTTGCACACGGACACACGGTCCATGTGAAAACACGCACATGTGCAGAAACACATAGATTCTAATGGGTCTACGTGTGTCAGTGTCTCCGGTACGTGAGAAAACTGTCACTACACGTACTGATGTGTGGAAGAGGCCGAAAGCTGTGTACGACATAAAGGGGAACCTATCGCGTTGTATGTACAGTCCTGTCCTGCCAGGAGGTTATAGCGTAGAGGGGGCTGAGTAGAATGATATATAGGCTTGTCGAAAAAGATTAAGAATAACGTGTATTTAATTTACATAGTTACATAGTTACATAGTTATTAAGGTTGAAGGAAGACTATAAGTCCATCTAGTTCAACCCATAGCCTAACCTAACATGCCCTAACATGTTGATCCAGAGGAAGGCAAAAAAAACTCATGTGGCAAAGAGTAAGCTCCAGATTGGGGAAAAAAATTCCTTCCCGACTCCACATACGGCAATCAGACTAGTTCCCTGGATCAACGCCCTATCAAGGAATCTAGTGTATATACCCTGTAACATTATACTTTTCCAGAAAGGTATCCAGTCCCCTCTTAAATTTAAGTAATGAATCACTCATTACAACATCATACGGCAGAGAGTTCCATAGTCTCACTGCTCTTACAGTAAAGAATCCGCGTCTGTTATTATGCTTAAACCTTTTTTCCTCCAGACGTAGAGGATGCCCCCTTGTCCCTGTCTCAGGTCTATGATTAAAAAGATCATCAGAAAGGTCTTTGTACTGTCCCCTCATATATTTATACATTAAAATAAGATCACTCCTTAGTCTTCGTTTTTCCAAACTAAATAGCCCCAAGTGTAATAACCTATCTTGGTATTGCAGACCCCCCAGTCCTCTAATAACCTTGGTCGCTCTTCTTTGCACCCGCTCTAGTTCAGCTATGTCTTTCTTATACACCGGAGACCAGAACTGTGCACAGTATTCTAAGTGTGGTCGAACTAGTGACTTGTATAGAGGTAAAATTATGTTCTCCTCATGAGCATCTATGCCTCTTTTAATGCATCCCATTATTTTATTTGCCTTTGTAGCAGCTGCCTGACACTGGCCACTGAATATGAGTTTGTCATCCACCCATACACCCAGGTCTTTTTCATTGACGGTTTTGCCCAGAGTTTTAGAATTAAGCACATAGTTATACATCTTATTACTTCTACCCAAGTGCATGACCTTACATTTATCCCCATTAAAGCTCATTTGCCATTTATCAGCCCACGCTTCTAGTTTACATAAATCATCCTGTAATATAAAATTGTCCTCCTCTGTATTGATTACCCTGCAGAGTTTAGTGTTATCTGTAAATATTGAAATTCTGCTCTGAATGCCCCCTACAAGGTCATTAATAAATATGTTAAAAAGAAGAGGGCCCACTACTGACCCCTGTGGTACCCCACTGCTAACCGCTACCCAGTCCGAGTGTGCTCCATTAATAACCACCCTTTGTTTCCTATCCCTGAGCCAGCTCTCAACCCACTTGCACATATTTTCCCCTATCCCCATTATTCTCATTTTATGTATCAACCTTTTGTGTGGCACCGTATCAAAAGCTTTTGAAAAGTCCATATACACTACGTCCACTGGGTTCCTTTGGTCCAGTCCGGAACTTACCTCTTCATAGAAACTGATCAAATTAGTCTGACATGAACGGTCCCTAGTAAACCCGTGCTGATACTGGGTCATGAGGTTATTCCTCTTCAGATACTCCAGTATAGCATCCATTAGAATGCCCTCCAGGATTTTACCCACAGTAGAGGTTAAGCTTACTGGCCGATAATTACCGAGTTCAGTTTTTGTCCCCTTTTTGAATATTGGCACCACATTTGCTATACGCCAGTCCTGTGGTACAGACCCTGTTATTATGGAGTCTTTAAAAATTAAATTTGTGTAAACATTTGCTTTTGCTAATCTTAGGAGTCCAGTGGGAGGTGGTCACTGATTAAGACCGCCCACTGGACTCCTACACTGAGAAAGATCAGGTATTTTATACAAGACAAACTCAATATCTACATCTATATACCAATCTGCTCAGCTAGTCCTTCTCTATAACATGTCACCTGCGGATCAAGCAACATCTTCAACGAGACAAGTGTCCCTTAAGGTGACTCTATTTAATGGACACAGTCTGGGGCGCCATCAATGGTTTTCACCCACCATATAGGAAACCAGGGTAACTCGGCAATGACTGAATAGAATGTTAAAAGACTTTCCACAATAGGACGACTCGCTGCTTTATGTCCCCAGTCTCTGTATTTTTATATGTTGATGTCAAGGGAGAAATGCTGCGTAACATTAAACCAGACGCATCGTCCTCTGCCTTTCACCAGCGCCGTTACTGTCTGTCTCTCTGCCTCCCACAACCATTGTGAATACTATCAACAGCGATATGTAAAGGATGTCATATTATTGTTACAATTAAATAATCTTAAAAAGAAAAATCAAAAATGCAAAAAAAAAAAAAAAGTTTTTGTATATATATATATTTTTTTAATAAATTAAAGTGTTACGGAACAAAAGTTAAAATGATTGACTATTTTACAGATTTAGTTTGAAATTGTCATCAAACGACATAACTATCAATAGTTTGCAGGGGGTCGGTCACATTGGGCGTGCAAATGGGGTCCCTCAACCCAAAGTAAAGGAATGGCTCAGAGAACAGGACCCCTAATGCATATCCTTCCCCTCCCATGCGTTAGGTAGGAAAATCTGATGACCCCCTTCCACTAGAATAGTTCCCTTTTTCGCAAAAATAGGTTATCAAAAGTAAAAAGAAGTGGTTAAATTTAGGGATATGACTTAACAGGGAGTACAATTTCAAAGTTAGATACAGAATCATTTTTTTCTCACCATTTACCCAATACAGGGGAAAAATAGCGATATTCATCCCTGACGTCCTATATTTTACATGTAGAACCCAAGGATAGTTATGGAAACTAATACAGCGTAACTATAATAGGGGCTGTTTGCTTTCAATTAAGGTGTCCAGTATTTGGCAAATACCTTAATGGAAAAGAAACAGACCCCCATTATAAATAAAGGGATATGTCTCATGGTTTTTGCGCCCGTCATGCGACAAATACAGGTTGCACAAAACTGATGGTGGTTTTGGTGATGTATTCATGTAGTGATGGTTATTCTGGTGTTGTATTTATGTAAGGATGATGATTCTGGTGAGATGTTCGTCATCACCAGAACCATCATCAGAACATAAATATGAAGCCAAAATCATCATCAGTACATAATTAGAGCACCAGAGCCATCAATAGTACATTAATATGGCGTCAAAAATATCATCAGTAAATAAATACATCACCAGAACCACTATTCGCGTCTGATAGACGCTGATGCGATTGAGACCAGGGAGGAAGTGATGGCCAGGTCTCAGGCAGAGAGAGAGGGGTGAGCTCTGTCAGTGACTGACACTGCTCGTCTTTGTGAACGTACCCCTTTGTTCACCGTGCTGAATATCTACGGCCGCAGGAATTTGTCAGGCGACCGCAGAAATTCAGTAATTTTTATTTTCAAACTGTGCTCCCTTGGGGTAGGGAGGAGGTAGCACCCTAGGCAGTTGCCTACTCTGCCTAACCCTTGTCCTGGCCCTGGGTCTTACTTAGTGCACACTTGTAAAGAGAGGAGACTGTCACCTAGGTGGAGCTTTCTTACTCATGGGTGGGAAAGCAATGACTTGATGCTATCACCTGGGCAGAGGTTTCCTACTCATGGGTGGGAGAGGCACACTTTGTATGGAAGGCAAATGATTTCAGAAGGCGACCTATCATTTCTGGTACAAAAGTAAAAGAATATTTACCAGTTGGACACTGACTCATTTCATTAATACCCTTTATCCTCCAACACCCAGAGTCCTTATTATTTATAGCACATTCTCCCCATTTACCTGAATCCTCTCACTTCTCTGCTTTTTAATTGATTGTACAGAGAGTTAAAGGGAATATGTCAGCAGTTTTTTGATTTGTAATCTGAAAGAGTATAATGTAGGGGCAGAGACCCTGATTCCAGCGATGTGTCACTTACTAGGCTGTGTGTTGTTGTTTCAATAAAGTCAGTGTTTTATCAACACAAGTTTATCACTACAGGACTACGTGTCTCGTGCCCCTAGTCAACTGCTCTGTGTAACCCCACCCCCATCACTGACTGGCAGCTTTCTGCCTATGCATAGTGCATGCTACCACAGAAAGCTACCAATCCGTGATGTGGGCGTGGTTATACAGAGCTCAGACTTCAGAGAACTGCTGGATTTTCAGCAGAGAAAACAGAGATTGTATCAAAATGACAGCAAGCAGCCCAGTAAGTGACACATCACTGGAATCAGGGCCACTGCTATCAGATTACATAGCAAAAACCTGATGACTGATTCCCTTTAAAGGCAGAATGTTGTTTTTTATTATTTTCAATCCACTAAATGTGCAGCCCCACCCTAACTGGCACCATAGACAGCTGCCTACTCTGTCCATGTTTTCGTTTTACCTTATTTCCCCCAAGATAAATGTGATTGTGGTGGTTTGTTGTTTATTCATCATTTTGAGATTTTACGTCAATGGTTTATCAGATAATATTGGGTTTGGGCTTTGGTATTCACCAGACATTCACACCATACAGATAGTTGAATATCTAATTATATCGAGGTCTATTTACTTATTCCTTTTAAGGAAATCATCCAAATACGGTAAATCCTCTTTTCACAAAAAAAAAACAGTTAAACTGTAATACAGTGAAACCTCATTGATACAACTACCCCAACATTGCACTACACTAACACCGCTGTATTAAAAGATTCTCTGGACGGGTGGTCTTCTCTAATTAGGATATAAAAGAATTGAAAAACTATCACAAAAACATTTAGTCTATATCAGGGGTGTCAAACTGCATTCCTCGAGGGCTGCAAACAGGTCATGTTTTCAGGATTTCCTTGTACTGCACAGGTGATAATTGAATCACCTACACAAATAATGAGTTGGTGATTAAATTATCACCTGTGCAGTACAAGGAAATCCTGAAAACATGACCTGTTCGCAGCCCTCGAGGAATGCAGTTTGACACCCCTGGTCTATATGATGGTCTTCTGGGGGTGTTCAACCATATCTTACAGAGTTTATGTTCTTCTCTGACTTACCTCTGTTCCCATATTGTTTTTTAATAATTTGACCTTGACTTGTCTAGACCCATTGACAACAACCATGGTGAATATAAGGGACAGTGCCACCACTAAAAAGCCCCATTGATTTATGACCAAGCACCAACTAATGTCTGTTCCAATTTCTTTTTATTTATGCATGCAGATATTCTCTCAGCCATTAAACATAGATGTCTTGGTCTTCGTCTGTTCCTCATGCAGCAGTTGAAATCAATACAATCTAATCTTCTGTTCTTCAGCATCTACAGCCCAAATAGTTCCATGGTTCACAAGGACAGGACACAAGGAACACATGCCCTGAGCCTTAACCAACTTTAGGACTTAGTGGTTAAGGACCAACGTCAACTCAACTTTTCGATCACCATTCATTGAGGTGGTTTATGAACTCTTGTCGGAGATCTCCAAATCTCCCAGCGAACAGGACAATGCACAATGGCAATAGCTGGAATAAGGGTTACATGGGGTCTGGAAAATACCCAATTTTTCGACCACCATTCATTGAGGTAGTGACGTGACCACGCATGCCATGGTCTTCTCGTCATCTGATGTTTATGAACGTTGGTTGGAGATCTCCAGAACTCTCAGAGAAGAGGGCAATGCACAATAGCAATAGCTGGAATAATGGTTACATGAGGTCTGGAATATACCCAACTTCTCGATCACCATTCATTGAGATGGTGAAGTGACCATGCATGCACATGGCCTTCTCGTCATCTGATGTTTATGAACGTTGGTTGGAGATCTCCAAACCTCCCAGCAAACAGGACACTGCACAATGGCTATAGCTGGAATAAGGGTTACATGGGGTCTGGAATATACTCAACTTCTCGATCACCATTCATTGAGGTGATGAAGTGACCATGCATGGACATGGCCTTCTCATCATCTGACGTTAATGAACATTGGTCGAAGATCCCCAAAACTCCCAGAGAAGAGGACAATGCACAATGGCAATAGCTGGAATAAGGGTTACATGGGGTCTGGAATATACCCAACTTCTCGATCACCATTCATTGAGGTGATGAAGTGACCATGCATGGGCATGGCCTTCTCATCATCTGATGTTAATGAACATTGGTCGAAGATCTCGAAATCTCCCAAAGAAGAGGACAATGCACAATGGCAATAGCTGGGATAAGGGTTACATGGGGTCTGGAATTTAGGTGTCCACCAGTCGTCATCTTGTCTTGCTGATTGAGCATTCTCCAGATTGTTCCAAAGTCTAGAACCCACTACTCATCTCACGATTCATCTTGCCACATCCGCTTCCTTTAAAGTCAGTTCAAAAAACTAAAGAACAAATCGAAACTTCTGTCTCTTTGATCGTGTTTAATCTGATCACTTGTCAAAAGTTTGAAGATGACAAGGAAAATGATTTCATATTCCGGTCTCGAGCCCCGCGATCCTTTATCTGTTAAATTCGAGTTCCATCTGACAAAAGTAACAATGTTCCATCCTCGTCATCGGTTCTATCCCTCCCAGACCGAATTGCTCTGGTGACCAAATGCATCTCTATGTGTCTGAGACAGATAATGCCTCAAGAAGTGACAGAGGCAGAATGGGACAAATACAATATTTACAAATGAAAAGATGAAAAGCAACAGTCCAACCTTATCAGCCTGATGGAAAAGATTGCATGAAAGAAGCTGAATATTTCCCTTGCAGAAATTCTCTCCTGTAAGCTTATGGCTCGCTCTCCAAGGAAGCGGCGTTACTCCTATCTGACATTTCTCTTTAAATGGAACAATCAATAAATCTTTGTTTCTCAGTGTCAGGCTCTTTGACCTTATTGTGTTGCGGAGTTAAAAAATGAAAATAAAGGCAGACTGTGATAATAAAATGCCAAGCTGGGGCACGTAAAGCCGTCAGAAGCGGAGAATTTTTTTGTTTGTCTTTTTTTTTTTTTTTCCTTGTAACTTGTTGTTTGTGGCTCATTTCAGATTCTGAACCTCGTGTTATAAGTCACCTCGGGGCAATCATCATTCACATATAGACAAGGAAATGTCAGATGCGGTTGATTGTCAAGCTCGGCCCCAGAGTAGGAGCGCGAAACTGAAGGATCAATTTGTTTTCTTTAGCTAAATCTTCGCTGTCGTTAGACTTCTAATTGATCTCAGACGAAGGGTTGATGTGAATATTTCCTATTCCGAGTATTCTCCCTTTATTTCGTACTCACTAGAAAAATGTATTTTGTATTTGAAAAAAATATATACTTCTTGTTTTTATAAATTTAGAAGTCTTAGGAAAAGAGAAGCTGAAGGTCCAGAATATCAGAGGATCATCCAAATCATGCACATCCACATGCGAAATATGCCACCTGGGACTTGTACTATGCCTATACTGAGCATGTGCCTTTGAAATGGCAGCAATAAAACGAGGCACTGTATTCCTGATGGCAGGGGCTGACATGTCAGTGGTGCAGCCTGTGCTGCTGCACAATGGCCAAGAGGTAAGAAGACCACTGCCACCTCCAGAGAAGGAAACGGCTTCTGTCACAGATACATAATTAGACTGAAAAGGGCCCATATACTATTCTTGCACAGGGACCCTCTTCTGTCTGTGTTCGCCCCACCTCATGGTAACGCATATCGGTAGATGGCAAATGCCACTGACATACGCCGGACATTTACTGGAAGCTGATGGTGGTAATCAGAGACTGGAGGATGCGAAAAATTAGCAACGGTGCAGTTTTAAAACTTAACTTTTACTAGTCGGTTCTTAAAAAGAGGTATAACACCTCTAGAAAATGATGTGAAACAATGATATCGACACACAAATACATTAACAAATAGCAGATTGTTCAACTCCCTATTTTGGAAAATATTTATGACATTCGCCACAGCATAAGAAAGGGTTATGCAAACAAATAAAGGGCTCAAATCCCTGTCCGGGAGAAAATATCAAATAGGACTAACTTTACACATTGTTCACAAATAGAATGCAAATGCAGCAGTAGAAACTGGAGGAGGCCAATCTAGCCAGGAGCGGTGGAGTTGGAGCTAGGACTGCATGACTATTACTGATATGGACGCCACCATGATGCCTTTTCATAAAGCATGGCATTTCATTAAATTATTTCTAATATGTGACTTGTTTATAAACAATATCACTTCATCTGATTAGGTATGGTGGCCCTAGGCTCCCTCTAGTGGTGTCTGCAGGCAGTTCCTAGGCTCCCTCTAGTGGTGACTGCAGACAGTTCCTAGGCTCCCTCTAGTGTTGGCTGCAGGCAGTTCCTAGGCTTCCTCTAGTGGTGACTGCAGGCAGTTCCTAGGCTCTCTCTAGTGGTGTCTGCAGGCAATTCCTAGGCTCCCTCTAGTGCTGTCTGTAGACAGTTCCTAGGCTCCCTCTAGTGGTGGCTGCAGGCAGTTCCTAGGCTCCCTCTAGTGGTGTCTGCAGGCAATTCCTAGGCTCCTTCTAGTGGTGTCTGCAGGCAGTTCCTAGGCTCTCTCTAGTGGTGGCTGCAGGCAGTCCCTAGGATGCCTCTAGCAGTGGGTGCAGGTAGTTCCTAGGCTCCCTCTAGTGGTGGCTGCAGGCAATTGCTAGGCTCCCGCTAGTGGTGGCTGCAGGCAGTTCATAGGCTCCCTCTAGTGGTGGCTGCAGACAGTTCCTATTCTCTCTCTAGTGGTGTCTGCAGGCAGTTCTTAGGCTCCCTCTACTGGTGGATGAAGTCAGTTACTGACTCCCTCTAGTGGAGTCTGCAGGCAGTTCCTAGGCTCCCTCTAGTGGTGGCTGCAGACAGGTCCTAGGCTCCCTCTAGTGGTGGCTGCAGGCAGTTCCTAGGCTCCCTCTAGTGGTGGCTGCAGGCAATTCCTAGGCTCCTTCTAGTGGTGTCTGCAGGCAGTTCCTAGGCTCCCTCTTGTGGTGGCTGAAGTCAGATACCGACTCCCTCTAGTGGTGGCTGCAGGCAATACCTAGGCTCCCTCTAGTGGTGGCTGCAGGCAGTTCCTAGTCTCTCTCTAGTGCTGTCTGCAGGCAATTCCTAGGCTCCCTCTAGTGGTGTCTGCAGGCAATTCCTAGGCTCCCTCTAGTGGTGTCTGCAGGCAATTGCCAGGCTCCATCTAGTGGTCGCTGCAGGCAGTTCCTAGGCTCCCTCTAGTGATGGCTCAAGACAGATACTGACTCCCTCTAGTGGTGACTGCAGGCAGTTCCTAGGCTCCCTCTAGTGGTGGCTGCAGGCAGTTCCTAGGCTCACTCTAGTGGTGTCTGCAGGCAGTTCCTAGGCTCCCTCTAGTGGTGGCTGAAGTCAGATACCGACTCCCTCTAGTGGTGGCTGGAGGCAATACCTAGGCTCCCTCTAGTGGTGGCTGCAGGCAGTTCCTAGGCTCCTTCTAGTGGTGTCTGCAGGCAATTCCTAGGCTCTCTCTAGTGGTGTCTGCAGGCAATTCCTAGGCTCCCTCTAGTGGTGTCTGAAGGCAATTGCCAGGCTCCATCTAGTGGTCGCTGCAGGCAGTTCCTAGGCTCCCTCTAGTGATGGCTCAAGACAGATACTGACTCCCTCTAGTGGTGACTGCAGGCAGTTCCTAGGCTCCCTCTAGTGGTGGCTGCAGGCAGTTCCTAGGCTCCCTCTAGTGGTGTCTGCAGGCAATTCCTAGGCTCCCTCTAGTGGTGTCTGCATGCAGTTCCTAGGCTCCCTCTAGCCGTGTCTGCAGGCAATTCCTAGGCTCCCTCTAGTGGTATCTGCAGGCAATTGCTAGTCTCCCTCTAGTGGTGTCTGCAGGCAATTCCTAGGCTCCCTCTAGTGGTGTCTGCAGGCAATTCCTAGGCTCCCTCTAGTGGTGACTGCAGGCAGTTCCTAGGCTCCCTCTAGTGGTGTCTGCAGGCAATTCCTAGGCTCCCTCTAGTGGTGTCTGCAGGCAATTCCTAGGCTCCCTCTAGTGGTGTCTGAAGGCAATTGCTAGGCTCCCTCTAGTGGTGTCTGCAGGCAATTCCTAGGCTCCCTCTAGTGGTGACTGCAGGCAGTTCCTAGGCTTCCTCTAATGGTGGCTGCAGACAGTTCCTAGGCTCCCTCTAGTGGTGGCTGCAGACAGTTCCTAGGCTCCCTCTAGTGCTGTCTGCAGGCAGTTCCTAGGCTCCCTCTAGTGGTGTCTGCAGGCAATTCCTAGGCTCCCTATAGTGGTGTCTGCAGGCAGTTCCTAGGCTCCCTCTAGTGGTGGCTGCAGGCAGTTCCTAGGCTCCCTCTAGTGGTGGCTGCAGGCAGTTCCTAGGCTCCCTCTAGTGGTGGCTGCAGGCAGTTCCTAGGCTCCCTCTAGTGGTGTCTGCAGGCAATTCCTAGGCTCCCTCTAGTGCTGTCTGCAGACAGTTCCTAGGCTCCCTCTAGTGGTGACTGCAGGCAGTTCCTAGGCTCCCTCTAGTGGTGGCTGCAGGCAGTTCCTAGGCTCCCCCTAGTGGTGGCTGCAGACAGTTCCTAGGCTCCCTCTAGTGGTGGCTGCAGACAGTTCCTAGGCTCCCTCTAGTGGTGTCTGCAGGCAGTTCCTAGGCTCCCTCTAGTGGTGGCTGCAGACAGTTCCTAGGCTCCCTCTAGTGGTGGCTGCAGGCAGTTCCTAGGCTCCCCCTAGTGGTGGCTGCAGACAGTTCCTAGGCTCCCTCTAGTGGTGGCTGCAGACAGTTCCTAGGCTCCCCCTAGTGGTGTCTGCAGGCAGTTCCTAGGCTCCCTCTGGTGGTGGCTGCAGGCAGTTCCTAGGCTCCCTCTAGTGCTGTCTGCAGGCAGTTCCTAGGCTCCCTCTAGTGGTGTCTGCAGGCAATTCCTAGGCTCCCTCTAGTGCTGTCTGCAGGCAGTTCCTAGGCTCCCTCTAGTGGTGTCTGCAGGCAGTTCCTAGGCTCCCTCTAGTGGTGTCTGCAGGCAGTTCCTAGGCTCCCTCTAGTGGTGTCTGCAGGCAGTTCCTAGGCTCCCTCTAGTGGTGGCTGCAGGCAGTTCCTAGGCTCCCTCTAGTGGTGGCTGCAGACAGTTCCTAGACTTCCTCTGGTGGTGGCTGCAGACAGTTCCTAGGCTCCCTCTAGTGGTGGCTGCAGGCAGTTCTTAGGCTCCCTCTAGTGGTGTCTGCAGGCAGTTCCTAGGCTCCCTCTAGTGGTGTCTGCAGGCAGTTCCTAGGCTCCCTCTAGTGGTGGCTGCAGGCAGTTCCTAGGCTCCCTCTAGTGGTGGCTGCAGACAGTTCCTAGACTTCCTCTGGTAGTGGCTGCAGACAGTTCCTAGGCTCCCTCTAGTGGTGGCTGCAGGCAGTTCCTAGGCTCCCTCTAGTGGTGTCTGCAGGCAGTTCCTAGGCTCCCTCTAGTGGTGGCTGCAGGCAGTTCCTAGGCTCCCCCTAGTGGTGGCTGCAGACAGTTCCTAGACTTCCTCTGGTGGTGGCTGCAGACAGTTCCTAGGCTCCCTCTAGTGGTGGCTGCAGGCAGTTCCTAGGCTCCCCCTAGTGGTGGCTGCAGACAGTTCCTAGGCTCCCTCTAGTGGTGGCTGCAGACAGTTCCTAGGCTCCCTCTAGTGGTGTCTGCAGGCAGTTCCTAGGCTCCCTCTGGTGGTGGCTGCAGGCAGTTCCTAGGCTCCCTCTAGTGCTGTCTGCAGGCAGTTCCTAGGCTCCCTCTAGTGGTGTCTGCAGGCAGTTCCTAGGCTCCCTCTAGTGGTGGCTGCAGGCAGTTCCTAGGCTCCCCCTAGTGGTGGCTGCAGACAGTTCCTAGGCTCCCCCTAGTGGTGGCTGCAGACAGTTCCTAGGCTCCCCCTAGTGGTGGCTGCAGACCACTAGGGGGTCACCAGACTTCCTCTGGTGGTGGCTGCCGTGTTTAACCGGGCGCATTCTGTTTAGGTTATTGGGATTACAAACTAAAGGTGAAACCTCACTATCTGATGTTAGGACGTTATCTAGGATTTTAGAATTTTGTACTCTTTCCAAAGGAGAAATTAGTTTCTACAGATAGTCTAGGAAACATCCTCTAAATGATAATAATAATAATCACTGACATTTTGCAAAAATATCCCCATGTTAATAGCAGACATGTGTGAAAGATACAGATAGATTATCATCTATTATGTTTCTATCTATCTGTCTATTATCTATCATCTATCTACCTATCATCTATTGATAGATAATAGATAAATGATAGATAGATAATAGATGATATAGATAGATTATAGATATATAATAGATAGATAATATATAGTAGATATATAGATAGATGATATAGATAGATAATAGATAGTAGATAGATATATAGATAGATAAAGAGAGAGATAGATAGATGATAGATAAGGCACAGGTAGATAATAGATAGATAAGACACAGATAGATAGATAATAGAATTGATAATAGATAGATAATAGATAGATAATAGAGAATAGATAGATAACAGATAAGACACAGGTAGATGATAGATAGATAATATAGATATAGATAGATGGATAATAGATAAGACACAGGTAGATAATAGATAGATGATGGATAGATAGATAGATAGATAATAGATAGATATATAGATAGATGATAGATAGATGATAGATAGATAGATAGATAATAGATAGATAGATAGATGATAGATAATAGATAGATAATAGATGATGGATAGATAGATAGATAGATAGATAGATAGATAATAGATAGATAGATAATAGATAGATAGATAGATGATAGATAATAGATAGATAATAGATAGATGATAGATAGATAGATAGATAGATAGATAATAGATAGATAATAGATAGATAGATAGATGGTTAATGCTGCACCCTCCATTTGGAGCCGGCACTGCAGCCTTTCCCTGTCCTCCCCGGACTGAGGCTGTGGCTGCTCGGTGTGAATGGAGCTTTACATTACAGCCCCGCTTTCCGTGTGAAGTCGCAGAATGCCGGCCGCTCTCGGAGGAGCAGATATGAGGGACGGAGACCCCCCAGGATCTGGGCACCGGGGCTGCCGGGCTCTTGATCTACAGGTGTTGGATCCCGCCGGATCCCCGGGAAGCCCTGTGCTGGGCTGGGAGGCAGTGATCTGCTCCATGCTGGAGTGGGCGACCAGCTCTGGGCACCACCCTCACCATCAATCTGCAGGAGACCCCCCTCCAGCTCAGAGCAGCTGCGGTCACCTCCACACCACAGACCACCACCAGGAGCAGCAGGAAAGTTCCTGACAACTGGCAGAGTTTGCGAAAGAGGGAAAGTCAATGACAATTAGGGATGAGAGGGAGCTGGGAGGTGCAGATCTGTGAAGGCTACACGTGGGCTTCTGGTTCTTGGAGGTGGGAGAAGTCTCACCATCGCCTTTGATGCTGACATCAGCTTCTTTCCCCATTCTGCTGTGAGGGGTGATGAGACATTGCTGAACTGAGTGCATTAACTCTAATTAGGATTTAGACCACCTAGGGAGGAGGGAGACAAGAAGAGAAGAGACTGCTCTTGTCGGAAGCCCCCTGAGACTACACAGAGGAGAGACCACAAAGTTGGACAAGAGAAGTGGAGTCCTGGTGGCCAGAGCCAGAGCTGAGGAGGTCCAGGGCCAGGAGGCAGAGGAGGTCCAGCACCTTGGAGAGCTCCTAGCTTCAGGACCACCATAGGCGCAGGCTGGTCCTCACCTGACTTCCTTGGTCACTTCTTTGGGTCCATCTTATTTTTTACTTTTTGTTGGTGCCCAGAAAGGCTTCAAGATTTCGTCCAAAAGCAGGCAGGAGGAACGGCCAGCTCTGAGCCGGCTGGTGGCCAGGAAGCGGCTGGTGGCCGCAGGAGCTCTGGGGGTGGTCATGGTGCTGCTGCTGGTCATCCTTATTCCAGTTCTTGTGAACTCAGCTGGCACATCAGCACACTACGAGATGCTGGGCACCTGCCGCATGGTCTGCGACCCCTATGGCACCAAACCCCCCAGCACTGCTACTGCAGAGACGGTGCGGGAACATAGCCTTCTTCAGTCCTTACCCACATTCATACAAGGACCCAAAGGGGAACCTGGGCGACCAGGAAAGGCTGGTCCTAGAGGACCTCCGGGAGAACCAGGACCTCCTGGACCAATGGGACCTCCTGGAGAGAAAGGGGAGCCAGGGAGACCTGGTCTTCCAGGACCTCCTGGAGCTCCAGGGCTTAATGCTGCAGGTGCTATTAGCGCTGCCACCTACACCACTGTACCTAAGATTGCCTTCTATGCTGGGCTCAAGAGGCAGCATGAGGGTTATGAGCTGCTTAAGTTTGACGATGTAGTCACCAACTTGGGCAACCATTACGACCCGACTACAGGCAAATTCACCTGCTCCATCCCTGGCATTTATTTCTTCACCTACCATGTCCTGATGAGGGGTGGTGATGGCACCAGCATGTGGGCAGATCTCTGCAAGAACAACCAGGTGAGCAAGGAGAACCTTTGGGTGGGATTTAGCTCTTTCTAAAGGACAGGGGGGTAGTTTGCAGTTCTATATACACAGTAGATCTATTTATGTTTGGGCAATAACCAGTTATGGAACCTCAGGATGGATCACTCACCTGATAGTAGCAAGTTAGATTTTAGGTGGTCCATCTCTGGTTTGAAGTCATACTGTGGTCTCCTACCTGTTGCAAAACTACAACTCCCAACATGCTCTGACTTCTTGAATCTGTTGTAGTTTGGTAAGAGATAGAAACCAAGGATTGGGGAGCACTGCTCTACTCCATGGTATCACTTGTACTTCCAATCACTACTACTATCTCCATTGAGCTTCATTGCTTCTGTTATTGTGACTTCTAATTCTGATTGATGATAGGTCAGGAGGAGAACAGGTTATTCCTATCTGTCTCTTCCAGAAGATCGTGACCTGGAAAGAATCATTAGTTCTGCTCTGTGTTTGCAATGTTCATTGCTTCGTTATAGCCTGAGAGCAAAAGCAAAATATTATCCGACAATTAAAGTCTTTATCTTGTAAGCTTAGGAGTAAGTGCAGGAAACAGGTCAAACGTATACAATGTAACCTGTGAATATATAGCACCAGTGAAAGCAATGGAAGTCATTAGTTTATACATTTAGGAGTCAGCAAAGGAAACAGGTCAAATCTATAGAAAGGAAAACAGACAGAAGAAATATCCCCGACAATTACAGTCTTTAGTTTGTAGATTTAGAAGACACTATAGGAAAAATGTCTCATGGATATAAAGTAATCACTTAATAGGAGAAACTCAAGCAACACTGAAATCATTGATTAAAAAGAATTAGCAGAGATAAGTGCCACTAAGTTTAGGAAGTTTTGGTGATTTTTACTACCATTGAGCAATAAAAGGGTTAAGTAACAAAGTCAGCTCTGCTGTATCTGCGTCTATGGCATTATCAAGTGGAGCCAAATGGAGATAGGTGTTCAGCCTGTGACATAACAGAGGCTTAGAGGGATTGATCCATACTCACTTTTGCCATAATGAGGTTTATATAATAGACCTAATTATCAGGTTATATCATCATCTGTATCTGGGTCTTTATATAACTTGCTGTTATTTCATGAGACATTGTCCACAAAGACATATTATTACTATGTACTGGCATCATTCTAAAAAAAAAAAAATTTCAGTTATTGTCGTTGTGACAATGATATTTGGTTAATGAATTCTTATCCAATGAAAAATAACTTCTGCATGGTATTTATATGTCCTACACCTGATATGGGGGATTTTCTCCCAATTTCAGGACCATCTTTAGCTCTAGATCAGTGTTTTTCCAGTTGTGGTAACACTACAACCCTCAACATACCCAAACTACTGCAGGTAACGAGTGCATATCTGACCAGAGGTAACTTTACCTTGGAGCTTGTGTGTTCTCCAGGATTCTTAGGATCAATGGTTCTTCATCTGTGATAAGACAATAACACCCAACTTGTCCTGATATCCTTTAGCTCTAGAACCCAGTCCTATAGTCTGCTAGTATTACTTTAGTACTTGTAATTCCACGGTGTTCTGAGCTGTTTAGGTGGCCAATAACGTGATTGTTAAAAGTTATAGTGTAGAGCTCTGCAGATGTGGTGGAACTAAAACTCCTACTCTACTAGTCCTATTGGGAGTTGTAGTGTTCCAAAGGTTAGAGGTTGATTATAAGGAACAACTGGAGTAAGTGCATTCTCTGTACAGCCCTACAGACCACATCAGCACCAATGTTTGCTCTAAGGAATTTACTCCAAAAAGGAAAGGAGCTAAAATAAGATTTTAAGACATCCCACAAGCTCAGTAGCTCATTTCTGGGACTTGTTGACTTCACAGTTTTCTAAGAGAATGATACAAGTATCGAGCAATGTTGCATTAACCAAAGATTCTTGCCTTCTTGGTCTTGTTTAACAATTTTGAAAAAAGTTACAAAAACTTTATGAAAAAGATTTAAGATGGGTGAAATCATCTGTAAATAGGTTCTTCTGTCTTTGAGGTCACCTTGTTTTGGGTAAGTAATTCCATGTTAGAAGATTGATCTCTGCTATCTGCTATGTCTGCCGCCCATTTATAAGCTCCCTTTAGCTTCTTCAGAAGAGACAGAAGGGCAATTTGTCTCCCTGAGAGGTGGAATAGTCAGACAAATTGATATTGTGTTTTAACAGTAAAAATGGAATTTCACTAGACCTGAGACATGGAGCGGAGAAGAATCCTGTGCACATTGGGCTCTGCTTCATCTAGCACAAGGACCTCTGCTCAGAGCCTGGACATTGGCTGATTGCATGCAACCCTAACTTGTTATCCCCCTCCTAGACACTCAAAGGGGCCAGGATCACTGGTGAGGGTCATATTCCTGGA
This sequence comes from Ranitomeya imitator, assembly GCF_032444005.1. Lineage (NCBI taxonomy): Eukaryota > Metazoa > Chordata > Amphibia > Anura > Dendrobatidae > Ranitomeya > Ranitomeya imitator. The sequence goes on along the minus strand of NC_091287.1, from coordinate 38,165,823 downwards.
GAGCAGGTGGTCTCTGGGGTCTTCCTATCCATTCACCCTGCAGTTAATATTTCCAGGACCCTCTGTCAGGGCAGGAGGGGTGAGGGGGTGAGGGTGGGATATTGGATGCAAGCGCAGTCAAGTCTGACTTTTTAGGTTATGAATTAAATAGATTTATTTACCATATAATATCTGGAATCACAGAACTATATCCTAATGTTATGTCACCTCACAGCACACCCCCAAACCAGCAAATAATTCACCTCTGCTATTCATATTGTTCTTTTTTAAGTCATTGCTGTAATTCCAGTAACTATCCTAACTCAGCTGGTTTATCAGAGAATTCCTATCTATTATCTATTTACCTATACAAAAAAAACTGAGCAGCACCTGCTAAGTGTGAATAGGTGCAAGCTGCAGCGACAGCAAATTATGTATAAAAAAAGCACAGCAGCACTCTGGGAAAGCCAAGAGACCACTGCAAAATGTTCAGTTTGTCTGATTTTTCTCTTTATAGGTAGATTTTTGAGTAAAATGTAAATTGTTATTTTATTCTATAAACTTCTGACAACATGTCTCCAAGCAATAAATATTGTATTTTTGTTCTGACAAAGAAAAATGGTCAAAATTAAAAAAACAAACAAAAACAGTGCTTCAGACCTCAAATAATGCAAAGAAAACAAGTTCATAATCATTAGAAACAACAATACTAATGTTTTAACTCAGGAAGTGTTCAGAAATCAATATTTTGTGGAATAACCATGAATTTTAATCACAGCTTTCATGCGTCTTGCCATGCTTTCACGCTGCTTCTGGCGCAAAAATGTAAGCCGTTCTTCTTTGTTTGATGGCTTGTGTCTGTCCATCATCCTCTTCATTACATTCCAGAGGTTTTCAATGGGGTTCAGGTCTGGAGATTGGGCTGCCCATGACAGGGATTTGGTGTGGTGGTCTCTTAATTTTTGCCAAATCTGTAGTGTCAATGGAAATAACTTCCAACTGCATTGTCTCTCAGCAAGATGTACTATCTATTTATCTAAAAATATCAAAAAAACTGACGTCACATTCAAACATAAAGCAGGTGTGAACAGGTGCTTACCTAGAGTCACCAACTCATATACAACCAAAAAGATAAAGTAGCACTCTGTAG